>NC_083869.1:3939393-4242424 GCF_032452875.1 Bos javanicus
TTAAAATGTCAATGTAGAATCTATAATATACAACAAACTAGTGAATATAAGAGAAAGGGAAGACTCACAGATATAGAGAACAAAGTAATGGTCACCAGTGGGTAGAGGGAAAAGGGAAATTCAAGGGTAGGGGATTAAGAGGTACAAACTGATGGGTATAAAATAAGCTACAAGGATATATTGTACAACATGGGGAATATAACTTATAGTTTATAATAATTATAAGTGGAGTGTTATCTTTTAAAATTGTGAATCACTATGTTATACACTTGGAATTTCCCTGGCTCAGTGGTAAAGAATCCATCTGCAGTGCAGGAGACACAGGTTCAGTCCCTGGATTGGGAAGATCCCCTGGAGAAGGGAATGACAACCCACTCCAGTATTCTTGCATGGAAAATTCCATCAACAGAGGTGCCTGGTGGGCTATAGTCCATGAGGTCACAAGAGTCAGACACAACTTAGCAACTAAACCACCACCACCACCACCACATCAACCATACTTCAAAAAAATAAAATAAATAAATAAAATAAATTCTGTCAACTATACATGAATAAAATATATATATATATATATATTAATTTAAAAGAAAAAATAAACTGCATCTCAGGAATATGGTGTAAAAAATAAATGGAGAGGAAAGAGCTTATAGTTATAGTTCATGTAAAGTCGTTACAGAACATGACTGGTTAGGTAGGCATGAACTTTGTTATGAAATGACATCAGGCTGGCATTGGAAAGTCATTCTTTGGCATACTTCATTAGTTGAGTCTTTCATCTTTTTCTAGTTTATTATTCTTGGGCTTCCCTGATGGCTCAGATGATAAAGAATCCACCTGCAATGCAGGAGACACAGGTTCAATCCCTGGATCAGGAAGATCCCCTGGAGAAGGGAATGGCTAACTATTCCAGTGTTTTTGCCTAAAGAATTCCATGGACAGAAGAGCTTTGCAGATCTTGAAATACTTTTCTGCCCCTCTTCCTTCTACTGGCCCTGTTTTTATTCTACTATTCCCCCAAGTCTTTAGAGCAGTATCCTATGAATCTTTCTCGGCACTGGTGGCCCAAGGGGCTGATGAGGAATACAGCAGCATATGGTTAATGAAAACCAGGTTGGAACTACTAAGCAAGTGTCTTGTGTGCATAATTAATAGATTTTGTTTTCGTGTTTTTTTTTTTTTTAATGAATGGTCCCTATTGTGCCAGATTTGTTAGTTACTGGTTTGAACACTTATGCAGCTATAATCCTGTAACTTAGGGAAAAGAACTCTCATTTATATAGATCTATAGGCCTCTAATGGCACCCCACTCCAGTACTCTTGCCTGGAAAATGCCATAGACGGAGGAGCCTGGTAGGCTGCAGTCCATGGGGTCGCTAAGAGTCAGACACGACTGAGCGACTTCACTTTCACCTTTCACTTTCATGCATTGGAGAAGGAAATGGCAACCCACTCCAGTGTTCTTGACTGGAGAATCCCAGGGATGGCGGAGCCTGGCAGACTGCCGTCTATGGGGTCACACAGAGTCGGACATGACTGAAGCGACTTAGCAGCAGCAGCAGCAGCAGCATAGGCCTCTAAATTTGAAGACTTCACTTCAAAAAGCATATTTTATTTATTTTGGGGGGAGGAGTAAGGGTGATGCAGCTTGAGGGATCTCAATTCCCCAACCAGGGATTGAACTCACTTCACAGTAGTGAAAGCCAGAAATCCTAACCACTAGGCCACCAAGAAATTCTTCAAAAAAGCAAATATTAGATGACTCATTGAAAAAACACATAAAAAACACATAAAATATCCTATGATACTACTGCTCAGGCTAAATATCACAGAAGTAAATAAAAATACAACAGAAAGCAAAAATAAACCAGGCTTTCTTTGTATCTACAGAGCCTCTTTACTGATGAGTAAAATATTATTATACATTAGCTTTACTTTGTATATTCATACCTACGAATAACCTACAATTGCATATGAAACTGTAGAAGTAAAACAATTTGTTTTTCATATTAATGCCTGAATCTAATGATTTCTCAAGAAAATATACTATATTTAAATATCAAAAAAAGATGTTAGAGATGTACACTATAAAACCCAAAACAACCACAAAAATGAACTTAACAAAGAAGACAACATAAAATCATATCTAAAATAGTTAATTAATCCCAAAAAAGACAGAGAAAGAGGAAAAAGAAAACCAGAGAACAAATAAGACAAACAGAAAACAAATAGCAAGATGATAGATTTCAGTTCAGTTCAGTCGCTCAATCATGTCCGACTCATGGACTGCAGCACTCCAGGCCTCCCTGTTCATCACCAACTCCCGGAGTTTACTCAAACTCATGTCCATTGAGTCGGTGATGCCATCCAACCATCTCATCCTCTGTCTTCCCCTTCTCCCCCTGCCTTTAGTCTTTCCCAGCATCGGGGTCTTTTCAAATGAGTCAGTTCTTTGCATTAGGTGGTCACAGTATTTGAGTTTCAGCTTCAACATCAGTCCTTCCAATGAATACTCAAGACTGATTGCCTTTAGGATGAACTGGTTGGATCTTCTTGCAGTCCAAGGGACTCTCAACAGCCTTTTCCAATACCACAGTTCAAAAGCATCAATTCTTCGGTGCTCAGCTTTCTTTATAGTCCAACTCTCACATCTATACATGACTACTGGAAAAACCATAGCCTTGACTAGACAGACCTTTGTTGGCAAAATAATGGCTCTGCTTTTTAATATACTGTCTAGGTTGGGCATAACTTTTCTTCCAAGGGGCAAGTGTCTTTTAATTTCAAGGCTGCAGTCACCATCTGCAGTGATTTTGGAGCCCAAAAAAATAGTAAAGTTGCAGGATATAAAATTAACATGCAGAAATCCCTTGCATTCCTATACACTAACAATGATAAAACAGAAAGAGAAATTAAGGAAACAATTCCATTCACCATTGCAATGAAAAGAATAAAATACTTCAGAATGTATCTACCTAAAGAAGCAAAAGACCTATATATAGAAAACTATAAAACACTGATGAAAGAAATCAAAGAGGACACAAATAGATGGAGAAATATACCATGTTCATGGATTGGAAGAATCACTACAGTAAAAACGAGTATACTACCCAAAGCAATCTATAGATTCAGTGCAATCCCTATCAAGCTACCAAAGGTATTTTTCACAGAACTAGAACAAATAATTTCACAATTTGTATGGAAATACCAAAAAACCTGAATAGCTAAAGCAATCTTGAGAAAGAAGAATGGAACTGGAGGAATCAACCTGCCTGACTTCAGGCTATACTACAAAGCTACAGTCATCCTGGTACTGGCACAAAGACAGAAATACAGATCAATGGAACAAAATAGAAAGTCCAGAGATAAATCCAGGCACCTATGGACTTATCTTTGACAAAGGAAGCAAGAATATACAATGGAGAAAAGGCAATCTCTTTAACAAGTGGGGCTGGGAAAACTGGTCAGCCACTTGGAAAAGAATGGAACTAAAACACTTTCTAACACCATACACAATAATAAACTCAAAATGAATTAAAGATCTAAACATAAGACCAGAAACTATAAAACTCCTAGAGGAAAACATAGGCAAAACACTCTCTGACATAAATCACAGCAAGATCTTCTATGACCCACCTCCCATAGTAATGGAAATAAAAGCAAAAATAAACAAATGGGACCTAATTAAATTGAAAAGCTTTTGCAAAACGAAGAAAACTATAATCAAGGTGAAAAGACAGCCTTCAGAATGGGAGAAAATAATAGCAAATGAAGCAAATGACAAAGAATTAATCTCAAAAATATACAAGCAACTCCTGCAGCTCAATTCTAGAAAAATAAATGACCCAATTAAAATTGGGCCAAAGAACTAAACAGACATGTCTCCAAAGAAGAAATGCAGATGGCTAACAAACACATGAAAAGATGCTCAACATCACTCATTATCAGAGAAATGCAAATCAAAACCACAATGAGGTACCATTTCACACCAGTCAGAATGGCTGAGATCCAAAAGTCTACAAGCAATGAATGCTGGAGAGGGTGTGGAGAAAAGGGAACCCTCTTACACTGTTGGTGGGAATGCAAACTAGTACAGCCACTATGGAGAACAGTGTGGAGATTCCTTAAAAAACTGGAAATAGAACTGTCATATGACCCAGCAATCCCACTGCTGGGCATACACATTGAGGAAACCAGAATTGAAAGAGACACGTGTACCCCAATGTTCACCACAGCACTGTTTATAATAGCCAGGACATGGAAGCAACCTAGATACCCATCAGCAGATGAATGGATAAGAAAGCTGTGGTACATGTACACAATGGAGTATTACTCAGCCATTAAATAGAGCACATTTGAATCAGTTCTAATGAGATGGATGAAGCTGGAGCCTATTATAAAGAGTGAAGTAAGTCAGAAAGAAAAGCACAAATATAGTATATTAACACATATATATGGAATTTAGAAAGATGGTAACGATAACCCTGTATGTGAGACAGCAAAAGAGACACAGATGTACAGAACAGTCTTTTGGACTCTGTGGGAGAAGGCAAGAGTGGAATGATCTGAGAGAATAGCATTGAAACATGTATATTATTATATGTAAAACAGATCGCCAGTCCAGGTTCGATGCATGAGACAGGGTGCTCAGGGCTGGTGCAGTGGAATGACTCAGAGGGATGGGATGGAGACGGAGGTGGGAGGGGGTTCAGGATGGGGAACACATGTACACCCATGGCTGATTCATCTCAATGTATGGCAAAAATCACAACAATATTGTAAAGTAATTAGCCTCCAATTAAAATAAATTAAAAATATAAAAATAAAATTAAAAACAATAATAAAATAAAGTCTGTCACTGTTTCCACTGTTTCTCTATTTATTTGCCATGAAGTGATGGGACCAGATGCCATGATCTTTGTTTTCTGAATGTTGAGCTTTAAGCCAACTTTTTCACTCTCCTCTCAATTAATGGCAGATATTGATAGATTAGATGAAAAAGCCATACCCCACTTATATGCTGCCTATAAGAAATACATTTTAAATACAGAGACAAATACATCAAAAATAAAAGGATGGAAAAAAGATAAACCTTGCTAACACTAAGCAATAAGCAAAAGAAATTTGGACAGGCTAAATTAAAGTCAGATAAAGTAGATTTCAGAACAACAAAGAAAAAATTACCATTCTCCAAAATGACTTTTTCATAACGATGAAACAGTCATTTCCTCACATGGATATAAAAATTGTAGCCATTTATGGCCAAATATCAAAGCTTTAAATTACATGAATGAAAAACTGATAGAACTGTTAGAAAATAAGAGAAAATTAAGCCCAAAGTAAGTAGAAGAAAGGAAATAATAGAAATATAAAAACAGAAAGCAGAAAATCAGTAGAATGAAACCAAAGCCATTTCCTTAGGGGAAAATAGCAATAATACTATTAAATGTCTAATCAAACTCATCAGAAAAAGAGAAAGAGAAAAACATTGCAAATTACCAAAATCATGAGTGAAAGAAGAGGCATTTCTATAGATTCTACAGATAATAAAAGCAAGATAAGGTTGAATACTGTTCTCAAAATTTCCTGTCTACCTGACACCTAGGCTGCCCAGTTGGCACTGGTGGTAAAGAACCCATCTGCCAATGCAGAAGGCTAAGAGACACGGGTTCAATCCCTGGGTGGGGAAGATCCCCTGGAGGAGGAGGGCATGGAAACCCACTCCAGTATTCTGGCCTGGAGAATCCCATGGACAGAGGAGGCTGGAGGGCTACAGTCCATGAGGTCGCAGAGAGACAGACACAACTGAAGTGACTGAACACACACACCGGCGCTTGACACCCATCAATGTGACCTTATGGAAATAGGGTCTTTGCAGATGTAATCAGGTTAAGATAAGGTCATACTGGATTGGGTTGAGCCCTAAATCCAATGATCAGTGTCCATCTAAGAGGAAAATTTGAACAGAGACACACAGGAAGAAGATCATGCGTAGATGGGAGGAAGAGATTGGAGTAAAGCATCTGTAAGTTAAGGAGTGCCCAGGATCGCCAGCAACCACTAGAAGCCGAGAGAGAGGCATGGGACAGACTCTCCCTCGGACCCTCTAGAAGGGACCAGTGCTACCGACACCCTGATTTTGGACGTCTACCCTCCAGAACCATGAGATGATATATTTTTGTTGTTTTAAGCCATGGTGATTTGTTACAGAAACCCTCGGAAACTAATAGTTTTCTAAATTAGCCAATAAATTTGAATATTTAGATGAAGTGGCAAATTTCTTGAAAGAAACTACCAAAGCTCACTCAAAAAGAAATAGATAATTTATTTATCCTTGTATCTATTAAGAAAACAGAATTGTGGTTAAAGTTTTTCTACAAAGAAAACTCCAGACCCAGATGAATATACTAATTTCTTCTGCCAAAAATTCAAGGAAAAAATAATACCAGTACTACGCAAATTATTCCAGAAAACTGAGGAGGAGGGAATACTTCGCATTTGATTGTATAAAGCCTGCATTGCTGTTACTGCTGTTGTTCAGTCGTTAAATCGTGTCCGACTCTTTGAGACCCCGTTGGCTATAGCCTGCCAGCTCCTCTGTCCCTGGTATTTCCCAGGTGAGAATACTGGAGTGGGTTGCCATTTCCTTCTCTAGGGGATCTTCCCAGACCAGGGATCAAAACCATGTCTCCTGCATTGACAGGCATATTCTTTACCACTGAGCCACCAGGGAAGTCCATAAAACCAGCATTACTCTGCTATTAAAATCAGAAAAAGAAAATAAACCTAGAGCTCAATATCCCTTGTGATTATACATATAAAAATTCTTAACAAAATTTTAGTAAGTCAAATCCCACAATACACAAAAGAATAATATATCATGACCAAGTGAGGTTTATCCCAGGAATGCAAGATTGGTATAGCATTCAAAAATCAACAAATGTAATCTCCATATTAATAAACTGAAACAGAAAAACCATAGTTCATCTCAACAGATGTATTTGAAAAGATCTAACATCCATTCCTGATTTAAAAAAAAACACTCAGCAAAGTATGAATAGAAAGAAGAGAGCTTCTTCAACCTGATTAAAGATATTCACCAAAAAAAACTATAATAACGTCATATTCAGTTCAGTTCAGTTCAGTCGCTCAGTTGTGTCCGACTCTGCGACCCCATGAATCACAGCACGCCAGGCCTCCCTGTCCATCACCAACTCCCAGAGTTCACTCAGACTCACGTCCATCGAGTCAGTGATACCATCCAGCCATCTCATCCTCTGTCGTCCCCTTCTCCTCCTGACCCCAATCCCTCCCAGCATCAGAGTCTTTTCCAATGAGTCAACTCTTCGCATGAGGTGGCCAAAGTACTGGAGTTTCAGCTTTAGCATCATTCCTTCCAAAGAAATCCCAGGGCTGATCTCCTTCTGTATGGACTGGTTGGATCTCCTTGCAGTCCAAGGGACTCAAGAGTCTTTTCCAAAACCACAGTTCAAAAGCATCAATTCTTTGGCGCTCAGCCTTCTTCACAGTCCAACTCTCACATCCATACATAACCACAGGAAAAACCATAGCCATGACTAGACATCATATTCAGTGGAGAATAAATAACTGAATACATTCCTCCTGAATCAAGAACAAGACAAGGATGTTCATTCTCACTATTTCCATCAACATTGCATTGGAGGTTCAAGTCAGTCCAATGAGGGTAAAAAGCATGCAGATTGGAAAGGAAGAAGTAAAACTCTCTATTCACAGATGACATGATTATCTATGTAAAAAAATCCAATGAATTTTTTTTAGTTACTGAATATGCGAGTTTAATACATTTGTAGGACATAAGACTGATATATAAAAAAAAAAAACCCTGATTATATTTCCATATATTAACAATAAAATCATATATTGAAAATTTTAAAATACTACTTATAATAGCATTAGAAAATATTAAGCACTGGGGATAAATCTGAAGATTTGGAAACTATGAAACACTGTTGAGAGAATTTAAAGGAGACATGCATCATATACATGCTTCAGAAGGCTCAATATCATTAAGATATCAGTTCTCTCCAAATTAACCCAATGTAATTCCAATCAAAATCTCCATAGGAATTTTGTTCATATTGACAAACTGACTATAAAATTCATACATAAAAACAAAGGCTTAGGATATCCAAAATAATTGTGAAAAGAAGGCCAAATCAGGTAACCAACACTCCCTGATTTCAAGACTCACTGTAAACAACAGTACTTTGAAGACACTGTGGTGTTGTCACAAACAGACAAATACATCAGTGGGACAGAACAGAGGCAGAGCCCCACCTTGAGCAATGGTGAAGAAGGCTTTAGCAGTGGGTTATGGGGTGATGATCCAGGTGCAGCTCCAACACCTCCGCCTCCCCTCTACCACAATGAACCTTTCCACCCAGAGACCAAGGGCAGTAACCGAATTCCCTCCTCCCTTCGGAACTTAGAGTCACCTCCACAGGCTCCCTGAGACTTGACTTCCTAGTGCCTTTGCCCAGCCACTAGTCTTCGGTATTCACGTGACCAAGGGACCTCCTTGAACCACACGCGAGTCCTGCCAGGGCCCCCACAGGGAGCAGGAGGGTGAGCACTGGCCCCAGCCCCACAGAACCCACTGGCGTGGTAACATGCAGGCGGAGGAAACCGAGGGAGCAGGATGGGGCTCCGCCCACCGCGATGCAGCTGGGAGCAGGTCACTGACCTCACAACGCCTCAGGTTCGGTAAGGGAGACAATTCAACAGGCCACGGCAAGGTTGCAAAGCAAAGTACTGCAGAAGAGAAGGTGTAGTGCTGCCACAACCACTGCCTAACCTAGATGAGGTAGGTCATGACGTCCCAGCGGGTGGCATTAAACTGTGTCCTCAAGGACAAGTCAAAGTCTACTCAAACTGCAGCCGTTTGGGCAGAGTGTTGCAAATGGGGTCAGTGATGGGAGGATGCTGAGGCAGAAAGAGGCAGTAGGCAGTGGGGTGGTGTGGCCTAGTGAGTAAAGGGCAGCGTGTCCCCATGTCGACTGAGAAAAATGCACATGAGAGCAGTGAGTTAAGTTTTATTCAGAGACTTTACTAAGGACTACAGCCTGAGAGACAGCCTCTCCGTAACTCTGAGGGACTATTCCAAAGAGGTAGGGGGAGAGTCAGGATATATCTGAACAATTTTTTTTTTTTTTTTTTTGCTGGGAAAAACATGCAGTTGAGCAACAAAAGACTACTGCTAATCACAAAGAACAGACATCTCAAGTTCATGGTTTTTCGTGCTTTTCTATGTACAGGAAGATGTAAGATCTGGAGTCATCGAAATTCTTCCTGAGATATGCATCTAACAGCAGGCAGCCCCATTCACCGGAAGCACAGAGTGTTCTCTGGTTTCCTCCACCCTGAGTCTCCCTAAGGCTCACTGTCATGGGGTGAGTGACAGCAGCAGGTGATGACTTGATCCTTGTAGAACTGAAATGGTGGGAAACCTTTTCTTCCTTGTACCCGGGGCAAGGGAGAAGTGGCAATAAAAGCAGAGAACTAACTGCCCAAAGAAAGAATCACAGTGGCCCGCAGTGCAGTCCAGAGGCTCTTGATGGTCACTCTTCCACGCCCCAAGTTCCAGTTGCTCCCCCGACCTTGGCAGCCACAGCTCCTGGCCACCCTGTGCCCCCTGAGATGGGAATTGGAGCCTGAGCTTGAGTCAGGGGAGCCTGGCCTCACGCAGTACCCTCCTGGCCCTGCCAAATCAGAGGAACCTGCAAATGACAGCAGAGGCAGCAAACTTTTGAAGGCCTTTCACTTCTAGTTTGAACCTTGGGGAAGCCAAGCTTTGTCCAAAGCTGCATCCCTCCCATGCAGGGAGCCTGCCATTCAGATTCTGGGAGAAGATTCCACCCCTGTGGAACACAGCATGGTTCCTGGTGGAGCAGGATAACTTGATTCACTGTCTCATCAGCTCAGATACAAAATGGCCTTTTATGGGAGCCTGGAGTCACGGACAACAATGAGAGAAGGTGCAAAAAAGAAAAGCAGATGCCTTGTGAATCCATCAACCCCAATCATTTATTTATAGCCTTTTCCTGGGAAAGCAAGGGTGTGAGGTTAAGCTGTCCTCAACAGAGAATGCTGATTCCCCAAGCCCTATTTTCTTGGACTTGATTAATGGTTCTATTAGTGGCTTTATTTGATCTTCATTAAGTTTGGGAACTGAGCTGACCCATTCAGCCAGAAATATAATATTCTTTTTCATATTTCTAAGTTCTTTATGATAATGGTCCAGAAGTGGAGTCTGGGATTCCCTCCCCAGCCACTCCTCACACTGAGTTTAAGTTTTTTTGTTTTTTGTTTTTTTAATTAGAGGCTAATTACTTTACAATATTGTATCGGGAGTTTAAGTTTTGAGGGAGTGAGTCTGTTTGTCTGCCTTAGAGCATTGTATAGTCTTCACTATTGAGTGTTATTGAAAAATGGGAGGCTTCTCAGTCTCAAAGACTACACCATTACGTCCTCTTATAGACAACTTTTGTATAGTAATTTTGTGATCCTTATTTTCTATTAACTGGGAGAATTATTGTTTCAATTTGCAGAGGTGTCTAGAATAGATGAGGCTCCCACCATAAATAAGAGTGACCTTGGAATCTTTACTTGCCAAATTATCACTGGTACTGGGGAGATCTGGATACCATGATGGAGGGGAATCCCCTGTCCCTCTCTATTCATTTGGCAACACAACCTGAGATACGGGGTTTTGGTGGGCCCCTGACCCTGTCTTTCCCTGAGGTCCTATGGCTGGAATAGAAAGCCATTTCTTGGCTCTGTGCACGAGGTTCTGGGTTCAAGACTCGTCTGAAACCCATCTGAATTCTAGCAGGGAACAAGAGGTACACGCAGTGGGATTGAGTCTCTGGACGCCCGTGGACACCCGTTAGGTCAAGAGAAGCCAGTCATAAATTCAGCTTTCTATGATGAACGCCAAGCAATGAGGACAGTAAACTCATGCCAATTGAAGAAAAAAAACAATGGCTTCAATTTTGGACACCTTGAGTCTGGACTGCTCTTGTCACATCTCACAGATGCCAACTGGTATATGAGCCATCGAGAAGAAGAGGCCAGATTTAACAATATGGATTTGAGAGTCAATAGTACTCGATTATCAAACAAACATTTACTGAAGGCCATTTTGAGCATGAGGATAAGAATAAGAAATTATTGAATAAGAATAAGCCTTAAGTAAGAAATCGGTCCCTGACCTTCCAGAACTCAGAGTGTGGGATGGGGTGGGATGGAGAGAATAGATGTTAAGTACATATGAGCATCAGGAGAGGGCCAAGACACAAAAAAATATGGTCTTGAGTGGAGATGGGAGCTCTCATCCTCCAGGCAGGAGGCAGGAATGAGGTTGAGTGTGGTCAGGGAGAAGCAGGAGGGGGCAAGGGCTGGAAGATGAAGGAGAGTCCTGGAAGTTCTCAACTAACACAGCAGAGAAGGAGAGCGAAGGGGGTGGATGACCTGCAGGGTTACAACAAGAAACAGCTCAGGAACAGGGCCTGACAAGGTGGGGACATGTTGAAATATGGTCACAGAGGGAGGCCAGGGCTCTACCCAAGGTCCTGAACACCTGGATCTCCAGAGGAGCAGTGACAGGAGGGGATGGAGTGCAGGCAGCAGGAATCATTTCTTTTTTCTCTGCCTCGGGCCAACTGGCAACCATGCACTGATTAGGCAGAGCGTGTCTCTGGATGGAAGGCCAGAGGGACCAAGTGACGAGGCTAACTCCCTCCCCCACCCTCTCCAGCAGATGCAGACAGCTGGATCTGTCAACAGCATCTGGCCTCCTGTTGACCGATTCTCTTATTTTTATATGGATGTTGTTGTAACATCCTGTTAGCACAATCTTCATCCTTAATCCAAGATCTACAGGGTAGTTTTATTCTTTTATGTTTAATTAGTGGTCAAAGATCTTTAGGTTATAAAACAATTTCAAATAATATCAAATATTAATATTAACATTAAATAATATTAAAATGTTTACTGAGTCAATCCAGTTTAACTAAAATTGACTATTGGTAACTGACAACAGGATGGCACATCACCTAATAAAGGCGAATTTTTTTTTTCCACCATGTATCCCTGATTGCAACAATGAATGGATTTAGGAATATAACAAATAAAAAGAAAAGGCACTCTTCTTTAGGACTTCATTATCACCACAATACCTATGGAAGCATGTACACTCCTCAGCAACCTTAAGGCACAGGAGAGCCCCCCAGAATGCCCCCTGAAACAAGAAAAGGAGGGAGGGAAGGAGGGAGGCTTCCTGTGGCTGGCTCCAGCCAAACACAGCCACCACTCATGTGCAACCACCCACATGTGTGGATGAAGACCAGAGCCGAGGGGAGAGTGAGCCTGTGAAAGAGGCCCACGCGGTCAAAACCTCACTGCTGACCAGCTCAGCAGTGCCAACCAGCATCACCCATGGGGCTGCTTAGAAATGCAGGCTCTTGGGAGCCCCAAACCTACTGATCAGAATCTGCATTTCAATGAACCCCCAAGGAGATGCTTGTGCACCTTGTAGTTTGAAAGCTTGGAGTAGGCTGTGCTTATATCTCCAAAACAAAGCACCACCTATAACTCCAAGGTACACAAAAGAAAACCAGTTCCATAGAGGAAACCTAATCTCAACAGTTGTCTGTTCAATAACAACTCTGCTTATGATGAGCAATGTTGGTCGGTGATATGCCTGGCACCATGCCTGGATTTTTCCCTGCAGCCCTGGAAACTGAGTATATTATTACAACCCCACTCTGGTCCAGGTGGGAATTTGGAGGCCCCCAGAAGGTAAAGAATTTGCTTAGTTCACCCAGTTTGTAAGAGACAAAGCTGGAAATGTATTGCAAGTCCGCCTGAATCCCACAGATGCCATGGATTTCATCAAACTCAAATTCTATTCTTGTGGGCTCATGGTATTGGAGAGTTTGGTGTGTCCACTGAACAATACTAGACCACAGCTTTAATGGTTACATAAACTTTACTGCATCCACTAAATGGAATGATATTCAGCATTCAAAACCGATGTTTTTAAGAATTGCCAATGATGCAAGGCAATTTTCATCATGAAATATTTCTTGAAAAAAGCATAATGTAAACAAAATAACATATATACATATATAAAAACTCAAACCACTCATGGAAAGGATAAATAAAACATGGAATATTCAATAAAATGCTATCCAACAGATATATAACTAGATCTCTGTGTATCACCATGGATATTTCTCGAAAACATAGTGTTTAATCATGAAAAGAGTTGCAAAACAAAACTTTTAGTATATTATTTATATGCATTTTTTTAAGCATAGGAAACAATATTGTAAATTACTCATGGATACTAGTATATAATATACAAGCCCTCAAAAAACAGACTGAAAAGATACTTATGGAATCACAATACTTGTTGCAGTGGTAGGGGTCAAGGAGAAGCCAATTTACAATAAGTTTTAATTCTTTAGAAAGTAAAAAAGATGTTATAAATGTGATCTATATTGACAGTTGTTCATTCGATATGGTGGATATATGGGTGTTTGTTGTGTTTATAGTTTTCTGTATTTTAAGATTTCTGTATTTGAATTTATATGCTGTAGAAAAGTTTAAAGGGAAGGGTTAATAATACTTTCCTCTGGATAGTAATATTTAAGGGGAAATGTTTAATGTTTAAAATGTTTAATGTTTTAAAAGTTTAAAGGGAAGGGTTAATAATACTTTCCTCTGGATAGTAATGTTATGGGCAATTTTTGTTTTCTTTTTAGGGTTTGTCTGTCCTTTAAAAAATTTCCCTATTCGAATATATGAATTTTATAATCAATTGAAAAATAGAATGACCTTCCAGTTTTCTGAGAGCTAATCTATCTCATGCCTCTGGGCTTTTGTAGAAAGCAGAGCATACTATTGAAACCAGGCATAGGGAAAAATCAAAAAATGAATCATGTTGGGATTTGAAAGCAAATTTTCTTTTTAAGAAAGAGCTAGAAATTTAGGAGATGCAAACTTTTTAGACTAAAAGATTTTAGTATCACTTTTCTATTCCTATTTTATCCAATCTTTATGTTTGTTTGTTATGTCAATTCTATGGCAAAACACAGCCCAATACCATGCCACACACATCAGGTACTTCCTGCACGTAGTCTACCCCATCTTGAATGTTAGAATCAGGCCACACTGGAGATTATCTAGTGCAACCCCTCATCTTACCAGCAGGAAAACAAAGACTGAGAGAGGTAAAGAGGTTCACCCAGGGTCAGACATCAGGACTACAATAAGTCTGAGTCTTCCTGACGTTTTTACTGCCCCACCACACTGCCTTGGAGGGTTTGCAGACGACAGAGGTACCCAAATATGTGAAGATACAAATATCCACAAAGAAACAAGTCAACATTATCTTCTTAAGTAAACATAAATTGTGTCATATAAAAGCTAACATAATTATCTTCACTTGGGCCTAGATTTATATTGCTGTCCTCCAAATCTATTTACTTCTTTGAGTGAGCCTCTTCCTACATTGAATTCACTCCGTCCTGGAGAAGTGTGTTTGGTCTTGGGCATACATGCGTCCACTTCTCAGCCCGCCTTTCCCATTGCCTCTGACTTTCCATGTGGCCCTTTCTAAAGCTGACCCTTTTCAAAGTGAGAGGTCTCACTAAAGCTAAAAAACAAAAATGAGTATCCCTCAGAGCAGGGATCTAACAAGAGACCTGGTTCTTTGGTGTGGTAATTGTTTTTCCCTTCTGGACCAAACTCGGGCCCTGGGGCCCTTGGGTGCCTCGTGAAGAGTGAGCCTGTTCTCAAAGCACAGTCCTAGGCGAGTCCCTCCACCACTCTTTGTCAGCCCTCCACACCTCAGTTCTGTCATGCTTCCAGAGTCAGAAATGAACCAACTCCACGCTCCTCAGAAACTGGAAGGCCTGTGCTGCCCAGGTCCAAGCTGGTCCAGCGATGCGTCTCAACCAACACAGCCCAGACCCATATGAAGGGCCACGTGCAGGCTTGACCCAAGCTCGTGGCCTCTGCCATTGTTCTCCCCTCCGGCCCAGCCAGTCTGACCCTGTCACGACCTCAGTGATGGCCCCACCTGTAGGAGACCAGCCCGGCCACCTTGCCTGGGTCACTAAGGTCCTTCTAGACACACACGCACAATCATACAGCAAGCACATGCACACACGCTTCCAGACAAGGGCCGCCAGTGTGTTCACACACACACACACATGTGGAACCTGCAGTTCCCTAAGTGCACTGCACTCCCTCAAGCCCCTGACCGTCTTCACACACAGGCTGCTCCTAAGGCTGTCAACCCCCACCCTGCAGGCTGCATCCAGCCCCTTCTAACCTACAGTGTCCTCCAGCTCCCAGAGGGAGCTTCACATGGGTGGCAGCCTGTGTTTCTTCCCAGCCCTCCCAGCAGGAGGCCCAGTTTCATGAATTGAGTCAAGATAAATGACAATTTATTTTTAAAATCAGAACCCGAAAATACAAACAAAGTGCACGTGGGCTCTCTTCCTGGCTTCACCAGCCAGAGTCGGCCCGGCCAAATACCCACCAACACCCTCCCCAGGGTCTTAGGGTGAAGGCATTATTACCTTTACAGTAAGTCCCCTACACATGAACTTTCAAGATTCAAACTTCCAAAGATGCGAACATACATTCACATATCCAATCACATAACTTAGTTCATTCATCTGGTGTATATTGTCACGTGCAGGCATCCTCTACAAGTGTCTGCACTTTTGTGTACTTCACTGTGCAGTGTTTATATAAAGTACAGTACACATATCTTTATTTCAGGTCCGGGATGTCTGGAAGCAAGTGTAAAAGTGGTGGTGCACGGCTGCTTTCCCCTCCACGTCTGGGGCTCCAGGACCTTTTTACAGAAATGAGGGAGGAGAAAGCACAAAAGTACTACTGTACTTTTCAAGGTACTGTACTGTAAGATTAAAAATGTTTTCTTTACCTTTTGTGTCTGTTTGTTATGTCCTTATTGGTGTGAAGAATATTATCAATCTATACAGTATAGTACTGTATGGCCAATTGTGTTAATTTGGTACCTAGGCTAACTTTGTTGGACTTATAAACAAATCGAACTTAATGAATGTGCTCTCGGAACGGAATTTATTTGCATGTAGGGGACTTACTGTACTTTCAAACTTATGCAAAAGTGCCCCTTCTTGGCCCCTCGCAATCAGCTTCTCGATGGAGGAGATGCCAGGTATCCTGCAGCTGTGAGCATTTTGCACTCAAAATTCAAGGGTCATACTGTAGTGGTGGAGGTGGATCATTCGGCCAGACCGCCTTCCACGTCTAAGCCCAGGGCAGGCACTTGAAGCATTTTGGAGCTCTGTTCCTGCATCTCTGAGGTAGGGATAGAGGTGAGGACTCATGATCCTGGGAACACTCCCTTCCAAGGTCTGTCACAGGGGTCTAGAGAAGTCAGGGGGGAGATGGAGAAGAAAGAGCTCCCCTCCCAGAGCCCTCTCTGGCCTAGTGCCCACTCTTTCCCTTGTCAAGCCCTTCTCAATGGGGAGGGGACCGAGCCTCTGCCGGACCCTGCCCCACACCCCATGCCTCATGGCCTGTCCATTCCACAGCCATGTGCATTGCCCCTTGAGCCAGATCCCAGGGCTACTACAGACGGGAGCAAGGAGGACAGCACTCCCACTCCTGTCACCACTCTGCTCATTTCAAACAAGATCACCCAGAGAGCTGTCCTTCTGCCCTGGGGCCAGGCCAGGGCATCAGTCATGAATTACCCTGGTCTTGGGCTCACAGGCTTACAACCCAGGGCCCCGTCAACCATCCAGCAACTCAGGCCACTGAGTTGCTGGGGAGGGAACCAGCAGCTGTGCTGCCACCCCAGCCTCTGTGCACGGCCGCTTTCTCATCCACATTTGGGGTTCCAGGACCTTTTTACAGAAATGAGGGAGGAGAAAGCATAATATTTTCAGACTATGAAAAATTACAAAGAGAATGACTATACGTGTGCGCTCACTACCCACAATTAACAGATGATGGCATCACCGACTCGATGGACGTGAGTTTGAGTGAGTTGGTGATGGACAGGGAGGCCTGGCGTGCTGCAATTCATGGGGTCGCAAAGAGTCGGACACGACTGAGCGGCTGAACTGAACTGAACTGAATATCTCTATAAGTGCTTGAGAGATTTCTAAAATAAGAAAATCATACAGCTACCACTTCATCTGCATCAGCCCCAGTCCCTCTCCTTGGCCCAACAAGCAAACCCCATCTGAAGTCAGTGTGTGTGCTCTTTCCATCCTGACAAATCTACTTTGTTTTATGGACATGCATCCAAAAACACAGGATAGCAAAGCTTTATTGTTTTTACTGTTTACATAAAGTCATACTGAATTTATAATTCTGAAATATGCTTTCTTCATTCAGCATATTCATACTGCAGCTTTAAGCTCTCTTGTAGTTGATTCCTATAAATCAATCTCATTTATTTCAATTGCTGTTAGAACATGTGCATGTGAATATAGCATGATTTATTTAGCCGTTTCCTTCCTGGAATGCATTCTGATTTTTCACTACTATAAACAATGCTCGGTTCATGGTCGTGTTCTCATCTTCACATGGAGGAGTTCCCTGAGGAGGGTGACTTGCAGAAGAATTTCTGGGTTATATGTTTGATGCCCAACTAGCCCTCAAAGGTGGAGAAGGAAATGGCAACCCATTCCAGTATTCTTGCCTAGAGAATCCTGTGGACGGAGGAGCCTGGTGGGCTACTGTCCAGAGGGTCACACAGAGTTGGACACAACTGAAGCAACTTAGCATGCATGCATGCATTGGAGAAGGAAATGGCAGCCCACTCCCGTGTTCTTGCCTGGAGAATTCCAGGGACAGAGGAGCATGGTGGGCTGCCGTCTATGGGGTCGCACAGATTCGGACACAACTGAAGCGCCTTAGCAGCAGCAGCAGCAGCCCTCAAAGGCCTCTGCTAGTGTGCAACCTTCCCAGCAGGGAGCAAGAGTCTGTGTCTCCCACCTTGATCACTCTGGTCCTTGTAAACCCTTTCTAGCCATGCTCCTTGGTCGAGTTAAGTGACAACTCTCCAGACCTGGCCATTAAGCAAGCACTGTTCTGCCCCTGTTGACCCCTGCGACTGTTGTCCTTTAAGAAATGCAGGGTCCTGTCCCATGACTCTCTTGAGAGTTGCTCGGCTTTTGTCTCCCGTGACTCTCCCCTTGGATGAGAGACTCCCACCTGAGCTGAGCACAAGGAGTGCTCTTCCTCTCCTTTTCTTGCTCTGTCGGGTCCCTTCATGAACTGATAAGGCCTCCTGAGTGGACCAAGAAAGACATTCTCTCAGAGCAGAACAGCTCCATCGGGGTTTGTGCCCTGGATCTCAGAGGTGGTTCCCCATCCCCTGGCTCTGTGGGAATAGTGGGACAGAGGACCATCATCTGCTCTGTGGGGTCCCACAGTGCTAGAAAGGCAAAGTAAGCAGTGACCTTGCTGGCCACCCCAGCCTCACTCACCATGGCAACCAGGAGTGTCTGCATCACACCTAATAACTACTAAGTGAATAAAACTTAGTTTAACTTACTATGAATTTCAGATCCATAACAAATTTCAGAAAGCAAAGGAAGAAAAGGAGACAGGCCAAATGAGCTGGAACTGGTGTTATGGCACAGCTCCTAGTGGTTAAGGAAGCAACTGAATAATCACAGGAAAAGACAGGGGGTAGGATGGTGGGGATGGTGGGAAGGAGAGGAGATGCAGGAGTTCTGAGTGCTGGGGTGGGGCCTCCCCAGAGGCAGGAGGAAGCACTCCTGGTGCAGCTCTGCCCAGCAGTCTGGAAGAAACAGCAAGAGACCACGTTCACAATGAAAGGTACTGCAAGAACTCAAAAATAGACTCTGCTGAGGTATTCGATAGGAAGGGGATGTGTATTGATGTCTGCAACTTTGTTATGCATCAAAAGTAAGGATTGATGGATGGAAAGGAAGAGGGATGGAGAAACAGTGATAAAGCAAGTATCGGACAAGGTCAATGAGATTTAGTCATGGACAGATGGAGATTCACTATGAAATTCTGTCATCATTTCCATATGTGAATTTTTTATGATAAAATGTTGAGGGGAACAGATAATACCCACTCTTCAAAATTATCATAAGGATTACATGAGATAATGAATGTGGAAGGCCTCTGTACACTATAGAAGAAGGCTGAGCGCCAAAGAATTCATGCTTTTGAACTGTGGTGTTGGAAGAGACTCTTAAGAGTCCCTTGGACTGCAAGGAGATCCAACCAGTCCATTCTGAAAGAGATCAGCCCTGGGATTTCTTTGGAAGGAATGATGCTAAAGCTGAAACTGCAGTACTTTGGTTACCTCATGCGAAGAGTTGACTCATTGGAAAAGACCCTGATGCTGGGAGGGATTAGGGGCAGGAGGAGAAGGGGACGACAGAGGATGAGATGGCTGGATGGCATCACTGACTCGATGGACGTGAGTCTGAGTGAACTCCGGGAGTTGGTGATGGACAGGGAGGCCTGGCGTGCTGCGATTCATGGGGTCGCAAAGAGTCGGACACGACTGAGCAATTGAACTGACTGAACTGAACTAAATGATTAAATAGTATAACATAAAAACAAAGAGAGATTAATGAGATAAGGAAACATATAGAGTGCCTTTCAGAACCAATAAATTAAAAATACCAAAGGAAAGACTGGGTAGATTATCACACTTCTGGCAATGGAAACACTGACTATAATCAAAATGAATGCAGAATGAAAAGACAAATTGATTAAAGTAATTTTAAAAAATCAGTGGACATGAAAAGCAAGCAAGTATCCAACTTATGGATAATTGATATCCCTAAAATAGAGAACCTACCAAATGGAAATAAAAATATTCAAAGGTAAATGAGAAGGAAATATTTCTTTAAAAAGGAAACTGTATAGCTACAGATTGAAAGGGTATTCTATATTCCAGAAGAAAATGATACAGGAAAGTAACATTAAAGCATATCTTACTAAGCTTTATCAAGGATAGAAAGAAAGTCTACAGACATTTAGGCAAAAAAAAAAAAAAGTAACTCGTTACAAAGAAGGAAATACAGCTGTCTTCAGATTTTTCCCAGCACCACTAAATTCCAGAAGGCCACAAAGGAATGTATTCAACATTCATGGGAAATAAAATGTGACCTAAAAAATGTATACTAAATTGAGCAATAGACAACCGCAAATATGCAAGTACCCAAAATATTGCATCCATTAAGGTCTCTCAAAAGTCCTAAAAACAACCAGACAACCAGCCATGGCATACTTGGAGATACCTGGTAGAAAAACTAGAGATGGCCTGGAAGCAAATTATTTACAGCATCAGGGCTAAAGAGAACCAGAATATGATTCCAGGAGATCAATATTCTAATATTAGCCACATGAGAATGATATAAACAAATCAAACTTGAAGGTATGGGCAGGAAAGGGATTTGGGAGAAAGTCTAAATCTTTTCTTTTTCTAATGTCTCATACTGGGTTGTCAACTACAGTCTGAAGTTTGATAAATCATGGAATGGAGTTTTCAATATTATTATAAATATAAAACTAACATATAAACTGGCAGAAAATATTCAAACTACACACACATGCACACACATAAAGCATTAACACTCAGTAAGGTAGCATAAACAAAAGAATAGAACCAAAATCAAACTTGACAGATAAGTCAATAAGTATAACTGGATAAATTCATACCTTAAAAATTATATTTGAAAAATCTACTTGCTAAAAATAAAAGACAAAGAGTTGTACCAAAGCAAAGATGCTGGGAAGCCAGAGAGTAAACGCACGGGCAGAGCCGTGGCGGGCAAGGCTGAGGCTGTGAGAGCACCGTCCATCAAGACCATTCAGGGGATGCATTATGGGGAGGAAGACACTTTATAATGATAACGAGGATAATATGTAATAAAGCTCTGTCAGGAAAATGTACGTGCCAATGAATGTGGCACCAAACTATAAAGGAAAAACTACCGTAAATATACAGAGATAGAGACATAATGGCAACAGAAAGACCAAACTCATCCCTCTGCCTATAGAGCTTCCCGGGTGGCACTAGTGGTAAAGAACCTGCCTGCCAATGCAGGAGACTGAGAGACGCAGGTTCGCTCACTGGGTTGGGAAGATCCCCTGGAGAAGGACATGGCAAATCCCTCCATTGCCCGAGCCTGGCAGGCTACAGTCCCTAGGGTCGTAGAGTCGGACACGACTGAAGCAACTCAGCGCACACTCTCTGCCTATAACCAATCACAGAAATGCAGTGACAAAAGATTCAGGGGAGTTTATCTATGTCACAGAATCAATCTATATGTTTCAAGCCCTGCCCAGCAAAATTCCTGCCTTTTCAATGCCCATGAAACAATTACGAACAGTGGCACTTCCAGACATCAGGAGCCCAGCTACTTACAGAGGTGTGGGCAGGCGAGGGGAAGGAGGGCACTTAGGGGCCAGCTGCAGATGAAGGCATCCCCCAGGACTGAAGAAGTGAGGAAAGTCCATGCTAAGACAGATGTGAGCCAGGTGAGGATAGGGCTGCAGCATGCTGGGGCTAGAGAGGCCATGACACTGCCTTCTTCCTGCCACCCCACCTAGCTGGGTGTCAGTCTACAGACAAGGCTGCTCAGGTGACTCAGACACACAGGTTGGCCTCCTGGATCCAGATAAGACAGAACAAGGCAGGGGAAAAATAGATGGGGGAGGAGCACAGACAGAACTCACAGCACACGAATCCAACCAAGAAAAAAGGTAAAGCAAGATGCCCCAAAAGTGAGAATGAGAAACAACCACCAAAACAAATTATAAATAATAATAAAAGCAAATTTTGCTTAAATCCATACAAAAACTATGAAACCTGGAAGAAATGAATGACTTTCCAGGAAAACATAAGTTACCAAATTTGAATATAGGAAATAATATGCAGAATGTAGAAAAATTAACGAATTATTATAGGAAAATATTTTGTATATCAGACACTTTGCTGAATTCTCTTATTTTTAAAAAAAGTTCACAGTAAATTCTTCTGTTTGTTTCAGGTACACGTCTAAATCACTTGACAATAATGACAATTTTGCTCCCATCTTCTCAATTTTAATATATTATTCCTTTTCATTTTCTAGCTCTATTAACTAGGCCTTTCAGGACAGTGTCAAAGAATCATAATGAAAATGATCATTTTTACCTTATTTCTGCCATTAATGACAGGCTTTCGGTGTGTACCATTCAATGGAAGCTGGTTTCTTGTTTGAGTTTCTCTCTCTTGCTACATGAGGGGAGTGGTTATCAATTCTTATTTTAGGTGTGACAGCACTCTTTTATCAAATACCATTTTGGCTTTAATGGAGATAATCACAGATGGTGTTTTATTTTTCTTAAGACTTTAATACAGAAAATTATTTCTCAATTCTTTTTCAAAAATTAATTATTTCATGCAGTAAAATATTCTTTCATTCTTACAATGGGTTGTACTGCATTATTTTAAAATTTTGTTCAGAGATCTCACTTGCTAAAACTTTATTTCAAGGGTTTGCAGCAATCAATATGAAATTTTCCTTCTGTGTTCTTTTTACCAGATTTTGGGCTGAATTTTATGCTAGCTCCATGAAATAATTTTGAAGTTGCCTTTTTTTAAGTTCTGGAATAGCTTACATGTGCATTCAAATTCTATTCTTTGATGATACACAATTCAATCTGTGCCTAGTGATTCAATATAAAAATTTGGAAGAAGGAAACAAAATTATTATTTGTATATCTGGAAGAACCAAGAGAATGCATTGAAAAACTACTTAAACAGTAAGAAAATTTAGTTAAGTAGCTAAATATAGAATTATACTCAAAGGTAATTGGCTTTTGGAGGAAAACTACCAGTTAGACAGTATGATGGAAAGATAAAGACTCCCTTTCCCCATCTAACTGCCCCCCACGTGCACATGACCCATTCCTCAGACCCCCCACAGATGGACCTTTTTAGTCAAGGATGTTAACCACGGGATTCTCCTGTAACTCACTGGACAATTACCCCTGAGAATATCATCTTGATTGGTAAGATAAACATTACATAGATAATTATTTTTAAATTGCATAATTTCTTCCAATTTTATTAATGATACAAATATATATCAATAGCATCCAACCAGCTCAGCAATGTTTTCGCTACATAATGTGGAAGGAAAAAACGTCCCTTCTGGGCACTGCCCTGGAGGACCAGTGGTTAAGACACCGTGCCCCCGTGCAGGTGCAAAGTTCTGACCCCTGGTTGGGGAGCTAAGATCCCACGTGGCAAGTAGTATGGTGTGTGCCCCGCTGGGAATACAAGTGCCCATTCTGCTACTTTTTCCTCTCCCAGCTGCACTGTGCAGCATGTAGGATCTTAATTCCCTGACTAGGGAATTACCCATGCCCCCTGCCTTGGGATCTCAGAATCTTAATCACTGGACCATCAGGGAAGTTCCTCTACTACTTCTTATGGCTTCTGCTTTCATTATTACTATCATCATCAGTTCACAGCTTAATAATATTTGACTACTCTTCAATTTTATGAAGAAATCTTAAACATAGATAAATCCATCCATAAATCCACCTAACCCAGCACAAAGACACTGTAACATTCCCTGAGGGAGCCCAGAGCCCTGCAGGGCCTTGTGACCCTCCCTACAGAGAGGGCTGGTTGGGCACCTGTGTCCATTCATCCAGGCATTATCAGTAACCGTGTTCCCCGCGCCAGCACCATCGGGGCACATGGCCCAGCATCCAGCAACAGCGGCTGCCCAGAATGCATCGGGAGGGTTTGGTGAAGAGCACCAGAGCCACTCAAGGTATCCCATTTATTAGTGGAGAACTGGAGGCTTTCACAACTACTGGAAGGATGAGGGCAAGAGTTGAGGAGATCGTAGAAACTGTCCCGGTGCCCCCTACACCGAGCAGCTGGCCCTCAGAAGCTTCCACCCACTGCCACCACCCAGGCATGGAGTCTCTTTCTCTTCCACCTGCCAAGCTTCACACCAGGACCTCCCTTCAGCTGCCTGTGCCAGACCGTGAGAAAGGGGACCCTAAGAAGTATAGTTCTGTGTGCCTTATATGCAGTAATGCAGAGAAGAATGCAGGAGAGATACAGAGTCTGCAATGGACAAGACAGTCTCCACCTTCGCCAACTGGGCCACCTCCAAACCATAGGGACAAATGCAGCTTCGCCTCTCCATACACCACCCCTCATACAAGCCCTGCTCAGAAGCAAGGGGCAAAGCCCACTGTTCTGTGTCTGGAGAACTGTGTCCCATTCCCTAAGATGCAGTCATTTGGGCTTTATATTAGCAAGAAGAGGACAAGAGATACGAAACAAATGGGGAAATGCATACAAATTCATAATAAAGCAAAGAACTCATACGCAGCCATCCCAGACCCCAATGCCTTTATAGATATGTTTTCCTGCCCTCCACGCACGTCTCCTTGGCCTCAGCCAGCACCTGCTGACGGCCCTTTGTGTGCCGGTGATCTCTTCACCACCCTAGGTTTCTGCTCTCTTCTATTCACCCACCACAGTGCCCCAGCCTGCCCTCTTCTGCACAGCAAGCTGGTGCCCTCGCTTGTTTGTTTCTCCCGAAATGCTCCAATACCTTCATCACCCTCACCCTCACCTGATGACTGTCCCGCTGCATGGATGGAACAGAAGCCACAGAAGAGAGCCTCCATAGGCTGCCTTTATCCACCGGCCTCAGTCTGCAGCCTGCTTCCAACCCATCATCGCGGCTTCTTGGGTGCTGGTGGGCACCTCCTCAAGCTCTGTGTGCCCACCTTTTGTCCCCAAACCTATGCCACCTACAGCCTTTACCATCCCCACTGACGGCAGCACTGTGCTCCTGACTGCCTGGGTTGCAAACCCTGACATTGTTTTTAACTCTTTCTCCCAAAGCCTCCATCCTGGGAAGCCTGTCAGCCCCACCTGCAAAATGCACCCAGCATCTGGCTATTTCTCACCCCCTTCACAGCTAACATTTTTGTCCCATCCACCATCAGCATCCATTCAGATCACTGCCCAGTCCTCCAATGGTGCATCCACAGTCCATCCCCACAATCCCAGCCAGGCTCCTGACTCATGTGGAGTGCTAAGCCTCACAGGCCCCATGGGCCTGGCTCCAGCTCTCTGAGGCCTTCCCTCCAGGTGCCCTTGAGCTCTCCAGCCACATGGGCTCACTGTGACTCATGCCTGCCTCAGGGCCTTTGCACTCACTATTCCCTCTGTCTGGAACATCTTTTCCATAGACATCTGCATGGCCAACACCCTCACCTTCTCTTACCTTTTTCAAGTCCCTGCTGAAAGGCCAGAAGCCTGCCATGGTCACCTAGGTAAATTACAGTTGGCACCCGCAGGCCACTGACACCTTTCTACTTCGTCTCTGTGACAGACACTTAAGCACCTCCACCACAGTGCATGAATTATGAAACACACTGTGCTTATTGTTAATCCCTCTCCCTCCCCCAAGAATGTAGGCTCATGGAAGCAAGAGATGCCTAGCACCAGAGCAGTGTCTGCTCAGAGGATTCTGTTGGTGAATGAGAATCAACATGGTGAGTTATGAGTTTACAGAGAGTCAGCACTGAGGGAAGAAGCAGCATTGTCAGGTGTGCTCCCCTCTGAGGACTTCACAGTCCACTCAAGGAGAAGGCCTTGGATGTGAGGAGCCTAGGTACTTTCCAGAGAGACTCCAATGGGTCTCAGGAAGCTTCATCAACCAGAGCCCAGCTTGCTGCTGCTAATGGCGTAGGACCCCATGGAACAGAGGTTGGCAAACAGCAGGCAGAAGGTGTGGGTATTTCACCCCCCGAGAGCCACCTGCCTCCACAACCTGAGAAGTTCCCTCTGCTCCCTAAGTTTCCCCTTGAAAAAGGACTCCTTAGAGGAATCTGTAGCGAAAAACAAAAAACCCACGACAGGCAGGAAAGAAGAGATATGGCAAGAGAGGACATGACAGCTGATACTTTATAAGCAGCTCCAGCCAAGGTCGGGAAGAGGGGCACCGCAGCCTGAGGCACTGGCAGGTGATGCAGCCATTGGGGAAGTCCTGCATGGACCACTGCACCTCAGAATCTCACCCAGGGCCACACAAAGCCCACCAGAGGTCACCCCATCTCTCATTCCATTTTCTTCCTGCAAGAGGCTCAGGGATGGGCGGGGCTGGGTAACAGCAGCCTTTAAGATGTGCTAGATGCTGATGGAGATGCGCTTCAGTTTTCTGTGCAAAGTAATTTGAATGTATTTTGAATGACAACGACTTCCTGGGGAAACGTGTTGAGAAAGTTCTGAAGAGGTCTCCAGGCTCAACAGAAACCCAGCGGCTAAGTCCCTCCTGGGCACAGAAGGGAGGGGGCCGTGACAGAGCCCAGGCTGTGAGCTGCGCTGTGGGCTCACGCATGCTCACCAAAGCATCTTAGAGCCTGCATGGTGTGGATACCCGCGGAGGTGCTCAGTCCTCCGGTCCTCCTCCAAGCGCTCTGGGGCTGGGGCTGGTTGAGTGGGGAGGGGGTATGAAAAGTTGGAACATTTAAAAAGAAAGATTGAAATAATGACTTCTCTAAATGACAGCAAAAACACTCAAAATCTAAAGGCCATCCCTATGTGAAATTCTCGGATGTTACTGGGCAATGGCCCTTCTAAAATGAAATCTATTACAAATAACAGGCTTAACAGGCAAATTCGGCCTACCTAATCTGCCTAAAGGTGAGCTTTGTTCTTCCTATTCCAGCAGACCACGTGGTCCCTTAATAGAGGCTAAATGTCCCAGGGGGCTCCCCATCATGGAGAAATAGGCTGCTCCCATGTCCTTTCTGCTCCAATTTAATTTGGAGGGTCACTTCATAAGTGAGGACTCATAGCATCTCTTTGAGGTCAAGTATTAACTCATAAGGGCAGGAAGATGAGTTAGCACGAGTATTCACGGAAGCAATTCGCAAATTTGTATCAAGAACCTTTGCAATAACTCACAGATACTGCTTCTACATAATCTTACAGAGATGTGGATAAAAGCCAATACATAAAGATGTCTGGCGAGCATTCACATCAAAGCAAGAAATGGTAAAGTAACCCAAACTAGGAAGTAGTTAAGTAATAAATTATCACAGCAATGGGACATAATACAGCTATGAAAAATACATTAACAAAAAAGCAGTTTTAAAGATGTGAGGAAATGTTTTCGATTTAATACTGAACCAAAACATGAATGCAAAACTTTATTTACAGTATGAACTCAGTTAAGAAAAAGAACAAATCCTTATGTTGTTCACCTTAAACTTATGTGGTGCTGTATGTTAATTATATCTCAATAAAACTAGAAGAAAAGAAAAGGAAAATAAGCTTTAAAAATACTGGAAAGATAAAAAGTGATAATGCTAACAACAAATGGAAAAACTGAGGGTGAATTTTCTGCATCATTACACTTTTAATTTTCCAAATTTACTAAAATGAGCATAGTTTCAGATGCAATTTGATTTAAAATTTATTTTTAAAAATGAAAAAGCAAGAAAGGTGTTTCCCTTCAGAGGTGGGAGCCTAAATTAGAAAAGGAAGTCAAGGCAGCCCCAGCTTTTCACCTGGACAATGGCTCAGTCCCCTGGGAACCAGGAAACCAGATGTAAAGGAAGTGGGGGGCCTCAGGCTGAGGGGCAGCTCTGTGAGCCAGTTGTGCTTCCTGGAATAGTAGCGGGGAGGAGGCCTTCCAACGACACTCAGCCAGGAGCAGCGGCACCTGGAATGCTACTTCAGCTCTTGCTAAGACACTTTTGGGGCTGGCCGGACACTTGGGTCTAGAAGGCAGTCCAGAGTGGGGGTTGGAGCTGGTGTGAAGTTAGCAGACCCAGTTCAAATGCTGGCCCTGCCACCATCCAGCCCTGACATCTCGAGCCAGTTACTCAAGCCCCCTGTGCCTCGGTAGTGTTGTTTGTATAGTGGGGACAATGACGGTGCCTGACTCACAGAGGTGCAGAAGCTTTGCACATAGTAGGCATTCAGCCAATATAAGTTTTACCTTTCGGCAGAAAGGTCACGAGCTTAGGGAGTGAGGTGACACTTTCAGACGTCCCTAACGTCACATCGCCTCCAATGTCGATCTGCTGGGGTGTTCTCCTGCCCTGGCAGTAGATCCGAAGTGTCATCCTGCAGGCCAGCTGAGCTGGTGGCCTCAGAGACACCTGGGAAGCTTCTAGAAGCTATAAATGTCCCACCCCTCCCCCAAAGGCTCTGGTTCAGTAGGCCTGAGAATCAGTAACAACACTGCCAGGTGCTTCTGACTGACATCCTGCCCTGGAGGCACCTCGATGCCAGGGTGCTCAGGGAAGGCCACCTTGAATGAGCACTAAGAAGCATGTTCCAATGAAAAGCTGCAGTTTCTGCTGGATGAGTCCCCTCTCCTACCTGCCCTAGGCAAAGCCTGAGGTTCTGAGTCAAAAGAGTTCATCCTTTACTTCCATGTGCAGAGACGAAGCCACCCATCATCAGTGGGTTCTAGGATTCTTCACAGTGATTCATCATCAAACACAAGGTAAAAATGCCCACGATACTTCACTTTACCAAGAAGGACCCAAGCTATTCTGTGTGCATTCTGTTTGAGTATGTCCATCCACACCAGCCCTGTTAGAACCATAAATGGGATCTCAAGGCTGAGTCTCGGGCATTCCTGCCCCAGACACCACCCCCACCCTCATTCTGCATTAGCTCCCTCCCGATGAAAGTTCAACATTGCTCAAAGAGAATGCTCTGCCTGAGATTACACTCAGGCAGACATTTATTAAGACATTTATTAAGTTACCTGGATTAACATTGTCCCAGCATAAGTCAATTAAACCCTGCATATTGCCACACTAAGATTATAAGGCTAGTGTTCCTATCCAGAGATCTGAAAAGTTATTTGTCCTAGATTTCAAGTCATTGAAACTCTCTGTACACAGATCATTCAACATAAATGCAGGACATGCTCACATAAGGTCCAATTCAAAGAAGTGCAGGACACAGCAGCTGACTTCAGGGGCCAGGCTGTTAGGGAGATAGGCTGTCTTAGTCTGTTTGGGCTGCTATAACAAAATACCACAGGCTGGGTGGCTTACAAAGCAGAAATGTATCGCTCATGGTTCTAGAGCTAGAAGGCCAAGATCAGGATGCCAGCACAGTCAGGTGAAGCCCCTCTTCTGGGTCACAGTTTTCTAGGAACCTCATTTGGTAGAAGGGAGCTAGGGAACTTTGCGGGGTCTCTTATAAGGGTGGGCTTCCCTGGTGGCTCAGATAAAGAGCCAAAGAATCTGCCTGCAATGTGGGAGACCCAGGTTCAATCCCTGGGTCAGGAAGATCCCCTGGAGAAGGGAATGGCTACCCACTCCAGTATTCTCGCCTAGAGAATTCCATGGACAGAAGCGCCTAATGAGCTACAGTCCATGGGATTGTAGAGTCAGACAGAACTGAGCAACTAACACTTTATAAGAGCACTAATCCCATTCATGAAGGTTCCATCTTCATGACCCAAGCACCTCCCAAGGGCCCCAAACTCATAGCTTCCAGAAGACAAGAAGCCATAATGGGGAGCAGACACGGCTTAGGACGAGCATAGGGGGCAGAGCACCAGAACAAGACCCCCAGGAGACCAGGGATACACCCACAATGCAAATCAGAATGCCAGCAGCAGGGCCCATGTGTGTGGTTAGCTAGGCTTTCCTAATGCACAGGGACAGGCCCAGCTGCTGGAGACTGAGAATGCGCCCAGGCCAAGGACCCCCCAAGGGGGCTCCTGCGAGCAAAGAGCATGCTGTGCAGACCAAGCAGGAGAAGGAATCCAGGCAGGCTGGCTGTGGGCCATGCAGGAGGGACTTATGCTCAGTGAGGAGGAGGGGAGCCCCAACACACACACACAGGAGGCTGCCCCGTAGGTATCTGACTGACTGGATTTAAGTCCCAAAAATTCATACTTCAATACACAGAATAAGGGAGAGCTGGCTGGACAGAAGCCGGGGGAAAAAGATGCGACAAGGTTTGGGGTTATCTTGGTTTTTTTTCATTTTGTTACTTCTGTTTATTGGTCTGTCTGTCTGTTTAGGCCTGTCCAACTTTTTATGACCCCCATGGACTGTGTAACCTTCCAGGCTCCTCTATTGGTGGAATTTTCCAGGTAAGAATACTGGAGTGGGTTGTTTGTTGGTACCAATACCTTATATGTATCTGTTCATGAATTTAGCAGGTATGCACAGTGCACCCACCACGTGATTGAGGAGCTAGAGGCTCTCAAGTGAGCAAAACATGCAAACTCGCTGCTCTGGAAAATGACTGCTAGGGTGGGGTTCAAATTTAGGTCAGCCGTCTCCCATGGGCTAGACTCTTTGCATCTCACTACACTGCCTCTCTCCAGGCTGAGCCAGAGGACAGCAAAGAAAGCAGATTTTGAAAGAATATTGCAACTCAAGTCAAAATGTCTCCTATCAGAAGAAGGCAGGAAAAGTGCTGATCTGTGCATGACATCCAGGCCAGAGGGAGCTTTCCACTGTCCCTGAGGGCAGTGTTCTGATTATCCCAGGTATGAGCTGGGAAAGCTGAGTGACCACTGGGGAAAGCAGGCTCAGGTGGGTCTGCTTTGGTCCCACCCAGGTGGTCTGTCTTTCTGAGCCAAAAAATAGAAGCATCTCACCAGGGCAGTGAGGATGGTCCTGCCCCACTCCAGGGGGTTGAAGGTACCAAACAGAGGTTATGGGAAGAGATGTACACAACAGACTGGGGAAGAGTTCCCCTCCCAGAGAATTTGACTGTATCAAACCCAGATCCATCTCTCACCAGTACCCAGGGAAAAGGAGGCTTGGTCTGCTAAGTGCTGTGATGATGGGCCCACTCTTCATCCCAGACCACAGACCCAAAGCTCCTCCTAGGAGGAAGCCTAGATCCTGAGTCTGTGAATCTTGGAGGCCAGAGGACAAGCTGAGCTCTCACATGGGGTGTGGAGGGCATCAGGGGGTCCCACATCTGAGACAGGAAGGTCCAAAGTCAGCCGAAATTGTGCTGGGCCTAAAACCTGTATCTTGACAGGAAAGGGGAAATCATGATGTGGGGAGGAAACAGCGTGATCATCTCGGGTGGGTCGTAGGAAATTGTCTCCCCAGCCAGCCGTGAGCAGATTCTGTGCCCCTGCCCGTTCTAGTCAGGGACTAATGCTCAGGATGCTGCAGTTTAGGAAAGGAGGGAGGGGTTTCCTTCCTGAATCCTAGAAGAAGAAGGAACAATAATAATAATAATGGCCCAGATGTTGAAGTCATAATAGCTGCCTCTGAAAAGGAATGGTGTTTTTAAGATACACAGAAAGAAACAGACAGCCTGATGCATACCGGGCAGTCAGAATCCTGTTGGAAAAACACCCCAGGAAAGGCACTCCTTCCCTGACTTCTGCACATGCCCCAGCATCAGGAAGGAGCCCCTCTGAGTGCTGGGCTAGGTTCAAGGGTGAACATTCCAAGGTCAGAACGGCCACACTGCCCACGCCTTGCCCAGCATCAGACTCAGGCTGGGAGGGAGCCTGCCACTCTCTACTCCCAGACCCCAGGCCTATAGCCCACTTGAATCGATACAGTTCTCAGGCCCAGGGTGGATCCCTAGGTCTGTATTTTAAGCAATGCCACCGGGTTCTGAAGCAAGGCTCTGTGGCCTGCTACCAGCGGACATCTTTGAGCTGCTATAAACCCTGACACAGGGAGATGTGAGCAGCCCCTACTTGTGGACAACTCTAGTTGGCACCCTGTTTACTTACACATAAGAACTTGGTCACAGTGAAATATGTCCTGGAAGGCCCAAGCTGGGGACTACCCTCTAAACTGAGGGCTCAAGGAGGGCCCCTACACCAGGAAGAAAGGGAATAACAAATGCGGTTCTCCCCACACCACCTCCCGGGAAGTCAGATCCCAGGAACTAAGAGTTCAGAAGGAATAACAGCATGAATTTGACACCACCTTCTTCCCCTGCGTCCAGCCCAGACAGTGGCCCCTGGAGGTTCATCCAAAAAGTCCCTGGAGTCCAAAAACCTCCCATCCATGGACCCAGAGTGGGAGAGGCCTGGTGTACAAACAGTCATTGCCCTTCCTTTAAGTGACCAATTGGGTTGTCACACCTGTTTCCACCCAGAGGTGCAAACCTGGCATGGGCCCAGGATGACGGCGGTTCCCCGGTCACTCACGTGTGCCTAGACAGACCTCTCCCAGGCTCAGTCTGCTCCTTGGTGAGATGGGAGGACTAGCTCCTGCTTACACTCCCACTGCTGCCATCGTTATGCCTCCTTGACTGATTCTAGCCTGGCTCCCCTGAGCCCTCTGCCACCAGGCCTCCACCAGAGCTGAAAAGAACTGCAACTTTCAACATAAACAATTTTCTCCACCCATCCACACCCACACTAGGAAACCTGGACAGCTCTAAGACGGCTTCTGGCAGCCTAAGGTCACAACCTACCCCCAAAAAACTGCCACTGAAGGAAGCATGAGGCTGCCAAAGGATGTGACATCTGTTTCAGCCAACATTGGTTTCAGCCTAGTTCTTTTAGAAAGATTAATATGGTAAATCCTTCCTTCTGTTGAGATGTACATGTATCTCTTGCCACCTGGGAGTGTCTTTCTCAAGGGCCTGGAGTCAGGCCTTCAGACTCCCAGACTTAGAGAATGAATTTATGGTTACCAGTGGGGAAGGATGGGGGCAAGGTTAGTTAGGGAGTTTGGGACTTTGGTGTACACACTGCTTTATTTAAAATTAATAATCACCAAGGACCTACTGTACAGCACAGGGAACCCTGCTCAATATTATGTATCAACCTAAATGGGAAAAGAATTTGAAAAAGAATAAATACATGTATAGGTATTACCAAATCACTTTGTTGTACACCTGAAGCTAATACAACATTGTTAGTCAACTATACTCTAACATAAAATACAAAGTTTTAAAAATGCAATCATCAGGAAGGATGGGCCCTTTGTCCCAGTGTGATGCAGACCTGGCACCTATGTAGTCTAGCCTCTCACCTGTGCCTTGTGATGTTTCACTTCACTCTCCCTACTCCCACATTAGGGCACCAGTCACCTCTGCTAAATCCAAATGGAGCTCTCCCCTCACTGCAATGCTTACACAATAGAACTTTCTCACTCCTTAACCTGTGTCTGGCTGTTTATCTCAGAGGCTACTTCAGACTTGATAAGTCATTTCCTAACAATTGTGCAGCACCCAAAAGAAAAGATGCATGTGAGAGCAACTGTAGAGAATCTTCAGAGATGCATGCCAGTTTGCACCTTTATTAGGCACCAACTGTGTGCACTTATGTGTACACGGATGTGAAAATCTACACATCCCCAATCTAATCAAAGGAAGCTTTGGAAACATAATCCAGGTCCACCTCACTCCAGAAGCTCAACAGTTTGGAGCCAGAACCAAGTGGTAACATGTAAAGAAACCACACATGTCAGATATACCATCTTAAAGACTGAGACACTTCGCACCAACAAAATACCATGCTCCTCTCTGGTGGAGGGTGTGATGGTGGAGATTGTAGGTTTTTAAACAGTAACACCACTGCAACCACAGACCCTGTAAGTGGAAAGGAGGAAGAAAGGGGAAGAAGGAGGGGTCAGGAAGATGGAGGGCTGGTCTCCTGCCTTCTTCCTTCCTTGGCCTTCCACATCCTTTCTCCAAAGGAAACCGTGGGGTGGGGGACAGCCCTGGAAACTGACTTCGCTCTAACTTCAAGAGGAAACTCCTTCCTAAGCAGAGGGCCTCAGTGCTGAGCTTTTGTCTGCAGGGAATTTTTCTGCGGTTTATTAGCAACTGAAGAAATGCTGACAGAGAGGTTTTGCCCAGCCCAGCAGGCGGCCAAGTGCACCTCATTAGCCCAGCTTCCTGCTGGTGGCAGGGAAGGATGGGCGGGTGGGGGGTGGGGGAGAGGTGGAGGCCTGGTCACAGCCCTGGTTGGAGCGGAGGTGGGAGCACTCACAGGAGGAGTGTGAGGAGTATGATGGAGGCATTCTGCATGGCCACCTGCCTGCTCAGAGCAAAGCCGCCTCTGGAGTCACAGGAGCCAGAGCACGGAAAGCGGAGAACAGGGAGGGCCTGCAGCCCCCGGGGCCCCAAGTTCCAGGTGGCTGGTTCCGAATCTCTCCCCCCAAATATGACCTAATAATATTTGCAAATATTTGTTCACCTTGCCCCAAAGGAGGACAGGATGTGCCACATGGAAGAACAAACCCTTTTCCCAAAAGATCCCAGCATTTTCAGAATTTTTCCTGATTCATAAAATAATCACAGTTTCTCAATCATCCAACTTCCCCATGCTTTAATATCATTTTAAAAGTGCGTAGTAACCACTACAGCCATTGACGGCTCAGAATGCAGCGGGCCCCAAGGTAAGCACGCACCTGCTTGGTCACCGTGAACTGTCGAGGCCCCTACCACTCACAGGGACAACCCTCTAAAGCAGGTGTTACAGAGGAGGAATTCCAAGACCAGACAACTTGCCAGAGACATACAGCTGGTGAATGGGGTGGAGGCCAGCCAGCCATCCTCACTCCACCCCGCCAGGTCCGCATTTGATCACTGCTCTAGAGTATAGCTTAACTTTTCACATTCTTTCCTTCATGTGATTCTTATAACACCTGATGACCTAAGCAAGCCTGGAATTACCTGCTTGACAGATGGGGACCCTGAGACCCACACAGGGCCTTGCACGGAGCTACAAGCCAGGTAGAAACAAAGCCGACTAAACATTGTTGTCTTTGCCTGTATGTCACTGTTCCAGGGGCTTTCCAGGTGACACTAGTACTAAAGAACCCTGCCAGTGCAGGAGACATGAGAGACCCAGGGTCCCTCCCTGGGTCTGGAAGAGCCCCTGGAGGAGGGCATGGCAACCCACTCCAGTATTCTTGCCTGGAGAATGCCATGGACCGAGGAGCCTGGCAGGCTACGGTCCATAAGGTCACAAAGAATTGGACACCACTTAGCGACTAAACAAATGACAAGGAAACTGAGGGGCTCACCTGGGAGGAAAGCAGGCAGGCTTCCAGGAATGGGTGCAGGGGCCCCACAGAGAGGAAAGAGGAGCCCTGGCCACACGTGCTGTGGTCAGTGGGAGCAGGGGGACCGTCTTCACTGGTGCCTGGATGGTGGTCAGCCTCCCACACACATTGCTGGGTTTGCCTCCACAGGGAACGGAAGGGAAGGGCAAGTGGGGGAAAGGTGAGCTTAACAGCTGAACATGTGCATCTTCAATCCTCATGGACCCAAGATAGGGCGTCATCACCCCGGAGCAGCCCTCCTAATAAAGAACCCAGAGACCCTCCTGTGATTTCCCTAAGCCCGGGCAGGTTTTACAGACAAGCCTAACCTTCCTTAGTTGTCATTCTTTTAAAACCGCCAATTGCAATACAGTGACTTTGGTTCATCATGTATGTGTGTGCATGTATGCACATGTGTGTGTGTGCATTTGCCTGTGTGCAGGAGGAAAGGACGGCAGTCTGTTCAGCACAGACACTCCGACACCAGCCCAGCAGTTACTCTGCTCCGTGTTCCACTGCCTGCTGGTACGAGAACAATCACCATGGCTGCGTTTTGCCTACAAATTTTGATACTAAATAATATTTCCAGCAAAAGTCATGTATATTGATTTGTACAAAAGGCAGGAGATAGAGAAAAATGGGAGGCTGCAGACACTGAATTCAATACCGAATAATCTAATATGCCCAATTTCATTTTCTTGTCCTACCTTTGATGTTTGCAAGCAAATCATTGGCACTTTAAGTTTGCACATATATCTCAATGCAAAATGGTCAAGCAGCAATAAATAAACGTATTATACAAATAAATGGTTAGCAGTCAGGGTGAAACTGCAGAGAATAGTCTGTGCTCCTGGGATGATTTACAAGCAGGAAATTCACTTATTCTCCCCTGACCCTTGGCTGTTGCCAGCTCTCATAATTCTAGAAAAGGAAAGAGTGGTTTGAGGGGAAGCAAGCATGGTAGAAAGAGGACGAACGGAGGAACACCAGACCTGGGGAATAAGAGAAATCCATTTTTCAGGCAATAATGATGTCTGGGGCCTCCAGAGCTCCTAAACTGACCATAGCCTCAGCCTGATCTTGCTTCCACACTTTATAATACCTTCTCTGACTCTCTGTCCTGTGGGACACTCAAACATGCCCACCCATAAGCAGGCTATGAGTTCTCTAACAATAGAAGCACATTAATTTATCTTTTAGCCCTCCAGCACCTGGTTCAGTGCCTAAGATAGAGCAGACATATGCTGGGTGCTGTATCTGGAGGATGGGTAGATGAACAGGTGGGTAGGTTGGTTGGTGGGAAGATGCGTGGATAAGTTGGTGGGATGGATTGATGGATGGTGTGGTGGTATGTGGATGGACGGGTGAATGAAGGTTGGGCAGATAGATATTTAAATGACTGATAGGCGATGAATGGGCCAGTTGGTGAGTGACAGTAGGTGGTAGATGGAGCATGCTTGAACAGACTGGTAGGAAGGTGGGTGGGGTGAGTGTGAAGCAAGAAGGGCCAGCAGGAGCTCTCTGAATTAACACCTCTGAGACCCTGAGGAGGGTGTTGGTAGTCTAAGTAGCAGGACTGACTATAAAATATCATGAACCTTCTGGGAAAGCTTCAATTTCGCATCACAATCCCCGCATCCAAGCCCCATGACAAACCGTGGCTTGTCTTCCCCATGGGCACAGTAGGCCTACGCCTGTGCCTTTGAGACTCACTTTCCTGCTATGTCACCATCCCAGTACTCCTTGGAACCTCTCATTCAACACAGCAGCTCTCTTCCCCCAGTTCTTTTCCTTCTGCACAGTATAAGTGAGCCTGCCAACGACCAATGACTTAGGTCATTGATTAAAATGAACTGTCACAGCCACAGAGCCTGCAGCCATAGTATAGAAAATGTATCTGAACCAAACGAGGTTCATCACTCAGGCTGAGGGCACAGAGCTCGGCCCACTTTCTGCTCGTCTAATTGCAGTCACTCTCCTTCAGGCCCATGTTCCCATTTTGTCCACAGTAACATAATTACAAACTTTGCCAAATGTTTTATAGAATTCACAATGCCCTTTATTTAGGAGCACTGGGTCTTATGGCTTAGTATATCTGCCCAATGAAGCTGAATGTCGTTAAGCCATGACTTGTTTTTAATGAGCCCCAGCAATCTCTGTTTCTTTTCAGAAAAACTTCCCTCTCCAAATGTTTCTTTGGCCAGAGAATAGGGCTTCCCTGGTGGCTCAGATGGCAAAGAATCTGCCTACAATGCAGGAGACCCAGGTTTGATCCTTAGGTCAGGAAGATCCCATGGAGAAGGGAATGGCAACCCTCGCCAGTATTCTTGCCTGGAAAATTCCATGGTCAGAAGAGCCTGGCAGGTTACAGTCCATGGGTTCTCAAACAGTCAGCCACAACTGAGTGACTAACACTGTCTCATTAGCTTTTTTCACAGGGATGAACTAGGGAGAGTCGAGTAAATTGCTTAAAATCATATGGATACCTCAACCATAAACACCCGCCTGCACTGCTTTTGTGCAGCCTCTGCCTCCACGTTATTTCCAGGATGCTTCAAAGACTCTGGATGTGGAGTTAGGATGACAGCACCCTCACCTCCTAGCTCTGTACCATTAGACACACCTTGGTCCACCTGTCTGGGCCTTAACTTCCTCATCTTAAAGGGGTGTAACTATAACCATCTCATAAAGTTACTATGAGAAATAAGTGAGAAATCTTCTCAGACAGTAAAGAATCTGCCAGGGTCAGGAAAATCCCCTGGAGGAGGGCATGGCAACCTACTCCAGTATTCTGCCTGGAGCATTCCATAGACAAAAGAGCTTGGTGGGCTAAAGTCCATGGGATTGCAAAGAGTCAGACATGACTGAACACACACACATGAGGACAAGTCAGCCTTGATCGAGAAGTACATGGGCTTGTGGTCTGCAAATGCAGACACTGGATCACCATTTGACCTTCCATAGCCCCCTCCCCAGGAGTCTGTGACCCATTCCTACTTGTTGGATCATCCTGCCACCCCACTTCACTCCCCTTGGCTAAAAGAATACCGCTACTCAAGGGCAGACACCATTAGAAAGGCACCGTGCAGCATGGCACGCAGTCCGAGGCCCTGGGTACCCTTTCCTGGAGGCCCAGGCTGCAGCTGGACCTGCTTGGCCTACAAAGGGGGATGGTTGCATCGAGTCTGCCCCTCCAGAGACACACACACATGCCCTCTGTGCTCTCGAGGCACTGGGGGGCCTCTGAAGGACAGACAGACTTCTCACTTCAGATGCCTAACTGAGCATGCACACCTAATCTTACCTTCTCCTGAACCCACTCCAATTTTTTTTTAAAGTGAAGAAATCTTTTAAAAGACATACATCCACAAAGATAAAGGGGAAGATGCAACACCAGCACAATTTTAAAAGTGAAAGACAAATTGGAAGAAGGCAATTCCTAAGCCAGCAGCAGGGAAAGTAACGAATCAACCCCAATCACATTGTGAAATTCTCAATAGGAACTGGCAGCCCCAAGAACTTCCAGAATCAGGAGTGACACAACAGGGCAGAAATAAAGAGGACTGGTCCACAGCTGTTTGAGGAGCAGTTGGGCCCCCTCGGCCCCCTCTTTCTCAATCCATCTTGTGGGAGAGGCCACCCTCCCTCACCCACGGCGGGAGGGACATGTCCTCCCCCCGAGAGGAAGCCCGGAGGTTTGCTCTTAGGCCAGGACCAGCTCAGTGAGGCCATGAGCACCATTCCAAACACCAGGATGTAACCCACTGCATGCAATCTCCCCTTCTTGGCTCCAGAACCCTGCAAGCAGGAGTTTACCCTCCAGCAAGAGATGAAAAGGGTATTCAAATTCTGAGGAGACCTACTAGTCTGAAATGAAAGACAGAAAGAAAAAGACACTGAAGTCTCCCGCATGAGCCCCCGACCCCGCCGCCCCCCACCCCCTGCAACAGATGGCTCACAGCTCCTAAGCAGCATTTTAGCCCCAGGTCTGAGGCCAAAGACTAGTTGCTGCCTGAGGAAAGCCAGTCAAGACAGAGAGAGAGAGAAAATGAGAATATGGAGGAAACACACACATGAAGAGAAATTCCTGTGAAAGACTATCATTAATAGTCTCTGGGGGAGAACAAGATGGCGGAGGAGTCGGTGGACATGGAGTACATCTCTCTCCACGGATACATCAAAAATCCACCTTCAGACACAGAAGTGCATGCAGAACACCAGCTGAGAGCAGACAGGAGTACCTGACCAGAGGAAAATAAAATATGGAACCACGCAGAACTCGGGAGGATGAAGGAACTAGGGGGGAAACAGGAGTGTTAGTAGGCCTGGACCTGCCCCGGGGGGGGGGCTGGAACTGAAGCAGGGTTCCGATCCCCACATCAGGGCAACTGTCCGAATCAAAGGAGAAACATATAAGGCTGACAGTGAAACAGCTGATCTGTGGCAGCCTAAATGGAATGAGAATCAGACAGTCCTTGCCGCAGCCATACATAACCCAGGAGGAACACTGGTCCCCTGGAAGGCCCACTGGCTGGGAGCTGGAGTTTAGGGATTTTGGAGCAATCCCAGGGCAAGGGCTGCTGTTGACTCTGGAGAGACAGATTGAGGGGATGTTAGGGAAAAGATTGTGGTGGGAAATGCCTGTGGAGGAAACCCAGACAGCCATGGAAGCAAGGTGATACTGCTGAGTCACATGTAGGGGATGGAGCCATCACCAGCGCCTCTCTCCCCCAACATGCAAGCATTTGCAGCTGAACAATAGAGAGGCTGGCCCATCAAAAGCCTGATGCACTTAACTACAGAGTAGGACCCCACCCAGGGTGCCCCTTTAAGTGCCTGATGCATGGAAATACAGAGTAGGACCCCACCCAGGGGGACCCTTCTATGTGCCTGACACACCAAACAACAGAGAGGCACCCCAGGCAAGAGAGCCGTCTAAGTGCCTGAACGGGTGGACCTACAGAGAAAAGACTGGCCAAAGAGACCTTCTGATCGCCAGCTACAAGAGGCTCCAAAAAAGACTCTGATAGGGCCATAACTCCTGCAATGCAGGCAGTCTGTGTCTCTGCACACTTGGCACTGCCAGGGTCCTCACAAGCCAAGCAGCTGAGCCACCTTCACACTCAACTTTCACTGGGGCAGAGCTGCCACAGGCAAAAAAGTCTTGCACCTGTGCGTGCAGGGTTGCTTCAGTCATGTCTGACTCTTTGTGACCCTATAGACTGAGGCCTGCCAGGCCTCTCTGTCAGGGTAGGGGGTTCTCCAGTCAAGAATACTGGAACGTCCTTCTAGAGCACTATATTACCTGCTGTCATAGCTGCCAACCCCCTTGAGTACCTGGTGCTGCCAGAACTCCTGTGACCCAAGCAGCTGCACCACCTCCACACCTGGCCCTCACAGGGGCAAACCCAAGTCCTCCAGGGCAGCTTCAGGAGCAAACCCCAGTGGATGACCCATATGCAGAGGTGGAAATAAAACCACAATTGAAACCCAGGGGCAGTGTGGCTTACGAAGAAGACCCAAAACCTTCCCACCAGGTGTACAAACTACAGATTAAATCCACATGATCAACTAGGCAGATTCTATGTCTATGGAAAATATAAAAGGTCATTGAGAGCTCCCACCAAAAAAAAAAAAAAAAAGCACTAGTTCTGATAGCTGTGGACATTGGAGGCAAGAACACACAGGAGTAGGACCAGATTAGAATCTGAGCTGCCCCCACAGCAGGTCCAGAGATCAGCACAGTGTTGGAGGGCATCTTAGGGAGATAAGGTGGACTCTGACTTCCAGCAAGGGAAAGGACTCTGACAGCAGAGACTCAAGAAGAACATTTATTATTCTTATTTTTTACTTAAAGTTGTGGTACATATACACAATGTAATATTACTCAGCCATAAAAAGGAATGCATTTGAGTCAGTTCTAGTAAGGTGGATGAACCTAGAGCCTATTATACAGACTTAAGTGAGTCAGAAAGAGAAAAATACCATATTCTAACACATATATATGGAATCTAGAAAAATGGTACTGAAGAATTTATTTACAGGGCAACAGTGGAGAAACAGACATAGAGAATAGACTTATGGACGTGGGGAGAGGGGAGGAGAGGGTGAGATGTATGGAAAGAAAGCATGGAAACTTACATTACCATATGTAAAATAGATAGCCAACGGGAATGTGCTGTATGGCTCAGGAAACTCAAACAGGGACTCTGTATCAACCTAGAGGGGTGGGATGGGGAGGGAGATGGGAGGGAGGTTCAAAAGGGACGGGATATATGTATACTTATGGCTGATTCATGTTGAGGTTTGACAGAAAACAAGAAAATTCTGTAAAGCAATTATCCTTCAATAAAAAAAGTAAATAATTTTTTTAAGTCCCTGGGAGACAAGAAAAGATATTGCATCTATGACATGTGAAAGGATACCCTAAAAAGAGAATATTCAGAAAACAAAAGAACCCTTGAAAATTAAAAATATGATAGTAAAGAATTTAAATTTAATAGAAGTAATGGAATAAAATTTCAAGAACATCTCCCAGCAAGGAGAGAAAGAAGGCAGAACTAAAAAATAGGGCAGAAAAATAAAAAGATTTAAAAAAAAAGCCATAAGTCTGTCCAGGAGACCATGTAGTGATTCCATCAATATTCACTACAAGTGCCCCACCCACATCTGCTCCCCTCCGTCAGCATCAGAGGGTTTGGCTGTGAGGGGTAGAAGTGCTGGAGGTCAAGATCCCCTGGTTGGGGCAATGGGGTGCAGGAGTGTGAAAAGCCAGCTCCCTTGCCTTAGGATGGGAAAGTTCTAAAGTGTAACTTGGCCCCAGAATTTCCTGCTGGACCAAGTGGACCAAAATCTCACCCAGATGGCTTCCCCTTCCCTCTCCTCTTCCCCGCTCCCTCCTCAGTTGTCCTTGGAATATTTTTTAATGAGTCACCTGCATATAAACCCTCATCTCAGGGTCTGCTTCTTGGGGACCTGACCTAAGTTAATGTGTTTGTTTTTTTTTAAGTCACTCAGTCGTGTCTGACGATTTGTGACCCCATGGACTATAGCCCACCAGGCTCCTCTGTCCATGGAATTCTCCAGGCAAGAACACTGGTGTGGATAGCCATTCCCTTCTCCAGGGGATAGTCCTGACCCAGGAATCAATCCTGGGTCTCCTGCATTGCAGGCATATTCTTTACCATCTGAGCCACCGGGTGGGGAAGCATATCCAGGTAATAAGAATTTCTGAAGAAAAGAACTTACAAAGCAGGATGAGGGAGATCAAACAAACAAGACAGCCTCCCGAATTGAAAGACATGCCTCTCCAGACTGAGGCAGTTGAGGGCAATAGTCTAGCAAAATGCATGAAGTTTACTGTCACTGTGAAAGTTTAAAACACAGGGAGAAAATCAGGCATGATACAGTTCAGAAAGGATAAACTATAGATCACATGCAATGGATTAAGTCTCAGAATGCCCTTGTCCTTCTCAGAAATACGCAGGGAGCTAGAAAACAAGAGAACAACACTTCTTGAGGAAAAATTATTTTTTCCAATCAGAGTTTTGCACCCAGGCAAAACCTACTAATCAACCTCGAGGGTAGAATGAAGATAATTTCACAGAAGTAACATCTTAAAAACTCTTACCCTACACTTCCTTTCTCAGAAGATACTTGAGAGAGTATCCCCGTGGAGAATCCCCATGGACAGAGGAGCCTGGCAGCTACAGTCCATAGGGTCACAGAGTCAGACATGACAGATGTGACTTAGCATGCACAAACTCATAGACATGTGTGTATAAGAAAAACATAGCATATATATCTATATAACTATATGATTTGGTACTATCCAGTTTCATGTGTCCACCGGGGACTTGAAACATATCCCCCACTGATAAGGAGGGACCACTGTATTTTAATATGCTGATGCAAGTATTAGAAAATCACAAATTACAATTTGTGATTGTATTACAATCACAAGTATTGTAATACAATACAAGATGCAAGTATTACAAAATCACAAATTACACAAGGGAGCTGGCCAGGAGACAAGAAGACTTTGGATCTAAGGAAGAGGAAAGTCCACCTGGGAGGAAGAACGTCTCCAGAGTGATGGAAAGGAAGACCGAAATCTATAGAGTCCAGACTGACCACCTCAAGGTGGTCAAGAGGCAGAAAGGGTGGGGCTGTCATCACCAGACCCTCTGACACTCTTTGAACCCGATAAAACTCCTAGAGGAGATGCCCAATCAAGGGACTAAATCAAGAAAGAGGGATCAGCAGCCCAGGATGTAGGGGCTCCATCTCAGGAAAAATCCCCAGAAGATGACTGTGCAGCAGGCCTAGAGAGTAATGAACCCTGAGAGAAGGAGACTGGAGACGCCAAGATGCAAACTGGAACTTAGAGATACCCTGACCTCATTGACCCTGTGGCAAACGTTATGGAGAAACCGTGGAGAGGTACAGAAAGTGAAGTACAGAGAAAGCCAAGCCAATGAAAAATAAAGATAAGGCGATTGTTAATTTCAGTGGAAAAGTAAGTAAATATAGAAAATTCATTGAGACAAGGACAACCACTGTTACTGGGAAAATGGTGGAGGGTGTGACTGAGAAAGAGTAGAAGGGTAAAGGAGCTAAAATTGTCACCTTCCATAAGAGTAAATCAATAGACAAAGCTTAAATTAATCAGAATTTAACGGAAGATGCACATTACTTAGAAAGAGAAAGAAGAGGAAATATATAAAGTTAGGCAAAAAAAAAAAAAAAATCCCAAAGGGTGTAATGTAATTGCCTCTGGGTTTAGGAAGACTGGCAACAGAAGTTTAACATTTGTGTATACCGTTTAAAACCATCACTATATCCATGATTCTCAAAAGTTTCCTCGTACCTCTCACTCCCAACCCCTCCCTATTCATAGGCAACCACTGATTCACTTTCTGTTGCTATAAATTAGTTCACGCTTTTAAACATTGTATCAAAATATAAATCACAAATATTCTTTTCATTATGGCTTATTTCACTCAGCATAATTGTTTTGAGAGTCATCCATGTTTCTGTGTATATCAGAAGTCCATATTTTATATTTTGAGTTGTATTCAATTGTATAAATACATCTGTTTGTTTATCCATTCACCTGGATAGCTTACAGTGAACAGTGTCAGGATTCATGATCTCTGAAGAAGATTTAACTTCGGGACCCGGGACCAGCCTTGATCACTCAAGAGCTTTTGTATAGGAGAGTTTTATTAAAGCGAAAAGGGGCAGAGAAACTTCTGACATAGACATCCGAAGGGGGATGGAAAATGCCCCCCTCTCTTCTCCACTACCTGCTCTGAAAACAATTCAGAAAGCAGGACAACCAGGCTCTGCCTGGAATCCACTTACCTGCACAGTGGCTGACCCCTCTACAGGTGGGAGTGAGGCATCTTAGGGTTCACTTCCTTCGTTTACTCTCCTTCACAGATCACAGTCAGGCTTTGAAAACTATTGTTTCGTGTACTTTGTCCAGTTTTTAGGTTCCTTTCTTCAAAGTTGATGGTTAGAAATTTGTTATACTACTCTTTCTGTTAAATGGTCTCCTAAATCTAGGGGAAATTTCAGGGAAAGGACAAGATGCTGAGCTCAAGAAAGATTCTCCTCTCTCATTGCATTCCAAGAAAACCCATAAAGAACATAGTTAGTAGATGAAAATATTTTTCTACAAGACTTTCCAAAACTAAATTTTGAGGTTGAAGGAAAATTAATTTAGAGAAAGGAGTGGTTACGAGACGAAGTCCTTTGGGAGGGTCATCTGGTAATGCCGCAGAGGGTTCAAATTGCTTAGCAGGGCTGTATATAGGAATGGGAGGGCAGAAAGCTTCTGCACACAGGAACACAGGAATTCTAACCCCAGCCAAATGGGGTCCTACACTGTTCCCTGCCTGATGATCAGAAGCATCTGCTTAAAGAACAAATCCCATCATGCCTTCTTTGCTGTGGACTTTGCCATGGTTGCCTAGAGTCCTTGAGTTAAACCCTCAGGCCCTCTGTTTTGTGTCCAACTTCTACTATGACCAAGCTCTCAGGCTGGCAATACCCCCAACCATTTTTTTTAATAGCTTTTATTTTTTTTAGAGCAGCTTTTGTCTCACAGCAATTTTGTCCACAAATACAGAGACTTCCCATATGCCTCCTGCTCGTATACCTGCATAGCCTCCTCCATTATCAACACCACCACCACCACCATCAATCAATCTGGTCTTGGGGCCTCACTTACTCTCCCTGTGCTCAACTTCCATGCCTATAAGATGAGGACAAGATTATGGAGAAGGTTAAACGAAGTAATTCTTGTAAACAGTGAGAACAGTGCCTGGTCAGTAGGTGTCACTCCTGTAGGCGGGTTTTTGTCAGCATCACCTTGTCCTCTTCCTCATACAAGTGGGAAGAATCCAAGTTCCCAGAGGGCAGAGGGGAGGCGTGCAGAGGGATAAGCACGCAACAGGTGCTCAATAAAAATTGCGAGCCAGCAGTTTGACCAAAGGGCACCATGCCCACACTGTGTCAACCTGCAGCTTGGAGCTGTAGCTTCTGATTTCTCAAGTCCTCCTGACCACCCAGGGTGGAAACACAGTCCACCCAACAGAAAAGAGAACTGGCCCGGAGAAGCCAAAGGCCTGGAGTCACACTGGTGAGAGCGGGCAGGGCACCAGCCCAAATCTGCCTGGCTCCCACTCTGGCTGATCCCCCACCACATGGTGAGCGGCAGAGCAGGCTGGGCACACAATGCGGACTGTCTCTACACTGGGAGGGCCCTTGGCCACAAGGGGAGCCCAAGTCCTTCTCATCTCAGTAAAGAGCTCCCAGGAGAGCTTTCTTCTCTGTCCAGAATGGCCTCATCTCAAAATGTTGTCATTCTATTTCATTTGTTTAAAAAGTCCTGTTAATTCCAATGGCAAACTTTTGATAATAATCCTTGATAAAAGTTCAAAAATTCAAATTAACCAATCATTGTATAACATTTCACAAGGAATTAGGAGAACAAAGGGGGACCAGCCTTGGGGAATTGGATGAAAATGCTTTCTAAAAATAGTTTTATTATTGGCAAATGTGCAATACAGAAATCCAATCTAACCCCTCCCCCTACCCCCTCTCTAGCATTTACAGTTTACATGAGGCAGCTATCAGCCCACAGTACCACTGTCCATCAGCAGCCGCAGCTCTGTGACTGACGTGACTTCACACTGAAGCCCATTTCTCTGGGAGAAGCCGTGTGCGGAATGGATGTGGAAGGACAGTCAGCACCGTCAGGGCCCAGCACAGCCCTGGCCCCCGGAGAATGCAGGATGCAGCAGCCGCTGGGTGCTCCTCAAGCTGCCTGCCAGTGCGCTGCCCACCTCCGCTCCCCAGGTCACTGCACACGTGCCCCCAGACAGCTACTGGCTTGTTTCCTGCTCTCACTTTGCAGACATGGAGCCCAGATAATGGGGAAATGCTTCGACTGCCTCTGCCTTGCTCCCTCGTCACGGTTCTCTGCACGGTCACTCACTAAGGACCTACCGTATGTTGGGCACTAGGGGAGATCTGCGGGAGCATTCCCAGGTCAGGATCACCATCACTCCTTTACGTGGCTGGAGAAGCTGCTGATGTAAACGCAACATCCTGGCTCGCCCTAGAAAGGCACAGTGAGCATCCTGAACCCCAGCTGCCTGACTGCCTTGCATCTCCAAACCCTCACTCTTCCACTTCTGTCCTGCAGGGAGCCTGGCTGCAGAGCTGCTCAGCACCTCCTCTGCAAAGGGGCTGTCTCTAGGCACAGACAGGTGAGAGCGAGGCACTCCCGGGCCTTCTAGTCGTGGGTCTGACCCCAAACTCCACATGGCTCAGATAGTGGCTGAGGATGACCCCTGCCTAGGGTCAGGGGATGGGACTTCTGAAGCTGGACCTGCTGCTACCCAGCTTGGGTCTCTGAGGAGTCACTTCCCTTCTCTAGGGCCTCCATTTCCTCATCTTAAAAATGAACATTGTCCACGGTCCCTTCTGGAGCTGTGCTGTTTCTCAATCATGTCCGAGTCTCTGCAATCCTGAGGACTGAAGCCCAAAAGGTCCTCTGCCCATGGGATTTCCCAGGTAAGAATACTGAAGTGGGATGCCATTTCCTACTCCAGGGGATCTTCCCATAAAGGGGCTCAAACCCACGTCTCCCATGTCTCCTGCAATTGTAGGTGGATTCTTTGCCACTGTACCACCAGTTAGATTGAGTTTCCCCAGAAACAGGCCCTGAGACAAGGATTTAAGTGGAAATCATTTATTTGGGTGAGAAGGGATCCTACCAAGAGGAGAAGACAGAAAAGTGAAGGCATGCAAATGTGCTGATAAGAGCTCAGCCCCAGGCAAGCTGGCGCTGGCTAACACCTGCCCTGGACTCACACCTGCCCTAAGTTCACAAGTGCCCTCAGGTCACACCTGCCCTGGGCTCATACCTGCCCTCAGCTCACACCTGTCCCAGGCTCACACCTGCCCTGGGCTCACACCTGCCCTAAGTTCACAAATGTCCTCAGCTCACATCTGTCCCAGGCTCACACCTGCCCTGGGCTCACACCTGCCCTGAACTCACACCTGCCCTAAGTTCCCAAATGCACTCAGCTCACATCTGTCCCAGGCTCACACCTGCCCTCAGCTCACATCTGTCCCAGGCTCACACCTGCCCTAAGTTCACAAATGCCCTCAGCTCACATCTGCCCTGGGCTCACACCTGCCCTCAGCTCACATCTGTCCCAGGCTCACACCTACCCTGGGCTCACACCTGCCCTCTGTTCACACCTGCCCGCAGTTCACATCTGTCCAGGTTCATACCTGCCCTCAGTTCACACCTGCCCTCAGCTCACATCTGTCCCAGGCTCACACCTGCCCTGGGCGCACACCTGCCCTAAGTTCACAAATGCCCTCAGCTCATATCTTCCCTGGGCTTACACCTGCCCTTAGCTCACATCTGTCCCAGGCTCACACCTACCCTGGCCTCACACCTGCCCTCTGTTCACACCTGCCCGCAGTTCACATCTGTCCAGGTTCATACCTGCCCTCAGTTCACACCTGCCCTGCGCTCACACCTACTTGTGGCTCACACCGACCCCAGGCTCACACCCACCCCAGGCTCACACCTGCCCTGAGCTCACACCCACCCCAGGCTCACACCTACCCCAGGCTCACATCCACCCTAAGTTCACAGCTGCCCTGTGTTCTCACCTGCCCTGGAATCACACCTGTCATGGGCTCATACTTGCTGTTTTGTTGGCATCTGTTCATGGGGTGCATCTCAGACCAGCTTTGCCTTCAAGTGATGTCACATGTAAGCTGATATTAATCTTGGTGGGAGTTTTCACACTATGGAAATCTATGAACACTACAAATCAGCCTCTTCCTGCCCCATCTACCACCCCTGAGAACTGGTTGATAAACATTTACCAGCACACCATCAGCTTAATCCTGTTGGTCTTTAAAGTCAATCACTCAGTCATGTCCGACTCTTTGTGACACCATGGTGTAGCCCACCAGGCTCCTCTACCCATGGAATTCTCTAGGCAAGAATACTGGAATGGGTATCCATTTCCTTCTCCAGGGAATCTTCCCAAATCATGGATCAAAGCCGGGTCTCCTGCATTGCAGACAGACTCTTTCCCATCTGAGCCACAAGGGAAGCCCTTAATCCTGTTGGGAAACAGTGTGAAGCACAGGCTTTCGAATCATCCCACCCCAGGGTGAGGGAGCTGGAGCAGTGATACAAAAGCCCTGAGACTCACTGGACGAGGGCCACCTTGGGGAGTTTAATTCCCTGTATCCCCATGAGCTCACACACATGAGATAGAGCAGCCTATATGACTCCAGATAAAGCCCTCAAATAAAACCAGAAAAGCATCAAGGTACAGGTAAGGCCAGGCGGGGCAGGCTCAGGAGATGGAGTCTCAGGGAGGCTGGGCATGGGTGTAACATAGAGTGCTGGCCCTTTGCTAACTTCCTGCTCTCCACAACAGAATACCACTGGTTAGCAGAAAGGCGGAGTCTGGCTGGGGATGGGAGGGAGTGGGGCCAGAGGTTTAGAGGAAATAGGGTGACACTGAGAGATCTAATCAGTACACACTGAAGTTAGGCTGCTCTGGTGAAGAAATATTGTTACCTGACCGTGTGTGTTTCCCCAACTCAGCATACAGTGTGGAGGATTCAACCTGGGCCCCACTTGCAAGGAAGGGTTTTCATGGCAAAACAGAGAAGATAGTGGCATGAATCAGCCAGTCAGGGCTGGAGATGGTAAGACAGGTCAGGGGAGTCCCTGCCTCGGACCCCACGTTCAGATGGTACGAAACCCTCATGAAGTAACACAAAATCTTACTCTCCTAGTATCATGGGCTCCCTTCCATTGTGCTTTGGGAGGGGAAGAGAAACTCTGGGTGGGTCAAGAAAGATATGTGGGGAAGAAGAGCTGGGAGAACGTACTCACAGAGAAAGCCACACTAGGGCCCTGAGGCCAAACCAGCAGCTTTAAGGAGCAGTCCAGGAGCCAGTGCCCTGGAGGAAGGGCACAAGGGGAAGGGCAGGGGAGGTGACAGAAGCCAGTCCAAGGGAGCAGGGAAGACACAAACCTGCACCACAAGTTACACAAACAACCAAAACCCCCTGAAACTGCTCCAAGAAGGAGCAGGAGCAGAAAGATTTTGTGGCAGCCTCCTGCAGTGTCACAAAGGGCAGCCCAGGATGGAGACTGGGGTCTGCCCAACAAGAGATGGAGTCCTGCATGGGTGGCAGAATAGGTGGGTACCATCTACCTGCTACCCTCTCCCCTCACAGAGAACACATGGAGGTGCCAGGGCTGGAAACGAGAGGACAGGGAAGAAGATGGCACAGCTGAGTGCTACTGAAGGCCTCCTGCCCAGCAGCACTCACCCAAGGTCACCTCCCAAAGTGGGGATGGTAGAACCCCCAGAAAAAGGGTGATACTGAGAGAGTCAATTCCTAGGTAGGTTGATAAGAAGTCCAGGGGTCCCCAAGGAGAGAGGGGTCTGGAATTCTCAAGGAGGAGGAAAGGATAAACATTTTTTTTCCTCTACGTTCCTTAGGATTATATAACAATAATATATCCTGCTTGAGGACAGTTTCTGGAGAAAACTTTGTGGCTAATCCTGTTATCTTAAAATGTAGATTATGAGAGTGGGTCTAGTAAGGTCTTTTCAACCTCCAGATATGCTTTTGATTCACTGTAATAAATAATTAAGAAGTCTATAACTCCATTGCCAACACTAGCAAGGGGGTACTCTTTCTGCCCCCTTCTGATGTCTGTGTCTTTTATACTTTAATCAAATTTTATTACACTAAAGCTCTGAGTGATCGAGCCTTGCGTCTGGCCCCAGATTGAATTCTTCTCTTCTGGAGGCCAAGAATCCTGGTGTCTTTCATGGTTCAGCAACAACCTTTCAATACCCCCAAAGCTGTGAGAATATGGATGTTGTTTCCTGTGGAAACCCCTCTCTGCTGCAGCACAGAGGTCTGAAGCAGCCTCCACTCCAGTGCCCTGTGTCCGTGACAGGATCAACAGCCTTGCCAAGGGGGCTACCAAGCCCTGCTGGTCTCAGAGTTCACAGCAGGAGACACAGAATAAGTGTTGGATATCAGGTGACCACAGACCAGAAAGGATCTGAAGTATGGTCAGATTCTGGCAGGGACAGATGGTAATCCCTAGGACCCCAGCCTGGGCCCCACACACTCAGCAGAGGGGCCTGCTGCAATGCTCCCGCTGCACCAGCTCTGAAGCCCCTCCCAGGACTTCAGAGTGTGGGGCAGGGGGTTGGGAGGAAGGAGATGAAGAGAAGTTGGCGAATGACCTTGAACTTGCAACAGCACAACCTGAAGGTATGAGAACAAATGGGATAAGCGAGCTTGCCATTGTTGTTTCAGATTTCAGAAACTGAGGACAAACAGAAGCTCCTTCAAGCTCCCAGACAGGATATAAAAATGAGTGAACATGGATCAGATACAACCATCGAAGAATCTGAATGCCAGAGTCGCACTGTACTGTGCTGTCACTTCAGTCGTGTCCGACTCTGTGCGACCCCATAGACGGCAGCCCACTAGGCTACCCTATCCCTGGGATTCTCCAGGCAAGAACACTGGAGTGGGTTGCCATTTCCTTCTCCAATGCATGAAAGTGAAAAGTGAAAGCGAAGTCGCTCAGTCGTGTCTGACTCTTAGCGACCCCATGGACTGCAGCCAGGCGCCTCCGTCCATGGGATTTTCCAGGCAAGAGTACTGGAGTGGGGTGCCATTGCCTTCTCCGAGAGTCACGCTAGTTAATTCTGAAATCCAGAAAAAAATTGAGCAATACCTTCAAAACCATAAAGGAAAATGATCTTGATCAGAGAATTCTATCCCAGCAGTATGACTGTGTCAGGAGTACGATTATAAGACATTTTCAGACATGCAAGCACTCAGATTGTCTTCCCTTGCACGCTTCCTCGGGAAGCCCCCAGGAGATGGGCCTCTCTCAAGGGAGGTATTACTCTTCCAGGGCTGCAGGACACAGAGGTCCACTGGGACAGATAGTGGAAAGGGGTCCATGAGGGAGACCCCAAGATGGCTGAGCAGCAGGGCCAGGATTGCCTGGGCAGCTGAGAGTGTCGGTGCCTCTAGAAAACAAAACTGATAGAACAGCCAACATACTGGAACACAGTGGGAAGAAGTTTACACCGAAAGGGAAGAAGCATGGGCAATAGAGAGAGTTTAGGGATAAATTAGAGACAAATACGGGGTGGGGGCGGGGGGAATCAAGCAAATGTAAAATACAGAACAATTATTAACTCCAGGTAAAACAAAAAAGTTATGCACGACAGGAAAACTAAGTAATGAAAAATATAGAGCAATCATTAACTCCACGTTAAACATCAACAAAAAAAAAGTTAGGCAGGAAAGGAAAATAAAACTAAGCAAATGAAAAATACAAAGCAATCATTAACTCCAGCTAAAACAAAAATGTTATGCAAGAGAGGTCTCCTCTGTGAAAAGCCTTAACATAGTCACACTGTAAATAATGAATGTTCATCTTGTCAAGGGTGATGAAGCTATCCTCCAACTCTAAAATAAAACGCAAAGTTGAACTTACTGCTCACTTGAGCAGAGGAGGGCTTTGCTATTTAGGCAGTATCCCAGAGCACTGGAGCCAGGAAGGCAGGGATTGGCCAGTCATCCAGACTGGGGGTGACATCATTCATCATCCCTTGAAGGGGACTGGATGAGAGACAATACAGTTGATTGGCCAGCACACAGAAGCTGCTTAATTGAGTGTGTCTATCTCTGATTGGTTGAGTTTCAGCTAGGAACTGACACTGACTGGTTGGCTGCAAAGCATATTCCTTGAAGTCAGCTGTTGTCTTTCCATTGAAAAAGTTTAAAACTGGTCTGCTGTTGTTTGTTACCATGGCTACAGAACAATGGGTCTTTTCCTAGGAGTGTGGGAACGTCTGTATTCTCAATCCATGCAGAATTAGGATGTAACCGATGTTGTTGATGATGGGGGATGGAGAGTGTTAGAACATGTGTGTGGTGCTGCCTAAATGAATGTGAATGAAAAATAATTCCCCACTTTCCATGGTAAGAAGTAAAAGAATATTACCCAGAACTGGAAAATCAAAAGTTAGCAATGTAAGCATTTTATTTAGAATTGTGAACATAGCATCAAAAGAACTGTTGAAAATTGGTTTTCTCTGGGGAGCAGAAAACTATGATGTGGGGCAAGGAGAATGCTGTTTTGCATAACAAAACGAGTTGGGCTCTTAGACTCTTCAAACCCCATGTATTCATAACTTTGATAAAAGTTGTGGGATTTTTTTTTATAAGATTTGCTTTAATTTTCACCTAGAAGTTTTCAAAATACACATTGAAATGTTTCTCTACAAAAAGAGACTTCTGTTTCTAGCACTTCAAGGCAGTTAACAAGATTTTTGTATCCAGTCTCTTTCCTGTTAATAAATGAAGGATGCACCTTTGCTTTCCAGGTACAAAATTTCCCCTTTGTTAACACCTCTCATCTCACTGTGACATCTGAGGATATGGAAAATCTTTCGGTGGCTGCCTCAAGACACACCACACAGTGTGAGTCAACCCTCACAGAGTCCTTTTTGCTAAGTGGACATCTCTCACACTGACCTGAACCCCTCAACCCAGGATGAGAACAACATTTTATGTATCAATATTTCCCAGCCCCCGGCACGAGGCCAGGCCAGTAATGGAAGAGGTAGACTAAATAATTGCTTAATGCAGAAGATAATGACATTGCAGCTTTTCTCCCAAGATCTGGAAGAGCTTCCTGGGCCCCAAGCCTCAGGAGAAGAGCCTTCGCTCCCTAGAGGTTGCACCCCCTGCCTACTGGTCAACAGGGATGCCATTTCATCCTGGGCTGCCAGCTCCTCACGCACAGGCAACACTCCGGGGTCCAGGGCACAAATGACTTCACCACTGGCCTACTTGACACTGTCTCCTGAAACCCTAGCTCCTGACCTCCTACCTCATCAGAAGGGCAAAGGTGTGACAGGGTCAGAGGGCATGTAGTTGGCAGCAGTGGGGTTGATGGGTCAGTGTGCGGTGGTGCAGGGGCCAGACTCCTCTAGACTGAGCAGGACTTCTGTGCTAAACTTCGGGCAGGCCAATCGAGATGCCCTAGTGGCCCTCTGAGGTCCTTGCCCCAGAGGCCTCCACCACATCACTATGGCCTGGATTGGACATCATCAGCATTTCTCAGGCTTGAACAGACCATTCTGATGGTCAAGTGCAGCCAAAACAATGCAGAACCATTTGTGATCCCCTTCGAGTTTCGCATGGATTCCACGGGGTCGCAAAGAGTCGGACACGACTAAGCGACTCTCACTTTCAAGTTTTCACATTCCTGTGAGCACCCCATCACCACAAAGAGAGAATCTCTTCATTTCTAATGGATTTTGCCCCAAGAAAAGAAATGTCTCTCTTTTCCCTTCCCTCAGCAATGGCTTTGCAATTAACGAAAGGAGACCTGATACTGTTTTAAAGAAGGTGGTTCTTGGATGAATCCCACGTGCTCGGCAGTTTGCATACAATGTGATTGGATAATGAGCACATGGCCTGGAATATACAAACTGCCTGGTGAAACAGATGCCCCTGGTGAGGAGAGTGATCCCGGCTCCAGGAGGGGAGGGGACTAGCAGTCACACCGTTCCCCCCATCCCTGCGGTTGGCTGCCACAGGATGGCTGCTCTCACGCCCCTGTGCTTGATGGCCTTGATGGCCCATGCACTTGCCATGGGGACCTCAGCGCGTGGTGCCCTTCCCGACCAGGGGGGCCTCCGGCACAGCTGCTTGTCACAGGCCAAGGGGGCATGCCTCTCTCTCTGTGTTCAGGGTCCTGCCTGCCTGGACTCCAGGGCTGCAGCCTTTGGGCTTGCCTCCCCTTGGCGCTTTGCTAGGTCTTCCTGCGTCATGGCATTAGCTCACCCCAGGAGAGCTGCTTCTCTGCACTGCTCCGGACTCTCACAGGCGCCTGCCAGGCACACGTGGTCCTCCTCTGCTTACAGGGGAGCAAACTGAGGCACAGGAGGAAAGAACTAGACCATCCTTGCCCGAGGAAGGAGCTGGCATATCAGACTTCAAAGCCCTTCCTGGGAAGCCTTAACTGACAGCTTTGAAAGCTGTTTAACTTCTCCAAGGAGCTTTTCCAGGCCACTGGCAGCTAAACCCAGAAGAGACGAAGATCCAGGGCCCTTCTCAGGAGGGGTGGGAGTCCCCCATGAAGAGGTCAAGTTTCGGGATTACTCACAGAGAAGGACCCTGGACTGGAGGAAGACACCTGTTCTTGATAGAATCCTGTCTCCAATCCAGGCCCAAGGCTGGGGAAGGGTGGCTGATGAATCAGTGAATGGTGTGGGCTTTTCCCCAGGCTGCAAATGCATACTAGCTTAGTTGGTCCCCTCCCCCCAACCCTTGTGTCTGGTTTCAGGCATAATAAATGGTTTTGTGGATGAATTAACTTCCAGAAACTTCCTCTAACCCTGCATCCCTGCCAAAACCTTTCAAGCCTCTTACTTCCAGCCCTGGTCTGAAATCCCATTTCACTTCCTGGTTGAAAGAGCCAAGCCCTGGGGGACTAATTCTGCAGTCTTAGCTGTATTTTTAAGTCTGCTCAGAGAGTGTGGTGAAATCAAGGGAACTCGCACATTTGAATTCAGAATTTACGTGTGTCAGCTGTTAGCCTAGGCCCCCAGGATGGGGCTATTAGTCAGTCAGGCCTGTTCCCTGCTCTGGCAGAAGGGGGTGCCTGGGGCCCGATACTCATTCATGTGTTTATCCTTTCCACCCATGAGTGGTTACTGGTCACCTGCCCTGCGCCAGCTCTTTCCTAGGTGCTGGGATTCAGAACCCAAGGCCTCATTCTGTCCGGTGGAATGTGAGACTGTGTGCTAGGCAGGAGGGATAGAGAAGGAGAGGAAGTGCAGGGTGCGGGCGGGGGATGAAGTTTGTGAGGCCTCTTGAGAAGGTGGCTTTTTAGAAGGGAAGGACAAGGTGGAACTGCATGCGGACTCTCACCCGAGGAGGAGGCAGTGTAACCAGCAAAGAGTCAGCAGGGAGAGGGGCAAGGGAGGCCCCTGGAGGAGGCCAGATGCCTTCCAGAGGGGCCTGGGAAAGGCAGACCTGGAGGGGCTGAGCTGAGGCGGGACACGGTCCAACCTGGAGGACCTCTTTGCTGCTGTGATGGGAAAGGACTGAAGGGGGTGAAGACAGAAGCACATGACGCTCTTAGGTGAACACAGTGGTCATCCCATCTGCCATCGCAAACCCCACAGATGCCATCTTCTCTCAGTGTCGCCGCGAGGTTGTCCGTTGTGTGTCTCCTAACCTCCTCTTTTTATATGGACTCCAGTCACACTGGGTTAGGGCCCACCTCCCAGCGACACTATCTCACCTTACATCTTTGAAGTCTCCATCTCCAAATACAGTCACCTTCTGAGGTCCTGGGTCTGGGACTGCCACGTGTGGATTCTGTGGGGGAAGGTGACCCGGTTCGGCCCACGCAGTGACAATGAGGAACCAGATGAGAGATCATGGCTGGGACCACACTGGCAGGGAGGATGGTGGGAAAGGGTCTGATCCTGCAGGCAGGTGCTAAGGTAGCGTGTGGGAGCAGTCTGCCCCAAGGGAGGGCAAAGGGGGTGCGTTGCCCTGAAAGAATTTAACATCTAAGAATGGAAAACTCTAAATATTATCACTGAGAAAATAGTCCTCCTTCAAAAATATTTTGTCTAATTTTTAAAGAATGGCTTCAAATACTATTGAATTTTATTAATACATCTATAAACTTCAAATCTGCACATTTGGTCAACAATGTGTTCTGTGTGGATGTCAGTTCAGAGAACAGCCACTTGCAAAGTTGACTGCCCTCTTCTTCCAGGATCAAGTCACGCCTAAGTTCCTGTGGCTCTGAACCACATAAGCTCACTTAGGGCCCAGATCAGGTCTCAGATCTTGCATTTAAAGGGTGACGTTGGAACAAATTTTGACAGCACAGCAATTACGAAGGCAAAGGCAACAGAATGTGAGTTCCTTCAACTCTGTCATTTCATGTGACCACGTGGGGTATTTTGTGTGTGTGTGTGTTTAAAATTTGAAGTAAAACATTTAAAATTTGAAGTACAGACTGCAAAATGTGACATTTTTGTTTTGCAAGAAAATATTTTAATTCATATGCAAACTATTACTGATGGTAAACAATATTTTTAACTGAAATTTAGCCTTTTATCATTGTTAAGTGATCATTTTAAAACCAAAGAAATAATAAAGGAAATAAAATATTACATCAGTGGTATCCTGCAGCAGTTGCCTGAACTGTACCTCTGTTGGCTGACTCTATTTTACTGAAATTCATTAGTTTCTTATTGGTATCACTACATACACATGCACTTCCCAGGAGGCGCTAGTGGTAAAGAACCTGCCTGCTAATGCAAGAGACACAAGAGACACGGGTTTGATGGATTGGGAAGCTCCCCTGAAGGAGGAAATGGCCACCTACTCCAGGATTCTTGCTTGCAAAATCCCATGGACAGAGGAGCTAGGCAGGCTACAGTCCATAGTGTCACACAGAGTCAGACACAACTGAAGCAACTTAGCACGCAAGCATGCGATCAACACAAAGTTCCACTTAAGAAAATTTGCAGTCTTTTTTGGACCTTATTACTTGTTTTGTTTTGTGATTATTACTGAATATAATTTTGTCACACAGAAGAGGATGTCAGTTAGTTTGAATTGCCATAACAGCATCAATGAAAAAATACAGCCTGCCATATCAGTAAACCAAGGGTGTTGCATCCGTGAAGCCATCCCATTACAGCCGTCCCAACAACGGGCCCTGAGGGGAACGCAGGACAGAAACAATATGCCCCCCGTTCACAGTCAGCCTCTGCAGCCAGCCCTCCTCCCAGCATTGCATCCTGAGGAGACTCAGGATGAGAAAGCACAGGATACTGGCCTCAGATAGCTGAGGCACACATCAAAGGAATGACTTCAGTGAGCTCTGACTCTTGCATCTTCCCATACAAAAAAAAAAAAAAAAGTGCTAAGTTCATTAACATGAGACATCTGGCTTTCTTTAATTAACAGTAATCTTTTGATGTTCCAACTACCTGGTCTTTGTTGCAAAAACTCCTATAAATGCTGGCTCCTCCCTTGCCTCTTCAGAGAGGTCCCTTAGAGCATCTGAGTGTCTGCGTCCTGGGCTTAAATTCTCCATTTTGTCCACCAAATAAAACACAATTCTCAACTTTTAGGTTGTGCTTTTTTTTTTTTCAGGGCACAACAGAATACCATAGATGTGGATGATTTAAACAACAGACTATTCCTCATGGTTCTGGAGAATGGAAGTCCAAAATTAGGGAGCTAGCGTGGTCCAGTTCACTATGAATTCTCTCTTCCATGACCTCATATGGCCTTTTATGGTGAATGCATGCAGAGAGAGAGATTTGTGTCTCTTTCTCTTGTAAAATGGCACTAGTTCTGTCCTGGGGACTCCACCCTCATGGCATAATTACCTCCCAGAGGCCCCACCTGCAAACATTGTCAAGCTGCAGATACGAGTTTCAACATACGAATTTGAAGAAGACACAAACACTGAACCCACACAAGGGCAATATTGAAAAAAGGATTAACTGCTGGTGTCAAATGTGCTGGGATTTGAATGTGCTTTGAGGTAGAGCCAACAGGTAATAAATGAATCCAAGTGTGAGAGTGGGAGAGACGTCAGGGGTGGGCCTAGTGTGAAGGGCTGCGCCGGACTCTGCAGGAGAGGCAGGTCTGGCACAGGTGGGATTGGGAACTTGGTTTTCAGACCCTGTTGAGGTGTCTGCTGGGCATCCCCATGGAGATTTCAAATAAGTGGACAGATACCCAGGCTGAGAACCCAGAGGAGAGGGTAATGTGGGAAACACCAGTGTTTCCATGGGATTTAAAACCAGGAAACTAGAGGGCGTGGGCTCACACAAACAACAAAACCACAAGTACAGCTATTTAAGGTGTCATGGACACGCTTCAGAGACGTGGATCCCTGACCTAGTCTGAGAGCATAGCACATGACCTTGGGAAGCACAGGATGGTGAGGCCAGGCCAGCCAGCCAAAGGCCTGGAGGAGTGGGCAGCACAGGGCTCTTAAGAAGCAGGGAAAGGCCAGTGATGAGTGAACTCCGGGAGCCAGGGCTCCACTGTGAGAAAACACCACGGATCAGGAATTTTATCAACAGAGCTATTGGAAAAGATTGAAGAGTTCTAAGTACCAAAGTGACATGATGCAAGAGAGTTTTTAAAGGCTCAAATAAGCTGCTTTGTGGAGAATGGATTAGAGTAGCAAATTCATCCATCCAGGTGAGAAATTACATGTTTGGACTAGAGGGCTATCTGGAGAGATGGGGAAAGTCTAAGAACCATGAAGCAGGCAAAACAGCACAGCAGGTGGTGGGGGACAGAAGTAGAGGGAACAGATTAGAAAGGGTTTGCCTGGGCGGGTGGGGTGACAGGAGTGGACAGTGCCCTGTGCCTGGGGGAAGATGAAGTGCCAGATTCAGGGAAAACCCAGCTCAGTTGAAACACACTCAGTGCGGGCATGGCACCGATGAGCCCATGAGGAGGTGTCAGCCAGCCACAATGTCAGAATTGGGGCTTAGAGAGACAGAGTGGGCAGCAGGGAGAGCTGGCTGTTGACAGGTCATGAATGGCTGGCAGGCACTACTATATGGGTGGATGAGATCTCTCAGAAGAACTTACCCTGAGCCAAGAAGACTGAGAGCCTAGGGGACAGAGACCAGACCTTGGAATCCAGTGAAGCAAGGGAAGCCAGCAAAGGAGAGAGGGTTGGGGAGAGGGATAGGTGCAGAAAAGTTGGGAGTATCCTGGCCATCAAGAGGAGGGGCTGCCTCAGGAGGAAGGGAGCTGAGTGCTCTGTGAAGTAAGATGCAAGATAAGATGCGAGGACCAGTGTGCAGGACTAATAGCCACAGCCATTCCTGATGACCCCAGAAGCAACTCCTAGCAGAGATGGGCTGATGAGTGAAAGAGAAGTGAAGCAAGCCAGCAGGTGCAGACAGCTCTACCAGGAAGCCTAGTGCCAGACTCTACAATGGACAGCAACCATGGTGATAAATACCCTACTCTGGGCGGTCAGTGTGCAAACAGAGCTAATGGCATTCTGCATATTCATTCCCTTAATCTCTGCAACAGTCCTATAAAACAGTGACAAATATTCCCAAAACACAATCAGAGGGACTGGGAAACAACAGTTAAAGCCTCACAGTCTTTAAGAATATAGGGAGGGCAGGGTCTGAAATGAACTCTGGGCTGAGATTTTGCATGTGCTGACCCATGACCAGGAAGGTGGTGGCAAAATGCAGAAGGAACAAAGAGTCTGGCTTGATGCAAGATCCTGGTCCCAGGTCTCTCTGTGCCCCAGTTTCTAAAGTGAAGTTAGTAATCCTTACCATTCCTATTTCACAGAGTTCCTTGGTAGATGAAATGAGATTCAGACATCTGTTTAACAACTTGAGCTTACACCTCATGGGGGAGCCCAGACAGTAATGGAAGATATGGACAGATCTGGGGCCCGGGTGAAAGCAGAGTCAGTGGGACTTGCTGGGGGTCAACTGTAGAGGGTTCAGTTCAGTCGCTCAGTCGTATCCGACTCTCTGCAACCCCATGAACCGCAGCACGCCAGGCCTCCCTGTCCATCACCAACTCCCAAAGGCCAGTTGAGTGGGGTGCAGCATGAATGGATGAAGAGGAGTTAGAGTTAGTGTCAGAAACAGCTCTGATCATGATAAGGAATAATAATGAAAAAAAAGGAATAATAATGAACCCAACATGGAGCCCGTTTAATTTTCAACATTAGACTTTCAGTAGGTACAACATTTCACTGCTTACAGACAGGAGCCCCAAGAAGGGTGAGAGCAGTGAGCCCAAAGCAGGACATGGGACAAGAGTTTGAGTGTGAGCCCAGAAGTCCGCCTTCCACTCAGGGCTTGGGCTTCTTGGGGGGTTGCCCCAGGCTATATACACCAGCATAGCTGAGAACTTGAAATCCCCAGGGCATCTTCACACACCGAGAGTCCCTGCCAGCTGTAAGCCCATGGATTCTGCTTTCCCTCCCTGAGCTGGCTGCCAGCCCTAGCTCATCTACTACCTCATTAGTCTGTTCACACACACATTTGTTTAAAAAGCCACTAATGTTGAAAATTAAATGGGCTTCATGTTGGGTTCATTATTATTCCTGATCAGAACCGTTTCTGATACTGACTCTAATAGATCTGGCTCTGATCAGACCTATACTGTATCCAAAGACTTGGGTCTGAACTGGACCCTGATCTTGCTCAGGAGGACAAACAAGGAGGCAAAGCAGAGAGTGATGAGTTCTGGGGTAGAGGGAGCTGTTGGGCCTGGGGCGAGGGGTCATGAGGAAGGGCCTCGTTTGATTTTGTTGGGGGAGACGGCAGGTGGCACAGGTGCTGACTTAGCAGCCAGATGCTGTTGCCCAATAAAGAGCACAGTGCATCTCAAGGGCTCAGAAAGTAGAAGAGGGGAAATCTTGCTCAGCCTGGCGGATTTGGGTCCAAACTGGAGACGCTGGGCCTGGGCCTGGGCCTGGGCCTGGGCCCGGATTAACCATTTTTCAAGTCTAGCCTTGGACTTGTTTCTCTTAGTAGCCCTGGGAGGTTAGGAGAATGTGGATTAACCTGCTCAGAAAATGATCAGCCTAGGGCTTGACTCAGCTAACATCGCAAGCAAAAATGATGACAGTGACAGGGAGAGAACAACCCTTAGAAAGTGTTTAGCATGCAACAGCCTCTCCCTCCAACTCTTTCCACACATGCTCTTCTCAATGGTCCTGGCTTTGAGGAGGGGGTGTCCCTATGGGACAGGAGAGGAAGTGAGACTCAAGGAGGCTGAGCATGGCTCACTGGGCATATCTACTGAGGGCCAGGGTTATCCAGTCGCTCTGTGTCAGGGTCAGGTGGCCCCCAGGGGAGCTGTCCCTATTGTGGGTACCCACTGCTTAGAAGAGAGGCCCCCGTCTTTTTGAGCCTGGTGAGCTAGGGGAATCCACGTGAAGCCCTGGCAGCTGCAGGCTTGGTGCCAGTAAGATGAGCCCTCACCTGAAGCAGCAACTGGTGAACAGAACAAAAACTGTCCACAGCCTATTTCCAAGGTCCTTCTATCACTGCCCTGGGGTTTGAGGTCCCTCTGAGCCATGCCCCCTCCTCTGATTGCTCTTCCAATCTTAGGCCACCTAGGACTCGATGTCTCTCAGTGCATCCTTGGGCTTCCCCACAAAGGCCCTCTGTGCCTGAGAGGTGAGCCCACCTCCCAACAGACCCCAGAGATCTGGCACCAGCAGGGAAAGTATCTTGTCTGGGGACCAAGTGAGGACATGCTCCAGCTCCCCTGACTCTTCCAAAGATGACAAATGGCCCAAGAAGCCCAGCCCTTTCCCCAGCTGTGATCCCTCCTCCTCAGGAACACAAGCTTCACACACAGCAGCCTCAAATTGCTGAAGAGCAAAGAGAGAAAACCTAATACCCAGCCATGCAGCCAACCCACTCGCAGCCCTGCAAGCTGCAGCTGGAAGCATGCCCCATCTCAGGCATGATCTAGAGCAAGATACAGCATCAGGGAAGGCTGCCTCCCAGATGGGAGAACACAGCACATGCGTATGTTCGTAGGGATGAGCCAACAGCACCAGGGGATGACGGGAGAAAGAGACGGAGAACGGGAAGCCCTGTCCCACAGTCCCTGGCATGTACACTGAAAGCTCATCCTCACGTAATGGACTGGCAAAATGTACACTCTTCCCAGCCTGTAGAATCCTTGAATCAGGAAGGGCCCTGAATGTCAGCTGCTTTCTGAAGTGAAGAAACCAAAACTCTAAGATGCAGTAACCTTGGGACCCGATGAAATGACTCATCAAAGCATATGTCTTACCCTAGTTTGGGAGAGAATGCTTTTCTTTTCATTGAAAAGTTTCTCACTATGTTCTTAATGAAAAGGAAAAGTACCAGCTACTCAATAAGACTACAATACAATAAAAACAATGGTGAATAACATGAGAAATACAAAATGTTCTACTGAAGCCCGTTATACAGAGTAAAGTAAGTCGGAAAGAGAAAAACAAATATCGTATTTTAATGCAAATATATAGAATCTAGAAAAATGGTACTGATGAACTTATTTGCACAGCAGGAATAGGGACACAGACACAGGGAAGACTTGTGGACACGGGGGGAAGGGGAGGGTGGGACGAACGGAAAGAGTAGCACTGAGACATACACATTCAGTTCAGTTCAGTTGTTCAGTCGTGTCCGACTCTTTGCGACCCCATGAATCACAGCACGCCAGGCCTCCCTGTCCATCACCAACTCCCGGAGTTCACTCAGACTCACATCCATCGAGTCAGTGATGCCATCCAGCCATCTCATCCTCTGTCGTCTCCTTCTCCTCCTGCCCCCAATCCCTCCCAGCATCAGAGTCTTTTCCAATGAGTCAACTCTTCGCATGAGGTGGCCAAAGTACTGGAGTTTCAGCCTTAGCATCATTCCTTCCAAAGAAATCCCAGGGCTGATCTCCTTCAGAATGGACTGGTTGGGTCTCCTTGCACATTACCGTATGTAAAATAGATAGCTAATGAGAAGTTGCTGTATAACACACAGTGAACTCAACCTGGTACTTTGTGACAACCTAGAGCGGTGGGATGGGGCAGGGGGAGATTCAGGAGAGAGGGGACACATGTATGCTCATGACTGATTCGAATTGTTGCATTGGAGAGGCCAACACAACATTGTAGAGCAATTATCCTCCAATTAAAAATAAATTTTAAAATATAAATAAATAAAATATTCTACTGCACTCCAACTATGTACCAGAAACTGTTCTCATCACTGTGAGTACAGAAGGATCCAGGAAACCTACTGGGATAGAGGGATAAGAGGCAATAAGTAAATAAGTGAACCAGAAGAGGGTGAGCAGAGCCAATCCACTCTTAAGGTCCTCATGGTGTCTGGGGACAGGGTGCAGGACTGATTAGTCTTAGACTTGTTGACACGTTTAAAGTGTATGTGTTTAATCCACTTCACATTTTAAGTGGGTAAAATAGAGGTTTAGTCTCATTCTTTAACATGTGTAAATTGAATTTTCCCAGCACCATCTATTAAACAGAGTATCTTCTCCATTGAGTATTTCCAAACGTAAGATCAGAAATCATAAAGCTCCTAGAAAAAACACAAGAAAAAAGTTCCTTGACATGGATCTTCAGAATGAATTTTTGGATATGACACTCAAAGCAAAATTAAAAGCAAACAAGTGGGACTACATCAAACTAAAAAGCTCTGTGCCACCAACGAGAAGATTAACAAAATGAAAAGACAACCCACAGAATGGGGAAAAATAGTATTTTTAAATTATATATCAGATAAAAGATTAATATCCAAATTATATAAAGAACCCATACAATTCAATAGCAAAAAAAAAAAAAAATCACCAAATAATCCAATTAAAAAATGGGCAAAGGACCAACGTAGATACTTTTCTAAAGATGATATAATGAGAGCCAACAGGTACATGAAAAGTATCTCCCATCACTAATCTTCAGGGAAATGCAAATCAAAACCACAATGAGATATCACCTCACAACTGTTAGAATGGCTATAATCAAAAAGACAAGAGGCAAATTCTGGTCAGGATGTGGGGAGAAAGAAACCCTTGAGTGCCGTTGGTGGGACTGGAAATTGGTGCAGCCATTATGGAAAACAGTATTCAGGTTCCTAAAAAATTAAAAATAGAATCAGCACATGATTCAGCCATGAAAGAAATGAAGGTATTATTCCAGAGATGTCTGCATACCCATGCTCACAGCAGCATTATTACAGCAGCCGATGTATTGAAACAACCCAAGTGTCCACTGGTAGATGAACGGATAAAGAATATATGATGTATTATATATATACACACACATATCATATATAATAAAATGCTATTCAGCCTTAAATTAAAGAAGAAAATTCTGGGACTTCCCTGGTAGTCCAAAGGTTAAGACTCCACACTTCCAATGCAGGGGGCACAGGTACCATTCCTGGTCTGAGAACCAAAATCCCACATGCCACACAGCACAACCAAAACAAAAAGATCCTGTCATTTGTGACAACGCAGATGGACCCTGAGGGCATTATGGAAAGTGAAATGAGTCAGACAGAGAAAGGCAAATACTATATGATCTCACTTTTATGTAGAATCTGGAAAAAAGAAGCCCATAGAAAGATATATTATACTTGCAGTCACTAGAGGCAGGGAGTCGGGGTGGGGGGTGGTGGGGGAAAGGAGTATTTGATGAAGGTGGTCAAAAGATACAGAGTTCCAGTTATAAGATCAGTAAGTCCTGGGGAGGTAATGTAGAACATCTGCTGATGATATACAGAAAAGTTATTAAAAGAGTAGATCCTAAGAGCTCTCATCACAAGGAAAAGAATCACTTTTTTTTTATATCTATATGAGATGATGGATGCTAACTAAACTTACTGTGATAATTATTTCAAAATATATGTAAGTCAAACATTATGCTGTATACCTTAAACTTACACAGTGCTGTGCGGTGATTACATCTCAATAAACCTAGAGGAAAAGTTTGTGTAAAAAAGCGACAGAGGAAGTTTCCATGTGATCATGAGATGAAGAGAAAGAGAATGCATAACTTTCAAACAAGCAGAGGAGAAAAAGAGGAATAAGAAAACTCACTTGTGCCAATAAAAGGCAAGAATGAAAATGGAAAATTAAATTAAAAGCAAAACAAAGAGCAGACATAAAATGAGGTGTAAAAGGTGTTAGGAGGAGACCTAAATAGATCAATAATCACAGTAAACACACATTGACTGAACTTTCCTGTTTAAAAATAAAAAATAGAGGTTTGGGTTGAATTAAAAGAATAATCCAGAAATAGGTTGTTTATAGGAATCATACCTAAAACATAAGGATACAGGAAAATTATAAGTAAAGAATGTAAAATATATATATACCAGCAAAATACTAATCAAAAGAAAATCATTATTAAGAAAAGTAGAGACTATATTAAATAATGAGGAAAAAAGAATTTATCAAGATGATGCAAACTTTCTAAACTATAGGTAACTAAAAAATGGCTTTATAATTATAAAGCAAAAATTGACCTAATGAGGGAAAAAATCCACAACAATACGGACAGACAAGTCACTTCTCAGTAATTTGCTGTTTAAACATATCAAAAAAAATTTGTAAGGATATAGAAAATTTGAGCAACACAATTAACAACCCTTATCCATTAGACAGTCATGCTGTTGCTGCTGCTAAGTCGCTTCAGTCGTGTCCGACTCTCTGCGACCCCATAGACGGCAGCCCACCAGGCTCCCCCATCCCTGGGATTCTCCAGGCAAGAGCACTGGAGTGGGTTGCCATTTCCTCCTCATAAGTCACAACAAAATCAAAGGTACAAAACTCTCAATAGCATTTGGAATATTAAGAGGAAATTGATTGTATACTAGGCCTAATGCAGACTCAACAAATTTTAAAGATGCTGTATGATACAATCAAGTCAGAAACATAGAATATGCAGAAACATACCAGTGAAAACATACCATGGGTGAAAAAAGACATCAACCTATAAATTAGAAAATCCCTTAAAATGAACAATAACGAAAGTAATACATATCAAAACTCAGGATGGTGCTTACACAGAAACTTATACCCATGGATGTTTATATCACATTAGGAAAAACTGAAGACTACTGAACAGGACAACAACTCAATGAGAATAACAATGGTGTAACCCCAGGAAAGAGGAAGGAAGATAATGACAAAGAGCAGAAATTAGGAAAAACAAGATTGCAATTTTTAAAATAAGAGACTCATTTAAAACGCCATGCAAACTTAGGCAATTTCCTAATAAATTCTACTTCCCAAAACTGATTCAAGAAGCAGTGGAAAAGCTGAGTAGACTCAGATCCATCAAAGTTATCAGTGTTTTAAAATCTACACTCGGGGCGGAGAGAAGACTAGAGACACAGAAAAAGAGACAGAGAAAGATATCAAGCCCAGATGCCAGACAATTTTAGGTGAGTTCCAAAAATTAGTGGAGGAATAGGAAATCCTATATTATACACACTATTCAAACTTAGAGAGGGAATGCTCCTTAGCTCATTTTATGAGGCTAGTTTAATCTTGGTATCAAAATCAGACAAGGATAATACAAATAGGAAAAATTATAGGTCACTTATATTTGTGAACATAGATATCAATGTCATAAACAGGGTATTAGGAAACCAAATCCAGAAATGAATAAAAGCAGCAACATATGACCAATTTGCCACCAGGAAAGCAAGATTGAGTTAATATTAGAAAATATATCAATATAATTCACCGCACTAAGAGGCTGAAAATGGGGGAGAAAAGATCATTTTACTACAAATAGATTTTTTAAAAATCAATGAAAAAGCACCTATTTACATACTGGAAATAGGAGGGAACTTTCTTAACTTAATGAAGGCTATGTCTATAAATGAAGCCTATCTCTATAAATCCAGTACAAACACCATACTGATTAGCATAATTTATTTAAATTCAGGCATAAGACCTATTCTAATTACTTCACTCATTACTGTACCAGTACAGTAAACCTTTTTAAAATTTATATAAGGATTAGGAAAGAAGGAATAAATATTTTATTATTTGTAGATACTATGGGTGTGTACACAGAAAAATCTGCAAACTGTTAGAACAGCTAAAAGAGTTCAACAGGTTCACTGGATCCACAAGATGATATGTGCATATGGGCACGTGCACACGTGCACACACACACACACACACTAGCAACATTAAATTAGAAAATGTAAAGTTTTGAAAAGTGTGTTCTAGTAGCAATAAAAACCATAAGATACTTAGGAATAAATCTAAGAACACTTGCACAAGACTTGCACACAGAGTTGTCCAGGCAGCCATGAAGTGCATACACTGCATAACTCCAGGGCATCCTTACATAGACTGAGATACAAAACCTGAACAGCTGGAGCTCTGCCTTACAAAGAAGTTCTAAGGCAGTACTGAAAAAAAGTAGAGTAAACATAAACAAATGCAAATTTTGGCCATGTTCAAGGATGAAAAGATTCAATATCATAAAAATATCAGTTCTCCCCAAATTATGCTATAAATTGTGTAATTTGAATTAAAATCCAACAGGGTATACTTAATACTTGACAAAGTGATGATACTAAATTATATCTGGCAAAGTATTTGGGTCCAAAATATCACCAAAGTTTTTAATAAAAAGAAAAAGGAATATCTACACTTATCAAAAATCAGGATTTACACTAAAGCTGTAGTCATTAGGGTGGTGTGATATTGGCCCAGGAACCATCAAATAGGAAAATGGAGCAGAGTAATAGAGTCCAGGATCAGGTTCATATCCATGTAAAACAATGTATTAGACAGTTGGCATTAAAATAACTGGGAATAGACTTTTCCACAAATGACAAAAATATTATACATTTGAGAAAATATAAAGACAGATCTTTACTTTGAAGTGTAGTATATATACATATATATATATGTACCATATACAAAAATCTATTTCAAGTGAATTAAAAATCCAAATATGGAAGGAAAACCTTTAAAACTCTTAGAAGATTACATTGAGAGATATCTTTCATGATCTCATTATTAAGAGATTTCTCAAAGGACACAAAGATAAAATATCATAAAGAAAAATATTATGAATTTAGCTATAATAAAAATTTTAAATTCTATGAACAAAAGTTATCCCCCCAAAATATGAAAAGAGAGTCACTACGGGGAAAAAATATCTGCAACTTAACAAAGAATTAGTAGCCAACATATATAAAGAATTCCTGCAAATCAAAGGGCAAGAGACAGATAACTCAATAGGAAAAAAAAAAAAGGTGATTCACAAAAATGGAAAAACCAAAAGAATAAACAATGTGGGAAAAGATGTTCAGGACTTCCCTGTAAAGGCAGGTGTCCTTGATTCAAAATATGTCCAGGAAAAAAAAAAAATATGTCCAGAATCTGGCCAGTACTCTCTGCTGCTCTCACTCTCATGCGAGTCACCATCACCTCTCACCAGAAGTTTTGTTAATAGCCTCCCTAGGACTCTTCCTGCTCCTCTCTGGCCTCCATGCACAGAGCCACAGTGACCTCGTTAAAATAAGGGTCGGCTCACGCTACTCCTCTGTTCCATCCCTCCCCTGGCTCCCATCTCAGAGTAAAAGCCCAAGTCTCCCCCATGACCTACGAGGACCCACCTGCTATGAGCTCTCTGATTGCAGCTACTGCTTCCCGCCTTCACTCTGCTGCGGCCACACCAGCCTCCTGGCTGTTCTGGGAGCACGCCAGTGGGATCCATTTAGGGATTCTGCTATGGTTGCTCTCTCTACCTAGAACATCCTTTTCCCAATATCCACTCCACAAGCTAACTCCCTCACCTCCTGCGACTCTTTGCTCAATGCCACCTTGACATTGAGGCTTCCCTGACCACTTCATACAAAACTGCACACCACCTCCTGCCCTCACCCATCCCAGCCCTCTGGATCCCACTGATTCTGCTCTAACGTATTCACGCACTGTCTCCTTCAAACATACTGCATAATGTCCATTATGTAGTAATAACGTGTTTATAATGTGTCTCCTCTCTGCTGGAAGGCAGCTGTGCCAAGGCGGAGAGCTTTGTGTACTATGTCCAGTGCTGAGGACAGCAGTGGGCCCATAGTAGGCCCAGCAAACAATCACCTTCCCCTTCCTTTAAAGCCTGGAATCTTAAACCTGCCTCAAAAGTGCTTACTGTTGCAAGCACCAAAGGAAAACACTTCTAAAATAGCAAACACTATGTGTGGAACAGGTGGGGAGAGCCCCAGTTCCTCATTTCAAATAGCTCTTTAGTAAAAGGTGGAGAGCACAGGCCAGGAATACAGAGGCTGGTGGATGATGTCAGCGGGGCCTCGGACAGCCAGGACCACAGTGCCCACTTCACCAAGTGGCACTGACTGCACTCTTTTGGACTCTTATTTGCTACCTTAGCTCAGGCCACTCAGCAACAGACACTGATTTTTCACAGTTCTGGGGACTGGGAAGTCCAAGATCAAGTTTCCAGCAAGTTCAGCTGCTTCCTGGCTTATAAATGGCCACCTTCTTGCCATGCCCTCATATGTCCAAGAGGGCAAGCTCTGGTCTCCCTTTCTCCTCTCACCTGGACGTTAATCTATCACAAAGCTTCATCTAAATACAATCACCTCTCAAAGGTCCCACCTCACAATACCATGCCTTGGGGGTCAGGGATTCAACACATGAATTTCAGGTGGATACACACATTTACCCCATAACACTCTCTCAATGGGCTTCTGCACAAAAGTGGACAGAGGCCCACAGAGCCGTGATCTGGCTGTTGGCACTTCCTCTGCTGAGCTCAGGGTCTAATGATGCAACATCTTCTCCAGTGTGGTCAGTAGATGAGAGGGGGTCAGGGCTATTTCCAGCCACTCTGCAGAGTAATTGAATCCCTGCCCCAACTCCCTTGGCAATACGATGCAATTACACATTACACACAGGTTTAGCAGGACCGGGCACTGCGTGGATTTGGGATGCCATCTCTCCCACATCACAATTAATTTATTGTCTTCTTCACCAGGACACAGAACCATGGCTCCCTGTAATTGTGCTAATCAGAACTCCTATCTCTAATCCATCTCTCTCGCTTATTTGTCACAATCACGTCCAGGGTGGGCTGAAGTTTCCAGCTGGAATGTTGCACCCGTGGATGAATGGACTAAAATGTAGCCCAGCGCTGCCAATGGATTCCCAAGGGTAAGTGAATTTTGCATTTTCTCAGAGAGTGATTTCCAGGAATCATAACTTGGGATCACGCCAGCTCTAGAGGAGGCGCCAAGGCCTGGGCCGAGGCCTGATGTTTTCACTGACCCCTTTCCAGACTGAGCTGGGTCAGCCAGAGACCATGGAGGTGACCTCCCCTCAACCCCACTCAGGAGGAAACTGCAATCATGACCTGTATCCCCAACATCTCTAAGCCTGACGTTGGCTTTGCGGTTTGGGCTCAGTGGAGGTAGGTTGCGTTCAGAGAGCCCTGCTGTTAACCAGCCCTGTGTCAGAGGGCACAGTGAGCTGTCCCCCTGGGTCTCACAATAACCCTGTCCCCCATCTGTCACAGAAGGGCACAGGCCCCAGAGAGGCAAGGATGAAAGACTTGGTCACCCAGCAAGGCTGCATCTGAACTGAGATGAAACCCCAGCACAGCCATTGTCAGACAGTAGGGACCCCAGATTTCTCCCACATCCCATCCTCCCTCTAAGCGCCTCATTACTTTGGATGATGGGAGAGGAAGGTATCAAGCAGGGTGCACACAGGCAAACAACCTTCTAGACAGTGTGCAGGGCCAGGCCCAGCCAGAATGCTAACAGGTACGGCTGACGCAGGAGCAGGGAAGGTGCGGGGCTTCCTGACCCTGGACATGGAAGAAGCATGCTTTCAGGCCTGGGTGAGAATGAGGGCCGTTGACAGGACAGGTCCATAGGTGGAGGAGAAAGGGAGGGCCCCCAAGATGAGCCAGTTGCTAGAGAAAGCTGAGTTGCTAGAGAACCCAGAGTTGGGCAAGCCCTTCAAGAACCCAGAAAGCTGTGGCTCTAAGAGGGAGGGGCCGCAGTCTCTCCAAGGTCCAACCCCTATGAGCCTTGGCCACCTTAAGGTGACCTATCATCATCAGTCCTTGGGGTGCCCACTCTGGGTGGGAAAGGGATTAGGAAACATGGCCTTACCAGGCTAATGATTCCATCAAAGGAGCTGAAGAGACAGGGGCAGGGGCCACATCTGGTGGGAATGGTGAAGGGAGTCAGACCAGGGCCTGAGCACGAGATCCCCATCAGACCTTCCCCTTCCAACCAGGTGGCACCTGAGGCACCTTCTGCTGTGAAATTGGGGTCCTCCACTGGCCTAAATCACTGTGGACAGTGATTGCAGCCACAAATTTAAAAGACACTTGCTCCTTGGAAGAAAAGCTATGACAAACCTAGACAGCTTATTAAAACACAGAGACATCACTTTTCTGACAAAGGTCCATAAAGTCAAAGCTATTGCTTTTTCAGTAGTCATGTACAGATGTGAGAGTTGGACCATAAAGAAGACTGAGCTCCAAAGAATTGATGCTTTTGAATTGTGGTGTTGGAGAAAACTCTTGAGAGTCCCTTGGACGGCAAGATCAAACCAGTCAATCCTCAAGGAAATCAACCCTGAATATTCACTGGGAGGACTGATGCTGATGCTGAAGCTCCAATACTTTGGCCACCTGATGTGAAGAGTCAACTCATTGGAAAAGATCCTGATTCTGGGGAAGATTGAAGGCAGGAGGAGAAGCGGGCAACAGAGGATGAGATGGTTCGATGATAATCACCTATTCAATGGACATGAGTTTGAGTGAACTCTGGGAGATGGTGAAGGACATGGAGTCCTGGCATGCTACAGTCCATGGGATCACAAAGACTCAGACATGACTTAGCAATTAAACAACTGACCAAATAAAGAGATGACTTTCCCATCACTTAATCTTTGCTAGGGTGCACAGGAGGCCCCTTTACTCACTCAGGGGATAGCCCTGCCCCAGCTGGCAGCTGGATGGGTCTCCAGGGCCCTGGAGTGCTGGGCTCATCTCACCTCTCCTTGCATTACATGGTTGAGGGAGCTGCCTGAGATCACAGGGCAGGGAAGGCCCTGGACCAGAACCCTGGCCCCACTGTCACACTTGACTCCCTAGTCTCAGAATTAGACATGGTCCACTTTTAAGCTCTCTGGTTCTGAAGTCTGGGTTCTCTGCAAACAGCCAGTGTATGTGGCAGCAGAGGGCAGCCCTGGGCAAACACTGGTCCTACCCTTCCTGTGCTGCCTTTGGGTCTGGACTGGTGCTGGCCTGGCCAGCATCACCCCAGCTGCTGCACCCAGCCCCAAGACTAAAATGAGCACATCGTTCTTGCCTGAGCTAGTTAAGAAGTCACCATTGCATGTGCCAGAATTACCTTATCTTTGCACAACAGACATTTTTACAGGAAAATTTGAAATGCTTTTCATCCATCAAACTGCCAGGGTGCTGCACAGGGAGCCCCCCTTTCTGGAGATTTTGTTTTTAGCCTATTTCCAATGCACCAAAGTGTGAATGGCCCTGGCCCCATTTATAGGAAAGGTCCCCTCAGGTCAAGCATTGCAGGCTTCAGGGGCCAGGGGCTCAGACCCAAGGGGCTTTCTGTGGGGACCCCAAGAATGGTGTGGTCTCAGGATCATGGATTGTCAAGTGACCTCTTCTTTTGCTCAAATTCTGGCCCTACTATCTGTGACCTTGGGCAAGTTACTTTACCTCACTGTGTTTTAAGCACTTCATTTGTAAAATGGGGATAGTCTAAGTGAAATAATGCATGTAAATCATGTGAAGATAAAAAAATAATGATGTATGTGAATAACATCTGAAAAGCCCGTGGTCCTCGATAAAAGGGAGTAATACTCCAGGTCTTGGTCCACTCGGGTGCCATAGCAAACTCCACACCCTGGGTGGTTTAAACCACAGGACTACCCCACTGCCTGGAGGCTGGAAGGCCATGATCAGGTGCCATCATGGTTGGTGTCTGGTGAGACCCTCTTCCTGGCTTGGAGATGGATACCTTCTTGCTGTGTCCTCAAATGGCCTTTTCTGTGTGTTCAGAAATTGAGAATGAGAGAGGGCACTGGGGTCCCCTCCTCTTCTTATAAGGACACCAGTCCAGGATCAGGGCCCCACCCTTATTCTCTGTCTCTAAAGACAGTCACGCTGAGATTTAGGCCTTCAACACCTGAGTCAGGAGAGAAGGGGGACATAATTCAGTTTGTGACAACTGGAATTCTGAAGATAGTCATTCAGCCAATTGGCCAACATGGGGTCCCCACTGGATGTGCAGCATCAAGACACCATGAGGACAAGAAAGAGTGGCATCTTTGGGTTTAGGATCTATTGAACCCATGTTCTCCATTTTCCAGTGGGGCCAGAATTCAACAGTTTCATAGCGTGGAAATCCAGGGCCTCCCACACATAGACACACATATGGGCAACATCCATGCAGCACGTACAAACAAGAGCTCATGCTCTTGCTCCTAATGCCAACACTCTTGGGGCCCCTGAGAACACACTTGCCCCCTTTATTGCACAACCTCCATGCCAGGATGACATGGAAGGCCATTCTTTTCCATCAGCAAGGAAGTCTAGCGAGCTGAGTTCTCCTTGTATTTCAAGTATCCGTTTGCACACCAATGGTGTTAAATGGAGAAGCAAGAGGGAGAGACAAACTGACTCTGCTGGAATTTCCCAGACAAGCCCCACCAGCCACACTAGCCCCACCACTGGAGGCTATCACTGATGGAGCCCTACCAGTTCCTGGAGCTACACATGCCTCTCGAGCAGGGGTTATGCGTGTTAAGTGTTAGTTGCTCAGTTGTATCCAACTCTTCATGACCTCATGGTCTGTAGCCTGCCAGTCTCCTCTGTCCATGGAACTCTCCAGGCAATAATGCTGGAGTGGGTAGCCATTCCCTTCTCCAAGGGATCTTCCCAACCCAGGGATCAAACCTGGTTCTCTGTCCGAGCCACAGGGTGTAGGCGGTATTAACACCACGTCTTGAATATTCATTGGAAGGACTGATCCTGATGCTGAAACTGCAATACCTGGCCGCTTGATGTGAGGAACTAACTCATTGGAAAAGACCCTGATGCTGGAAAAAATTGAAGGTAGGAGGAGAAGGGGATGACAGAGAATGAGATGGTTGTATGGCATCACCAACTCAATGGACATTAGTTTGAGCAAGCTCTGGGAGTTGGTGATGGACAGGGAAGCCTGGCGTGCTGCAGTTCATGAGGTCGCAAAGAGTCAGACACGACTGAGTGACTGAACTGAACTGAACTGAACCAGGGAGAAACTAGAGAAGCTAAGTAGCTTCTCCAGGCTGTCCAGGCCCAGGCCAGAAGTGACACCTAGCCTGTAAGACTCTGGGGCCCTCTCTTATTTTTCATGCTTGGAATGTGACTGCTAGAGGGACTCAACCCTGCAGCCAGGCAGGCCTCAAGGACTTCTGGCCACCTGAGAGAGCATTAAGTGGACAAGTGGGCTCTGAAGCTTGGGGCCAAGTTCAGGAAGGCTTACCATGGGTGCTCCTTGGATCTGTAATGATAAACGTGTACCAGCCAGCTCTCTAAAGTAAATGAAGAAAAAGCCCTGAAGTGCGGCATGAACCAATTCCCATGGTGTAAATATTCCCCGTGGTCAATTGCAAGCTATCAACAGTTTGATGAGCAACTCTCAAAATTTCTAAGACTGTGATCAGCTGTGGCTCCTGAGTGTGGTTCTGAGGCAGCCGCGGCCTGTGGGCCGGAAGCAGACAAGGCACAGAGCAGGTTTAAAAGGTGCAGAGTTCACACAGCGGGACCCTAAGGCCACTTGAAGGGAATAAGGGAGCACCTGGAGCTCAGAGGGCAAAGGGGCCCTTTCCCTGGTGCTGAGAAGGAAAGGAGAGACCACCGTGAGGGAGGGATAGCTGTGCATGACCAGAAAGGGTGGGAGTTAGCTACACGAGCCTGACCATGCCCTTGTGGTAGGCCCACTCCTTGAACCATGAGGGTAGTTCCAAGGAAGCCAGTCATTCCCAGAATGCAGCCGGGAAAGGCACTAGGCTCCTTCCCCTCCTTCGTCCTTGGTTCCAACTGGGTTGCTGAGGAGGCAGATCATAAGGAGGGCCTGAGTCCGCCTCCCCTCACTTACTCAGACACAGCCCAGACCTTGGAAAAGGAAAATGTCAGCATGAGAGTGCCAGTGTCTGCATCACTGTAACCAAGCAGGACCCTACAAGATCTTCCCAGGATAGACCCCGACCCATGGCCTCCAGCTGCCTTTTGTCTGTAGAAAAACTTTAGTCAAAGAATAAATTTAATCAGAAAAGTAAGAAAATGAAGAAAGGAAAGCACTCAAGCAAAACAAAGTAATAATACTTTAGCCATCACACAAAGTCAAGGATCTTTAGTTTTTCCTCAAGGACTATAGATAATGTTCTGGACCACGTCCTTTGAGCTGTTTTGAAGATACCAGAACCCCACCAGGTAAAAGAAGTTAACTGTATGCTGCCCACAAGCACATAGACCCCAGACTGGTTGGAACCAGAAGGCTAATGATGCTCACTCCCAATTAACTCACAACTAACCAACAAAAAGCATGTCCACGAGCAGTTCACACCCTGTTCTTGAACATGATAAGACTGCTCACTATCCCCTCCAGGATGGGACACACAGTTTTGACGGCCTTCGCCCACTGTGGCCCCCTTTGCCTGGCAAAGCATGAAGCTCTTTCTACTTCACCCAAAACTCTGTCTCTGAGATTTAATCCATCATGCGTGTGTGCCTGGTCAGTCATGTCTGAGTCTGCAACCCTGTGGACTGTAGCCTGCCAGGCTTCTCTGTCCGTGGGATTTTACAGGCAAGAATACTGGAGTGTGCTGCCATCTCCTTCCATCACCTAAACACATAGGCCAAATTTTGGCAACATCGCCCAGTTTAGAATACAAAGGCCTTGAGTCTGCAGGAGTAGACCTCTGCCCATCCACTCTCCAGCACTGAGGTTTATTATGTCACTTCAGGGATGTTACATCCCTAAGCCATACCAAGAACTGCTGGGCATATTTTAAACCTTGTCTAAATGGCCTGAGACCATCCGCAATCTTCTGCAAATTGCTTCACAGTTTTTCATAAAACTTTTCTGAGACAAGTGGCTAGTATTTGGAAGGTCTTGGAACTTAAGCCTGCACTTGGCAGCATGACCCACATCAGGTCACACAGCCTCCCAGCTCCCCTCCTGCAGCAAACAGCGTGTCATCAGGAGTAAGCACAGAGGGGAAGATCCTCCCTCTATACCTCCTGTTCGACAGAATAATGAGCTGAAGACAGGTCATCAAGTTCTCGTCAGGATTACAGCAGAAGGTTAGGGGATGAGTGTGTCTCTCACTCCTCACTGGGCCCCTCCTCTCCACCTGGCAGTCACAGGGTCCTCTCTGATGGTCTCTGCCACCTGTGCCCCCTCCCCGCCTCTACCCTTTGAATCCACTGTCTGTCACCAAAACCCAGCTAGTGCTTGGCAGGGAGCAGCCTCATGAGCATGCATGTGAACTGACATTGCATCCTGAGAGCATTTCCCTTACCATGGCCTTGGCACAGGGCAAGATGCATGCGGAGAGACATGCTGCTCATCCTCACGAGAACTTCACAAAGCAGGGACTGCTGACTCTTTCATGGATGATCAGAACAAAGCCAGTGTGGCTACAGCCAAGACACATGATTCTGTAGCCTGCCCTCTCTCAGCCACAAGGCAGAGAGAGAACCTTCTAACTCCTGTTTGGCAGGTAGGAATTTAGAGATTTCTGCTCAGATGATAATTCCTTACCAATTAGCCAAAAACTGTGGAAGGATGCTAGCAAAATGAATTTTAATAAAACATGAAATGCAAGATCCCTTTTGTAGAGGACACTTGCTGATGCCCCCTTGGCATCGCTCACCCTCCCACTTCCCAACAGCCCTGATCCCACTGACCCCCCCTGGGGTCTCAGGGAGGCAGCACCTCTGCAGCCTCCAAGCACAAGCTGGCCTTCTGGGCTGAGCCAGTTCCAGCATCCAGTCATGGGAATGGAGATGGGCTAGTATCTCTGCTGATCCAGATCGTAACTGCAATGGCTGGGAGCGCCAGAACCAAGGCTCCTCTAGTTGGATGTCAGAAGACTCAAGTTGCTCAAGAAGCTACAGTCTGCCATCTTGGGACCTGATATGAAGCACTCATTTGTTAAATCTGACATTGTGGAAAGCAACATGGAGAAATGAGCCTTTTGACACTTCTAAGCCACTGGAACAAGCCTCACTGAACCCATGCTAGTCTGGACTTCAGTCAAAGAAGTCTCTCTATTGTTTCAGCCAGTTTGAACTGCTTTCATGTTGCTCATGATCAAAAGGCACTCCAAAAAGACACACTATTAGACATTTTTAAAGAATGGCAGGCATAACTCCACACTGGCATACCTTGGGGTGGAGGATGGGGACAGAGAGATGAAATGAGAGAAATTCTATAAACAAATTGATTTTTATTTAAGAATTGCACAAGTCAACATTTGCAGGGGCAACTCTCTAGGTCCTAGAAAAAAAACTGGGCAGTGTGCAAATCTGACTTGAACAAGTGGGTAAATATTCATTCAGCTCAGGATTCTGCACCCCTTCTTTTCAGGAAGGGTCAAGCACATGTTTGCCCAGCCCTTGATCCCTACACTCAGTAACCCAGTGCATTCTATCAACAGCCTCTCCAAGCTCAGACAAGGAGGGGTCAGGGCACTGACCCTTCTCAGGGACCCCTCCTCTAGGCTCCATTAAAACCCCTCTGGTCATCTTCCTCCTACCAAAACAGGATCTCTTCAGAATGAGAAGTGTACTTTACAAGCTTCCCAAACTCATCTTTATGCTAAAAACTTTATGTGCTGAGTCCTTCTCTTCCAAAAAGTCAAGCTCTTACCATTAAAAATCTAGGCTTGCAACACAGTGTCCCTGCTATGTGTTTTAGAATATTTTGAAATCAAAGTCAAACTGTGGCTCTTGGTATATCAGTCAGCATTTTCCAGAAATTGAACCAATAGGATGTGTTTCTGTCTGTGTCTATGTGCATGTGTGTGTATAAGTTAAGTGAAGTGAAGTTGCTCAGTCGGGTCCAACTCTTTGTGACCCCATGGACTGTAGCCTACCAGGCTCCTCCCTCCATGGGATTCTCCAGGCAAGAGTACTGGAGTAGATTGCCATTTCCTTCTCCAGAGGATCTTCCCGACCCAGGGATATTATAAGGAATCAGTCCATGTTTTGTTGCAGGAAGGGCAATCTCTTCTAGGGCTTGAAAGTGGGCTCTTATCTAACACTCAGCAATGAATTGTCCGAGGAGACACATGTGCTGGCAAAGCAAGAGATTTTATCAGAAAAGGCACCTGGGCAGAGAGCAGTAGGGTAAGGGAACCCAGGAGAACTGCTCAGCCTCGGGTTTTATATGATGGTGGGATTAGTTTCCGGTTGTCTGTGACCAGTCATTCTGACTCAGAGTCCTTCCTGATGGTGCACGTATTACTTAGTCAAGATGGATGCCAGTGAGAAGGATTCTGGGAGGTGGCTGGACGTGTGGTGTCTCCTTTTGACCTTTCCTGAGCTCTTTCAGTTGCTGGTGGTTTATTAGTTCCTATTCCTTATCAGGACTTCCTGTTGTAGAACAACTCATGCAGGTGGTTACTATGGTGTGTGGCCAGGGTGGGTGGTTTCAGTCAGTGTGCTTCCCCTAACATTATCACGGAAGCTAACAAGTTCCACGATCTGAAGTTAGCAAGCTGCAGACCCAGGAGTGCTATGGTGTAGTTCCAGTCCAAATGCCAACAGCCTTGAGACACAGGAAGAGCCAATGCTTCTGTTTGAGTCCAAAGGCAGGAAGAACTAATATCCCAACTCAAGGCAGTCAGGCAGAAGGCATTTACATTTTTGTGCTGTTCAGGTTCTTGGCTGATTGGTGACAGCAACCACATGGGGAGGGCAGGCTGCTTTCCTCAATCTACCAATTCAAATGTTAATCTCAGCTCCTTCACAGACATACCCAGAATAATGGTTAACCAAACATCTGAGCACCCTTTGGCCCAATCAAGTTGACATTATAAGATTAACCATCACATGAAATGCCAGGCTGTATCTGCCTCTATGCACAGGAGGAAGGGCACACAGAAAGCAGCCTCTTCTAGGGGATAGGGTACAAAGAGCTTGTGTAATACAGCTAATGCTGCCCTGCTCCACTGAGGTCCATCTCCAGGTTTTTACTAGCATGTTTCCCCCAGCCATAAATTCCCTCCTTCCTCTTTGTGGTTACCCTAGCCTTACTGACCGCTCAAGGTCCAGCAAGATGTACGCACCTACTGTCTGAATCCCAACTCCCCAGAAAAGCTGCAAGCAGGGCTGATTGTGGGAAAGGGGGTAGTCTCTGCCCAAAGCTGGGGCTGAACTGAAGATCGGGAGTCAGTGTCCAGCTGGATCCTGATGGCAGATGGGGCAGGCCAATGTAGACCAATAGCTGAGTGCCAGGGCCAGGGGGAGAGGAGAGGAGAGCAGGAGAGGAGAGCCCAAGGGTAGCCGTGGGCACCCACTCAGGCCTTCCTTGCTCCACAGCACACACTTCTGGGTGAGGCAGGAGACAGATGGCCCCAGGCTGAAGCAGCTGTAGTCTGTGCTCTGTGGACAAATACTCCAGGATGAAGATAATAGCAGGAGGGGAGAGGAGCTGAGCCCTGCCCTGCCCAGATAAGAGATAAAGAGTCCACGTAGTTCTCATTCTTGAGGTTGAGAGAACCTTCCAGACTCCACACACACAGAAAGGCTCCTTGGGGGATCTAAAGGGGAGGTGATGCCACCTCATAGTAAGAAGTGTCAACCTTCCAACAGGCCTCTGTGCTAGAAGACATCTTGACTAAGATATGCGTGCACACACATGGGAGGATCCTGAGAGATACCATAAATGGACTCAGAGCCAGGCAAAGCAAAATGGCCAGAGGAAACCAGAAGAAATGCCCCATATCAGTGGTTCATACTACCACGAGGATGCTACTGTCTCTCCGAGCCCCTTCACCACCCCCACCTCCGCCCCATGTGAACCTATTCATATACTTTTAAAGAGTCAGACACGACTGAGCGACTTCACTTTCTAATGAACACTTTACTTGTTTCACTACTTTCTCTTTATGGAACTTCACTTCTACAAAACCAATGGGCTTTGTCATTGGCCACTGGTTTAGTGGCTAGGATTCAGCGCTCTCACCACCACAGCCTGACTTCCATCTCTGGGTGGGACTCAAAATCCTGCTTCAAGCTGCTGCAGGTCGAGGCCACCCAAGATCATGTGGACTGGATGCACCCAAGATGATTTTGCCTCCTTCACTCACCAGGAGGACTTGCACACACCATTTCTCTGCCACCATCAGCCTAAGACACAAACCTGGCCCCTCCTGCACTGTTAGAGAAGACAAAAGGCACTCATTTAATGGGCTGGGCCAAGGGTAATGGTTATCTCCACTGCCAGTTGCCCCCTTCCCTGTGAAACGCATAATATACCATAAGCACTGCTCAGAGGCAGATAAAAATAGCTTTGAATCAAAGAGGTAGTTTCCTTATTTTGTCTCCAAGGACAGATCAGAGGACTGGACTGCATGTGGGCAAATCAGTTTTTCCTCTTGGCAGGAGTTTCAGTGCTTTTCCTCCATAAGCACGGAAAAGTCTGCCAATGTCGATATCTGAAGCTGAGATAATAGGCTGGGGCAGTGTTTTATCTTTTCTTGACCCACTCCCGGCCTTCAAGGTCTCTGCTATCCTTCTGTAGACAGACAGGCTAAGCCAGACATAACAGCAATAGCAGAGAAATCCCCCAGGCCTGCCAGACTGATGCAGCTATGTAATGATGATCATTGTTTCCACTGCAGACATCTGCCTGACATTCTGCAGACCCATAGCAGCAGCCTCATTTTACAAGTGGGGAAACCGAGGCTCAGAGAAGCCACGTTATTTTGTTAAGGATCAGAGCTTAATCCAGTTACCCTCAAAACTTGAAGCATTTTAGGACTCTGCAGATGTGGAATTACAATCCAGGGTTTGCCTCCTAACTCCTCCTTTTAAAAGCTTAGTCTCAGAGATTCGGCTCTTCATCTCTCTGAGCCCCCGTTTCTTCATCTGTAAAATGGGAGTCAAAACTGCTTCCAGAGCTGTTTGCAACTCTAAGGAGATCACATAGGAGTTTTTTAATCTGAAAATTGACATGTAGATACTAGTTGTTGTTATTCTTTTAATTGAGCATTTAATGCACACAAGGCAGTGCTCACCAGGCCCCTAAGAGGCAGGTACTATTAATATCTCCACTCTGCAGCTGAGACATGGAGGTACAAGAAGGCTAAGGCCTTGTGCACAGCTAGAAGGAGGTGAAGCCCTCATGTAAACAGAGGCAGCTGGCCCCAGAGCAGGCACAGTGAAGTCTGAACAAGGCGATGCTTATCCCAGATGTATTTTCCTGTCCTGAAGACTGTTAGGGGTGATGGCACCTTTGCAAGAGAATCTTCACCTCCCTTCAAATTCTCCCAAAGGTCTATTCTGTTCTCTAGTACAATCTTCAGTCTTGGGGGGAAGAAAGGATCTGATAAAGAAGTCACACCAAGGTGGTGCTGCAGATAACGGCTCAGTCTGTAACCAGCACTGTGTTTGCATTCAAATCAAAGCCTGGAGGGACCATGTTTAATTCAAAGGGCATAATCCGAACAAGACAAGCAGAAGGCAGACAGAGGGTCAGTGCCCAGCCAACCACCTCTGCAGCGCATCCATTTTTTAGCCCAGCACCCCTCGAAAGGGGGCAAGGAAGGGGGCAGTAGGGGATGGGGGCTTCTGGAGAAGACTTTAGCTCACTAATGTGGGCACTCACCCCGTCAGTACATTGGACTAGACAGCAAGTCCAAGTGCACCTTGGCCCCACACCAGCCCTCTGGTACCTACTCCAGGGCAAGGATGTGGGAGGGGCCTGAGCAAGCCAGCCATGCCCTGTGGCAGAGTCCCCACAGATACCGCTCCTAGCCCTGCCCCCAACTGCCCAGCACTGGGAAGAGTGTCTGGAGCATTCCTTCCCCTGTAATTGGTACCAGGGCCTCTCACCCCAGGTGGCAATGAAGGTTGGATGAGTTGCATGTGTAGTCATGGTTGCAGAGCAGATGATTGCAGGTGGTCATTGCCCCCTCCACCCCCATGCACACCCCTCCCCAGCACCCATGCTGCCTGCCTCCCATGAGCTCACACACCTCATGCTCTTCTCAGTGCTGTGTTGAGTGGGTGCTAAGCATTCAACCCAGTGGCTAGCACCCGCTCCCTCTTTCTTTTGACCAGAACAGAGTGGGAAGTCCAGATGCCCCTACCACCAGGCAGGCAGGGCCAAGGACCTGTGTGCCCATCGAAGGGAATGAGCAGAGCTGAGCTCAGGATTTACCCAGAGGCCCGGAAGAAAGCTGTCTTTTAGCTGGACTTCCCTAAGGAGTGCTGAGGCTGGCCCCAAGAGCCATCTTCTCATAGAGTATTGAGGAGCAAGACCTGCATGAGGAGGAGAGAGGGGAGGAGAAGGAGCGGGGACCTCTTAGGAGCTGTCTCGGTCAGCTTGTCTGCCATAACAAAATGCTGCACAGCAAGTGGCTACAACAACAGGAATTGATTACACAGCCTGGAGATTGAAAGGCCAAGATCAGGGTGCCAGCAAAGTCTGGTGAGATTTCTCTTCCTGAACTGTTGCATGCTATCTCTGATAAGGAACAGCTCAGCCCTGAGCCAATGTGTTACGGACTGAATCTTTCTGTCCTCCCAAAATCCATTTGTTCAAACCCCGAGTATGATCGTATTTGAAGACAGGGCCTTGACTGCATTTGGGTGTCAGAAGAGGTCATGAGGGTGGGGCCCTCATGAGGGGACTAGTGCCTTCATAAGAAGAGACACCAGAAGCTTGCTTTCTCCCTCTCTTCTTGCCCCACTAGCCCCCAGCTAAAAGGCTTCTGCTTCTCTCTCTCCTTTTCCCTGGCCTGGTCTTACCTAGTTTGAGGGAGAGGAAAATTTGGCTTATGAGCTTGCTGACCTTTAGAGACTCTTCTCTCTATATCTACATTTCTGCCTCTTCTCAATATGACACGGGGGAGGGAAAATTGTTTTAGGTGATCCTGCCAAGAAATAGGTTGGCAGGGCTCAGAAGAGGTTCCTAGGGAGGAGCAGAGATAGGACGACAAAGGCTCGGACAGAGCCTAGCACACCCATATCCTGAACAGCACAGGGCAGAAGGACAGCTGAGGAAAGGCAGCCAGAGAAGGGTGGGGAGCCTGCAGTGAGCCTGGCCACCCCGAGGCCAAGAGATGAAGGCATTGTGAGACTAGGCAGGATCGAGGCTGACACATGCTGCTGAGAAGTAGAGAGGAGCACAGAGACGTTGAACTTGACCCCTTGGGGAGAGGAGGTGATCTCAGGTGGCCTCTGCCCACAGCAACTTGGAGCAGGGTCGCAGTTCTGGCCAGAGATTGAAGCCAGGCTGCAGCAGCGAGGGCACTGAATCCTAGCCAGTGGACCACCAGAGACCAGTGGCCAAGGACAAGGCCCGGGCCGTCAGCTGTGCATAAATGAGTTCCCACATGGAGACAGCAAGTAGTGAAACAAGCAGAGTGTTTATTAGGAGGAAACACAATGAATGTGGACAGACACATGAGCAGGCTGAGAGACAGTCGCACTTTCGTGGTAGTTTGAACCACTTTTATAGGACTTTCTTCCGGGTTTCCTCTGGCCATTCATCCTGGTTCTGAGTCCACATTTAGTATATCTCAGGATCCTTCCATGGAGAAGGTGATGGCACTCCACTCCAGCACTCTTGCCTGGAAAATCCCATGGATGGAGGAGCCTGGTGGGCTGCATTCCATGGGGTCTCAAAGAGTCAGATACGACTGAGCGACTTCACTTTCACTTTTCACTTTCATGCATTGGAGAAGGAAATGGCAATCCACTCCAGTGTTCTTGCCTGGAGAATCCCAGGGACGGGGAAGCCTGGTGGGCTGCTGTCGATGGGGTTGCACAGAGTCAGACACGACTGAAGTGACTTAGCAGCAGCAGCAGCAGCAGCAGGATCCTCCCATGTGTGTGAGAGCGTCTCTCAGCCAAGATGGATTCTAGCAAAGAGGCCAATAGGTAGGTTGACATCACTTATTATTAGGTGACGTTGTCCCCTCTCTTTTGACCTCCACGAAGCCTTTCTACACACATGTAGTCAGGAAGATCTTGACTTTGAGAATGAGAAATACGTGTTCTTTTATATCTCATCTAGGCAAGGCTCGGTTCCTCTCTCACTCCTGCTAATTCGGAATATCTGTCCAGAGGGGATGATCTCTGGCTCCTTAGCCTGGGGTCCATCTACCCCCTGCCTCAGAAGCAGTAGGAGGACAGACAAATCCAGCAGGATGAAGAATGAAATGAAGAAAGCAGCAGCCCATGGGGAAGTCATGGGAAATAAGGCTTCTGAGAAGCTGGGCAGCCTCCCAGGGGCCGCGTGTTCCATCCTGAGGAGCCCAGAGCACCATCCCAGGGAGGCGGCAGAGCTGGGAAGGTCCATCTGCTGTCTTTCATCCATTCCACAGTTGGCTGGGTCCATCATTTTCATGCTTACACATCCTCTCTCACCAAAGAATATTTGAAGATTACAAATGCTAATCAAGTCTTCTTTCTCATTTGTTTTTTTCTGGACATACCTTTTGTTTTCTGAGTACAAAAATAACGTACAGTTGTTTAAAAAAATCACATGACCTAGAAAAAGCGTAAGATAGAGCATAAACTTCCTTCTCAAACCTTCCTTCTAAACTTAACCGCTGCTTACTGATCCTTCCAGACATTGTTGCTACATCTTCATTTTTTTTCTTTGACAAGGATGGAATGATATCTTATATGCATTTCTCCTAACCCTGCTTTTAAAACTAGCAGTCAAGAACATGTTCCTACCTCAATGCAGAGTGATCAAATTCATTGTTTTAACATTTTCATCACCTTCGAAAGAAGCATTGTCCCCTTCAGCTCTCACCCCTTTTACATGCTCACCCTCCCCTAGCTCCAAGAAACCACCAATCTACCTCTATCTCTGTAAAGTTCTCTATTTTGGACTTTCACACCACATGGAATCACATAATATGTGGTCAGTTGTAACTGGCTTCTTTCACGGAGCATATTTTCAAGATTCCCCCATGTATCAGTACTTAATTTCTTATTACGGCAGAATAATATTCCTATATATGCATATATCACATTTTGTGCATGTATTCATCAGTTGATGGAGATTTGAGCTGTTTCTGCCTTTTCACTATTATGAATAATGCTACTTTAAAGACTTCTACAAGTTTTAAATAGACATATGTTATCATGTATGTTAAATGGCATCTCATTGTGGTTTTATTCTGTTAATATAAATGCTGTTAAGCATCTTTTCATATGCTTATTGACGATTTCTACATTTTCCTTGGAGAAATGTCTGTTCAAATCTTTTGCCCATTTTTAGTGGGGTTCATTGTCATTATTATTACTGAATTGTAAGTGTTTTTTATATACTCTAGGTATAAGTTTCTTAGATATGTGACCTTAAATATATTCTTCCATCCAGTAGATTGCCTTTTTACTTTCCTGATGGTGTCTTTGAAGCACGAAAGGTTTTCATTTTTATGAAATCCAATTTATTCATTTTTCTTCTGTTGATCATGCTTTTACTAAGATATCTGAGTATTTTGCCAAGTCATGTAGTAATAGAATTACAAAGATTTACCTGTATACTTTCTTCTAACAGTTTTATGGTTTTAGCACTTATACTCAGATCTCTGATACATTTTAAGTTATGAAAATAGCTTCTTGAGTGTGTATATCAAGTGTAAGGTAAGTTCAACTTCATTGCATGTGACTGTCACCATTTGTTGAAAGACATTTTTTCCTGATTGGCAATCTTGTTAAAAATCATTTGACCATAGATGGGTGGGATTTGTATCCAGACTGTCAATTCTATTGCTTTGTAGTAAGGTTTGAAATCGGAAAGTGTGAATCCTTATATATTTTTTCTTCTTTCTCAAATTTGTTTGGCTATGTGGAGCTCATAATTCCATGTGAATTTTTGAATTATCTTGTCAGCTTCAATAAAGAAAACAGCTGATATTCTAACAAGGATTGTGTTGAATCTGTAGATCGGTGGGGGAATGTGGTCATCTTAACAATAATAAGTCTTTTGATCCATGAAAACGGGAGTTTTTTCAATCCATTTATATCCTCTTTAAATTGAATTTTAAATTTTTTTAATTTAATTTAAAAATTAAATTCAATTAATAATTTTTAATTTTAAATAATTAAATTTATTTTTAATTTACATTTTAAATTTACATTTTATAATTTTAAGAGTGTGAGTTTTGTGCTTTTATTAAAATTATTTCTAAGAATTTTATTTATTTTGATGCTGTTACAAATGGAATTAGTTTCTTAATTTCATTTTTAGAATATTCAGTGAATCTGTATAGAAAGACAAGTGATTTTTTTATCCTGATCTTGTATTCTGAAACCTTACCAAACTTATTTATTCTAATAGTTTTTGAGTGAATATCCTATATCATTTAGTGTTTTATATGAGTAAAGATAGACTTTCCTCCTGGTTTTGAGCCTGGATGTCTATTATTTTTCCTGTTGTATTGCCATTCCAGTATGATGTTAGACAGAAGAGGCAAGAGCAGATGTCTTCATCTTGTTCCTGATCTTAGGGAGAAAGCATCCAGTCTTTCTCATTAAGTATGACAATCATTGTGGGTATTTCATAAATGCTCTTTAACAGATTGAGGAAGTTTCCTGCTCATTCTGGTTGTTACTTATTTTATGATGAAACAATACTGAATTTTGTCAAATGTTTTTTTCTGTATCTATTGAGATAATCATGTGGTTTTTATTTTTTGGTCTATTGATATGCTCTGTTACAGTAATTGATTCTTACATGTTGAACTAACTTTGCATTCCTAGGGTAACTCCCACTTGGTTATAGTATATATTCTTTCATATGCTGCTGGATTCAGGTTCCTAGCATTTTTCCTGAGGATATTTTTATCCATATTTATAAGAGATACTTGGAGAAGGCAATGGCACCCCACTCCAGTACTCTGGCCTGGAAAATCCCATGGACGGAGGAGCCTGGTAGGCTGCAGTCCATGGGGTCGCTAGAGTCAGACATGACTGAGCAACTTCACTTTCACTTTTCACTTTCATGCATTGGAGAAGGAAATGGCAACCCACTCCAGTATTCTTGCCTGGAGAATCCCAGGGAAGGGGGAGCCTGGTGGGCTGCTGTCTATGGGGTTGCACATGACTGAAGCGACTTAGCAGCCGCAGCAGCATAAGAGATAGTGGTCTGCAGTTTTCTTATGATGCTCTTTCTGGGTTTGGGTATGGGTAATATTGGGCTCAAAATGAATTCACAATTGTTTCTTTCTGTTCCATCTTTTTAAAGAGGTTTTGAACGATTGGTATTAATTCTTCTTTCAATGTTTGGAATTAAAATTCAGTGATGGAGCTACACGAATTTTAGTTTTTCTATGTGGGTAGTTTTTAATTCCTAATTCAATATTTTCACTTGTTTTAGGTCTATTTAGGTTGTCTAGTTCTTCTTGAATCAGTCTAGGTAACTTGTGTCTTTCTAGAAATTTGTACATTTCATCTTATCTGATTTTCTTGTCATATCGTTATTCATAGTGTCAACTACACTTGGCATTGGCACTTGCCATCTATATCTACAAGGATTGAATCATGTGCTGCTACAGGTGCTGATTTCAACATCCCCAAGAGGAATTCAGGGTGCAGAGCAGAAATGAGGCACTCTGTGCTCTGGGAAAAACTGGCAGAACAGGTCTTCAAATAGGTATTTTCAGGAGCTGATTTTATGAGCCCAATTCTTTTATCTCTTCTTATCTAGAAAAGCACTAAAATCCTTTATGGTGATGCCTGCTCCTCATGCCTATCAATAACCATTTGCAAAAATATATGCACTAGATTGCAAATACTCTCCCTTCACCAAAATCACATGTGTACCAACCTTCCTCCCTACCTCTTTGGAGCAGTTTCTCAGAGCTATCTGAGGTGCTGTTTCCCAGGCTATAATTCTCACATTTTGCCCTAAATAAAACTGAAGTCACAACTTAAGTCAACAGCTTAATGACAACCATGAAAAAGGGACCCAGAGTGGACTTCTCTCCTTCACCAAAACTCCATGAGGAACCAGAGCCTTGGTACGAGCAGAGGCCCTTTGCACTCACTTGCCTCCCCAAGGAGTCCAGACAAATTTGAATCTCTCCTGTTTCTTGGATCTCCATGTTGGCTGATGATCCTGAGTTTTATATGGCAGTGTATAGCAGGTACCTGCCCTCTCCCAGTTAAAAGATACTGGAAGGAGGGGCAATTGAAAGATACCAGGGAATACCCATCCAGTTGAAAGATACTGGGTGGGGCTCAGTTGAAACATACTGGGAAATACCCACCCAGGTGAAAGATTCTGGGGCTGAGTTGGGGAGTGGGCTAGTTGAAAGATACTAGTGTTTGCCCAGTTGTGGGAGACTCAGTGGTCTGCACTGAGTAGTTAGGTAAGAGGCTGATCTGAGGCTTTTCCTCAATTTGGCCACCTTAATAGAATTTGTTGGGATAAAATGAAGATATTATGTGAGAGTTTTTGCTCTGAAGAAAGGGGGCAAGACTTCTCCCTCTGGCTACAATTTTCTCAGGTGACTGAGAAATTTATGGAAGTGGTGGAGGCAGAGTCCTCATACCATGCATAGGGAAACCCATTCATTAACTAAAATACTTGTTCACCCAGGGGTTGCAAATAAGAATTGGCCATACAGCAATCTGAGCACCCACGGTGGTCTTAGGTCACCAAGGAAAGAAACCAAGACACATAAGAGGCCTGGAATGACTCCAGGGTGATGCCTAGAGGAATTAAACTCACGAGCAGGACACTGGCCCACCTCACAATTTCATTAGTAAATTTTATCCTGAAAATTCAACTTTATAATGGAAACTGCTGCTGCTGCTGTTAAGTCGCTTCAGTCATGTCCGACTCTGTGCGACCCCATAGACGGCAGCCCACCAGGCTCCCCAGTCCCTGGGATTCTCCAGGCAAGAACACTGGAGTGGGTTGCCATTTCCTTCTCTCACTTTTCCTTAGTTGTATTCAAAGTTTACTACAACGAAGTTCATTTGTCCACTCATAGTTCCATTAGATCTTCACATAATTTCTCATCTTGGCATTTCACTTCACAGAGGAATGTACTGGCATTTCAACATGTGCTTTCTCTTCTTGAACATTTTCAAAGTATAAAACCAGTATCAACATTAATCCCCACTGTTAATAGTTTTCAATTCAAAATAGCAGACCTCCTTCAAGACTCTTAAGCTGGATGATAAACTAGACCCTATCAAAACAGAAACAAGGAGCATCAGAAAGTCAGGCTGTGACTAACACCTCAATCCAGTTTATACTTGCAAGTACCTACTTAATTGACTTCGCTGGTGGCTCAGATGGTCAAGTGTCTGTCTACAATGCAGGAGACCTGGTTCGATCCCTGGGGGGCAAAGATCTCCTGGAGAAGGAAATGGCAACCCACTCCAGTATTCTTGCCTGGAAAATCCTATGGATGGAGGAGCCTGGTAGGCTATAGGATCGCAAAGAGTCGGACACAACTGAGCAACTTCACTTTCACTTTACCTACTTAATTGGGAAACTTATACTAAAGGGGCATTTCCCTGGTGGCTCAGATGATAAAAAAGCTGCCTGCAATGAAGGAGTCCCCGGTTTGATCCCTGGATTGGGAAGATCCTCTGGAAAAGGGAATGGCAACCCACTCCAGTTTTCTTGCCTGGAGAATTCCATGGACAGAGGAGCCTGGCAGCCTACAGTCCATGGGGTTGCAATGAGTCCGACATGACTGAACATGTAACACACATACTAAAGGAGATCTCAACCTAAAATGGCCAAATTGGGGATCTTCTGATATTCCAAAATTGCTATTTTTGTGCACACAAAAAAAGTCAGCTGTAAAATCAAACAGACTGAATGGAATGCTTACTTTGATTGATATCTAGAAGCTTCTTTACTAGAAAAGGTTGCTAGCACTCTGTCTCTGACTCTGTCTCTCCCTCTGCTTCTCCCATGGATCCTCTTCTATCTGAATTGCCTAGCCTAGACACTATCTCTTTTTCTCTTTCAACTCTTTTGCCTCCTACTGCTCCCTCTTCCCAAGGAAAGGGGAAAAAATCAGAAGTGATTATAGCTCCCTTAAGGAGAAACAGGGAGAAGGGAAATATCCTCAGTGTTTATGTTCACACTGGACCCAAGCAGAAATTAGAGTCTTGGCTAAAATACCTTCAATCCAAGTCAGGGTTCACTGGGATTTGCTAAGGAATTTGAGTTACCCATCTGGACCTGCAAGACCAGGTTTTCAGAGCTTTATCAATTAACACAGCTGTTAGTTTCTGAAAGCAAAGCTAGGGAATGGATCAAGAAAACAGAAACAGCCCTTAATGGATTTTTGAATCACAGACTCTCATTGAATGCAAGGAATTAGCTCAGAAATAACTTGAACTGATCCCAGGGCTTTTTCTGAAAACCATCAGACAGAGATTCAACAGTGCAAGCAAAGATCTAATGAATGAATCCTGGACTATTATGAAAGGTTTGAAAAAAAAATTTTAAGCAATATTCTGGCTTGACACCTGAATCATTCTGTAACCACCAAAATCATTCTTTGCTTAACTCTGCTTTTTTAGAACACTTAGATGACGATTTAGTTACTCTAATCAAAAGACACAATCTAGGTTTGTTCGTGTTCCATAAAAACACCCTTGTTATGCTAGCTGACCAACTTTTCAAGGCCATAAGTAAAGGAAAGGAGAAAGAATAGGTGTATCTGCAAAAACTATGAACATCCAACTGCACCAATTAAGTACACAATGCCTGTCGAAGTTTAACCAACTCACGTTTAATTTTAATTCCAGGTGGATAGAGAAAGCTAGCTTGAAGGAATAAATAAAGAAAGGCACCTTCAGAATTATGACACTGAGGGAGTAAGAACCTGATTTTCTTTACCTGTACCTTCAGACTAGAGTTCTCAGGATCACTTATCTATTAATACATTACCTCTAATTCCTGAGACTGAAGGCAAAATAAGGCATGGGGAAAATTCTTTAATGTATTCAACTGTTATTTACAACTAGTAAGTTTTATATTGTGATATCTGATTCATGACTTACTTTAGAAAATGAATCTATGAGATCTCTCATTGTGTCCGTATGTTTACATGTGCCTTTGTTTTTACCTTTGGATGATATTATCAGAATTAATTTGTGAGTTTTACTTAATTGGACTACAGGAAATTAAGCACCTATATAAATTCTCAAAAAAAAAAATACAGGAGGTAACTGGCCCGAATTAATTTCAGGTTCATTGAAATTAATTCAGGTTCATTGAAGTGAGAGTTATTCAATATTAAATTAATACCTGGTATTAATGTTTAAGTTTGTTGATCTAATAGATCTACATATCTTTAGAGTCATCAACATTAAGTATAATATTTTATTGCACCTAGGTTTAATATTAATTAAATGAAATCTTGTTATATACATAGCAAATTTGTCAGCAAGGAAAGTAACGTAATGTGAAGAAATTTTTAAGGAAAGAAAATGTAAATGAGATAAGAGCTTTAGATAAAGTCTATTAAGAATAATTATGTTTTAGGAATGCCTGTCTAAAATAGTCTCCAGATTTTGGTAACTTGAAATTCCACAGTTGTGCTAAATTAAGTTTTGGAAGTTTATTGACTAGCTAGGTCATTCCCAAATAAAATAAGATACTGAAACATTAATTACTAAACACTGGCTTCTTTTTACAGAGAAATGAAAAGTTAAAGCTATTTATATGTTTGGTGCCACACTGAGATATTTTTTGTAAGGAAACACATTTTTCAAAAAATTATTATTTGGATTTATGTTTACCAGTCTACAGAGTACTGATATAAAGGACAGTTATGGCTACTTAGGGCTTCCCAGGTGGCTCAGTGGGTAAAGAATCTGCTTGCTATGCAGGAGACACTGGTTCGATCCCTGGGTTGGGAAGATCTTCTGGATGAGGGCATGGCAGCCCACTTCGGTATTCTTGCCTAGAGAATTCCATGGACAGAGGAGCCTGGCAGGCAACAGTCCATGGGGTCACAAAGAGTCAGACATGACTAAAGTGATTGAGCATACACATACGGATACTTAAGGAATCTTGAGTAGGATGTGTGTATTCAGTGAAGAAAGCGTGAGGAATGGAAGTGCATTGTATTAAGGAAAAAGAAGTAGGTTTCACCTACAGCTGACTGTTTCTGGGTGGGAAATATGAAAATGATGGTACAGAAAGTGGTGAAATGCTTGTGGAAGTGGACACCAAGAAAAAAGTTTTATGTATGGTCAGGATTGACAAAGTTTAAAATAAACTTAATTGAGTTCATGAATTTAAAAGTAAGCTGGTTTAAATTTTGAATTTGGCTTTTCTCTCAGTTAAGAGGACAAATTTTCTTATGTTGAATTGCCTTGGATAACAGAGTTTAATCTCTTTATCTTTTAAGTGCTATGCTCTGTATTTATCTTTGAAATTTTTTATCATTACTTTGGCTAAGTGAATAACTCTTGTTTGACAGGGATCTGTGATTCTACCTGACTGAATGTTCTAAACTCTTGCAACATTTTTTGACAAAACTTTCTAAATTAAATTTCACTGAAGTCCTCTTGACCTCTAGCTATCTTTGGAATGCTTCAAAGATCCCTTGAAATACCCCAAAGAGAGATATTAAATGAATTAGGTTTATTTGGCATGCTAAATTACATAGAAAGTATTGTCAAATACGTAATAAATCTTTTTAGGTTACATTGTATAGTAAATACTTACTAACATAGGTATTCTAGAAATTATATGGCATTCCAAAAATTCTGACATGTCCTGGTAAAATGTTATGTCATAATTCCAGTCATTATCTTAAAGAGTTGTATGTTACAGCAGTAACCAAGTTCCTTTGTCAATTGCATTGTAATCAGATTCTAAACATGCTTTCTTAAGTCTTTTGTCACTTTAGACATTTATGGTTTTATTCTAATGTATTTGCAAAGATGCATCTTCTTCAAGAAGATTTATAGAAAGGACTTTTGGATAAAGACAAGTTTCTGATTTTCAGACTAAAACACTGAACTGGGTAAGAAATTAAAGAATTCTAATGGAAAACCTAACACCTTCATAAAACTGTTAACAAAAAGGATTGGTTATATAAGACTGAGTGAACTGGTGAATGTGGTTATAATGTTTAAGGTTGATGTCTAAAAGATTACTGGTTTGAATCTACATTTTCCAGGTATAAGGAAAACCTTTCCTTCAAACCAATTAAGACTTACAGTAATTTGGTAAGTTATACCTTTGGAAACAGAACTGAAACATTCACCTTTTCTCTCTATCTGATCCCTCCAGAGATTGAAGACTCTTAGGTTTCCAGCAGCTTTCCCAGATAAATTAGGAAGGCTACATCACTAACAGGTACAGAAAGCTTAAAGCATTTTGAGGACCTTGAAAATGGAGGAATTCATTTACATCTTTTAGGCAAAATCTGCGATAAATCCTGGCATGATTTTCCGTGCCCTGAGAGTTTTTTTAAAAGTTCAGTGTGAGACTCTTTATAAAAGTTCCATCAAAGCAAAAAAGGACTATATGATAAACCATAGTTACATATGGTGGCTCAGAGGTTAAAGCGTCTGCCTGGAATGCGGGAGACCTGGGTTCAATCCTTGGGTTGGGAAGATCCCCTGGAGAAGGCAATGGCACCCCACTCCAGTACTCCTGCCTGGAGAATCCCATGGAGGGAGGAGCCTGGTGGGCTACAGTCCATGGGGTCACAAAGAGTCGGACATGACTGAGCGACTTAAAAAAAATAAATAAATAAATAGTTACATAAATCATCAGGTCAAGTTTATTGAGACCAGACTTATTTTGCAAACAAATTAGACTTAATTTGGTTATACTTGGTAGAAAATGAGGGTAATTATAGAGGAAGTAAATATTATGTTTCAATGAATATTAAATCCCAGTTTTGTTAATAGAGATCTGTATTTAATAAAACTCAATTCCTATACAGTTCCTTTTTGTTCCATTATGTTAATGTAAAGTTTAATTGAATTATTAAAAAGACACTCTAAGTTTGTTTCTGAAGCATATCTTCATAATGTATCTTTGGATGAAGATCAGATGTCCCATGACCTGAAACGAGAGACTGTCTCCAACCTAAGGATCCTTATCAGGTACTCTTAACTACTTCGTGACCAGAGAAACTTAAGGGAATTGACTCTTGGATTAACTCCCACTTACAAAGGGTCCTTATACTGGACTGGCTGATAGAGACAATGGCTGACCTCAAAATCACTTTATTTTTTTTTTATTTATTTTAATTGGAGGCTAATTACTTTACAATATTGTGGTGGGTTTTGCCATACATTGACATGAATCAGCCATGGGTGTACATGTTCAAAATCACTTTACAACAATGCTCAAACAGTGGAGGAGCTGCACTCACACTAGGATGAGAAGAAGATGACATCAGAAATAGACAACTAGTCCAAGATCCTGGACCTGACTCATATGATCTTTATAATGTTTTCTTGAGTTCTTGGACCTTTGCATATGAATCAAATGTTTCCCTATTATGGAACGATCCTATGCTGATTTTAAAAATCAAATCAATCCAATTGTTGGGTTTGCCACCAATTACCTTTGTCTAGTACTCTGAGGATGCCTTGGTGGATTTCTCCCCTCCAAAGCTCTGATTGGATAGCCCTTAGGAAATTATTTTAGAAGAAAGAAAGTTCAGTCCCGTTCAGGCTACTTTTGATATTACCAAATAGGAATCCCCTCACCTAGTCAATTAATAATACCTTCTCTGACCCTGGCCATAAAAAAATGAATTTTCATCTAAAGTTACTCAAGCCCAATCAGAGAAACAAGAAAAATTTCAGCCAAGAAATAAAACTTCTCACAATTACAAGATGGATATGCAGTTAATACCAGACTATGGTCATTTAAGTTTAAAGCTCTTCTATGTTGGAAACAATCAAGTCATATTAAGGATGATCAGCCTAGTAACATTAGGAAACCAGGCTGGGTGCCTTATGAATGATGCCTACACGTTACTACCATTAGTGACTGGTATGGAACTGACTGGGTCAGATGACCAGAGATTCACTGGGTTGCACCTGATGGAACTCATGGAATTTGTGGTACTTAGTTTTATGGCCTTAGCTTCCACCAGGATGGATAAGAAGATGTATCCTGGGATTCTCTTGGATTCAAGGTCACATAAGTAACAATATAGAGATGACCCTGGCCAACCTGCCATTGGTATGAATCCAGTGGGTCAATACATTTGTATTTCACTGGTATGACCATTTAGCAGCTCTTTTTGCACCTTCAATAGGATTGGAGAATGTAATCACCCGTATTGAAGCCTTAACAAAATTTACTCAATGGGCTTAAATGATAATAACCAACTATTAGCCAATTGAATTCTGAGATTTCTATGATGAACAAGCAGTGCTACAAAACCATATGGCCCTTGACATTCTCACAGCCTTTTATCTCATTACTTCAAACTGAATGCTGTGCCTGATGAATCCTCTAATATAATGCATTTAATGAACCATATCAGATCAGAAGAAAAATCAGATTTCTTCCTTAAATGACCCACTCCCTAGTCTTGATGATCTCTTCAGAAACTGGTTTGGCACGGGAAATTCTTGGCTTAAATATTTACTTATAACTCTATTAATGTTATTAGCTATACTATTTTTATTTTGTCTGTATTACAAGATTATTGTTTCTTGTATTACCAAATGTATGACTGAGCCTCACGCAAAAATAATAATGACTCAGCAACTTGAAGCAGTTGATCAAATATATGGTTCTGTATGAGATCAATGATTGTAGCAGTGTAACTACAGATATGGAAATATGCAAGAGGGAATTTTCTTGGACCATAACAGACTAGTAAGACAGGTGGTCCAGAGAAACCTTTAGTTACTGTTAATAAGACCTAGTCCAGTAGTAGCACATTGAGTGGCCTATCAGCAAAATCTCTGCCAGATCTAGGAACAAGCCTTCCTAGCACCATGGGACAAAATGGTCATGAAATGCCTCCCAAAGCATGGTCAAATGTATGATCATGAGGGGGCCCTGTCAACTATGAATTAGCACTTGGCATTGGTACTTGCTACCTCTTAAGGATTAAATTGTGTGCTGCTGCACGGCTGATTTTCAACACCACCTGAAAGGAGTTCAGAGTGGAGAGCAGAAATGAGGCAGAAACTCTGCTCTGGGGAAAACTGGCAGAACAGGTCTTTAGATTGATATTTTCAGGAGCCAAATTTATGAGCTCAATTCTTGTATTTCCTCTTATCTAGAAATGCTCTAAAATTTTTCATGGTGAGGTTTGCTCCTTGTGAGGAGCAGTAATCTTCCCAAGACTAGCAGAAATCTTCTGCAAAAATATGTGCTTGATTTTATGTACTCCCCCTTCAGCAAAATCACATATACACTGAGCTTCCACCCTACATCTTTGGAGCAGTTTCTCAGAGCTGTCTGTAATACTGTCTCCCAGGCTATAGTTCTCATTTTCCCCAAATAAAACTTGACTCATGACTCTCATGTTGTGCATTTTTTTTAAGTCAACAACAGTATCCTTTTAGAGTCCTTTTTATTTCTATAATGTTGATAATAAAGTTACTCTTCATTTCTGATTTTAGTAATTGTCTTCTCTTTTTTTCCTAGATTTTAGTCAAGCTAAAGGATTGCTGATTTTGTTGACCTTTTCAAAGAATCAACTTTTGGTTTAATTGAACTTTTCTGTTGTTTTTCTAGTCTCTATTTCATTAATTTTCACTCTAATCCTTATTATTTCTTTTCTTGCTTGCCTTACATTTAGACTGCTGTTCTTTTTTAGTATCTTAATGTGAAAGTTTAGGCTGTAGATTTGAGTTCTTTCTTTTTTCTTAATTAGGCATTTACAGCTATAAATTTCCCTCAACATAGCTTTTGCTGCATTGCATGGACTTTTTTAATATGTTGTATCTTCATTTTCATTCGTTTCAAAATACTTTCTTATTTTTCTTTTGAATTTTTCTTTGGCCCATTGGCTATTTAGAAGTATGTTGTTAATTTCTCAATTTCTTTCCTGAGATTGATTTCTAATTTTCTTCCAATGTGATTGGAGACGACGCTTTATATTATTTCTGTTCTTTTAAACGTACTGAAGTCTGTTTCATGGGCTATGATCTATCCTGGAGAATGTTCCATATGTACTTGAAAAGAATATGTTATTTTTGTTGGATGGAGCATTCCATAGATGTCTGTTAGGTCTATTGGATTTACAGTGTTGTTACGGTCTTCCCTTTCCTTGTTAACTTTTTAAAAATTTCCTCCAGCTTTACTGAGGTATAAGTGACACAGAGTACGGTATAAGTGTGTGGCATACAGCACAGTGACTTGACTTATACACATCACATAATGATTACCACAGCAAGTTTAGTTAACATCCATCATCTCACATAGACACAAATAGTTTTTTCCTTGTGATGAGAACTCTTAGGATTTACCCTCTTTACTTTCATAGATATTATACAACAGTGTTAACTATAGTCATCAAGTTGTACATTACAGCCCTAGTGTTCATTCACTTCATAAATGGAAGTTTGTGCCTTTGACCACCTTCCTCAGATTCCCCTTTTCTCCAACTCCACGCCTTCGATAACCACAAATCTGACATCTTTTTCTATGAGTTTTGTGTTGTTGTTTAGATTCCACATATAGGTGAGGTCATTTAGTCTTTGTCTTTCTCTGTTTGATTTATTTCACTTAAAAAGTCATAATTACCCTGAAGCTCCATCCATGTTGTCTCAAATGGCAATATTTCCTCATTTTGACTGAATAATATTTCATTGTATATATAGCACAATTTCTTTATCTACTTATCCATTGATGGACACTTAGATTGTTTCCACAGCTTGACTACAGTAAATAATGCTGCTATGAACTTGGGGGTGCAGAATTTTCCACATAGGGTTTTGCTTTCTTTGAATTTATTCCAGAAGTAGAATCACCACATCATATGATAGTTCTATTTTCAATTATTTGAGAATACTCCATACTGATTTGTATGGTAGTTTCACCAATTTACATTTCCAGCAAGAGTACACAAAGGTTTCCTTTTCTCCATATTTATTGTTTTTTGACTTTTTGATGCTAACCATTCTAACAGGCATGAGGTAATCTCATTATGGTTTTGACTTACATTTCCCTAGTGATTTGTGACATTGAGCATCTTTTCAAATATCTGTTGTCCTTATTAATCGTATATCTACTTCCTCCATTATTGAAAGTGGATTATTGAAATCTCCAACTGTTATGTTTAATTCCTCTCTTCATTTCAGTCAGTTTTGCTTTCTGTATTTTGGTCTTCTGTTATTAGGTGCATATATGCTTATAATTGTGACTTCCCTGGTGGCTCAGACGGTAAAATCATCTGTGTACCATGCAGCAGACCTGGGTTCAATCCCTGGGTCAGGAAGATCCCCTGGAAAAGGAAATGGCAACGCACTGCAGTACTCTTGCCTGGAAAATCCCATGGATGGGGGAGCCTGGTAGGCTACAGTCCATGGGGTCGTAAAGAGTCTGACACGACTGAGCAGCTTCACTACACTACACTATGCTTATAATTGTCATATATCTTCCCAGAGGATTGACTCTTTTATCACTATAAAATGCCCCTCTTTGTCTCTAATAATTTTTCTGTGTTAAAGTCTATTTTATCTGTTGTCAGTATAGCCACTTCAGCTTTCTTCAGTTCTTTAAAGAAATAAATCTCTTTCCATCCTTCTATTTTCATTCTGCTTGTGTCTTTAAATCTAAAGAGTGTTTCTTCTGTGCTGTGCTTAGTTGCTCAGATCAGATCAGTCACTCAGTCATGTCCGACTCTTTGCGACCCCATGAATCGCAGCATGCCAGGCCTCCCTGTCCATCACCAACTCCCGGAGTTCACTGAGACTCACGTCCAATGAGTCAGTGATGCCATCCAGCCATCTCATCCTCTGTTGTCCCCTTCTCCTCTTGCCCCCAATCCCTCACAGCATCAGAGTCTTTTCCAATGAGTCAACTCTTCACATGAGGTGGCCAAAGGACTGCAGTTTCAGCTTTAGCATCATTCCTTCCAAAGAAATCCCAGGGCTGATCTCCTTCAGAATGGACTGGTTGGATCTCCGTGCAGTCCAAGGGACTCTCAAGAGTCTTCCCCAACACCACAGTTCAAAAGCATCAATTCTTCGGCACTCAGCCTTCTTCACAGTCCAACTCTCACATCCATACATGACCACAGGAAAAACCATAGCCTTGACTAGATGAACCTTTGTTGGCAAAGTAATGTCTCTGCTTTTGAATATGCTATCTAGGTTGGTCATAACTTTCCTTCCAAGGAGTAAGCATCGTTTAATTTCATGGCTGCAGTCACCATCTGTAGTGATTTTGGAGCCCAGAAAAATAAAGTCTGCCACTGTTTCCCCATCTATTTCCCATGAAGTGATGGGACCGGATGCCATGATCTTCTTTTTCTGAATGTTGAGCTTTAAGCCAACTTTTTCACTCTCCACTTTCACTTTCATCAAGAGGCTTTTGAGTTCCTCTTCACTTTCTGCCATAAGAGTGGTGTCATCTGCATATCTGAGGTTATTGATATTTCTCCCAGCAATCTTGATTCCAGCTTGTGTTTCTTCCAGCCCAGCGTTTCTCATGATGTACTCTGTATATAAGTTAAATAAGCAGGGTGACAATATACAGCCTTGACGAACTCCTTTTCCTATTTGGAACCAGTCTCATGTCCAGTTATAACTGTTGTTTCCTGACCTGCATACAAATTTCTCAAGAGGCAGATCAGGTGGCTCAGTTGTGTCCAACTCTTTGTGGCCTCGTGGACTGTAACCTGAACTGTAACCATGGACTGTAACCTGCCAGGCTCCTCTGTCCATGGGGATTCTCCAGGCAAGAATACTGATGTGGGTTTCCATGCCCTCCTCCAGGGAATCTTCCCAACCCAGGGATCAAACCCAGGTCTCCCATATTGTAGGAGGATTCTTTACCATTTGAGCCACCAGGGAAGCCCAAGAATACTGGAGTGGGTAGCCTTTCCCTTCTCCAGGGGATCTTCCCAACCCAGGAATTGAACTGGGGTCTCCTGCATTGCAGGTGGATTTTTTACCAGCTGAGCTACCAAAGAAGCCCAGAGCTACTATGTGCTGTGCTGTGCTTAGTTGCTCAGTCCTGTTCAACTCTTTACAACCCCATGGACTACAGCCTGTCAGGCTCCTCTGTCCATGGCGATTCTCCAGGCAAGAATACTAGAGAGGGTTGCCTTTCCCTTCTCCAGGGTATCTTCCCAACCCAGTGATCGAACCTAGGTCTCCCACACTGCAGGTGGATTCTTTACTGTCTGAGTCATTGGGGAGCCCATGAATACTGGAGTGGGAAGCCTGTCCCTTCTCCAGGGGATCTTCTCGAACCCGAAATCCTGAATTGCAGGTGGATTCTTTACCAGCTGAGCTACAAGGGAAGTTCCTTTGTTCATCTGCCTAATTATTAGATTGCTTAAATCATTCTCATTTAATATTTGGATTGATTAACATATTAATATTTGGATGATTTACATATTTGAACTGACATCTGCCATTTTCCTTGTTGTTTTCTGTATGCATCGTGTGTTGTTGTTGTTTTTGTTGTCGTTCCTCTATTCCTCTTCTACTGCTTTCTTTGTATTAAAGGAGTATTTTCTGATTAGCATTTCAATTTCTTTGATAATTTTTTCAGTATATCTCTAAGGGTTTTTTCCCTTTGGTTTTTTAGTGATGGCTCTAGGATTTACCATGCACATCCTAACATCAGAATCAACTTCAGATTTACACCAGTCTAATTCCAGTAATGTGTAAAAATGATACACTACAGTTCTAGTCTCTCTTCCTCTTTTGTGTGCTATTATTGTCATATATATTACATATGTTAACGTTATAGACCCAACAATACATTACCATAATTATTACTTTACTATCTGTAGTTATTTCCTTAGCAGCTTGCTACCACCCACTTTTTTGTAGTTATTGGCAATATATATTTTTCAATGTGTTACACACTCTACAAAACATTATAAATGTATGATTTTATACAATTGCTTTTTAAGTTAGCTAAGAAAGGAAAAGAGAAAAATATGTCCTTATACTGTCTTTTATAGTTATATAACTGCTATTGCATACCTTTCCTTTTCCCTCTGACTGCCCTCCCTCGGCCTCTCAGCAGGCAGCTTCAGACCTCCTTGTGACATTTAGGACACAGAATATCCAGGTGTCTCCCCCAGCAACTGTGGAAGCTACCCTGGAGGGTCAGCCACACCAGAGCAGGAGAAACAGAGAAGCAAGCCATGCTGAACTCTCTGCTTCTGGGGCCTGTCTCCAGGGAGTCAGAGAAAAACCATCACCATAGTTGAGCTTCTACTGTGTACCAGGACCAGACAGAATGTGTTACTTACAACATCATTAGCCTCACAACAGCCTGGCCAGAAAAGTGTCATCATTCCCATTTTGCAGATGAGAAAAGTTAAATGACTGGCTTACAGTCAACAACTGAGACAAGATTTTAAACGCTTTTATCAGATTGCAGTGCTAGAGTCAAATAAGCTTCCAAGGATGCAGGGGGAAATGCATATTTGATCCACGTTCAAGTACAATTCTTAAATCTTTATTCAAAGGATGTCTCCAGGAGGTACCTTGGTAAATCCACCTGGTTTTACATTGTTTCTCTGACAGAATATAATGATGGGAGGGAAGGTTGTGTGTTGCTGTTTTTAAATTATTTCCCTTTACCTTCCCTTTACCTTTTAAATTATTTCCTTTACCTTTCAATAATGAAACTCTTTTCTAATGGGGAAAAAATTGAAACACATCCATATTCTATCAAGCTGGACAGCATTACCTCAGAATACAAATTGTTCTGTTACTTTTCAGTAATTTTTAAAGATCTCTTTCTTATTATAAAATTAATACAAGCGTCAAAATGGAAGTAATATATATTACTTTAGAGGAAGTTTGAAAATGCAGAAAAGTATAAAAAGGAAAAACATAAATTCCACAAAATTTCTTTATTTAAAAAAAAAAAACAACCACTATTACTGTTCTGGTGCATTTTCTTGCTTTTCTCCAGTTTTCTGTATATCAGATGTACACATGAGCATGATTACAGGGCCCTCCAGGCACCGGGGGAATAAGCCAGTGACAGGAGAGGAAGAGGGAGCAGGGTGAGACATGTTCCTACCCTGGAAGAAATTGATGGCCAAGCTAATGGCCCCAAAGGAATGGACTTAAATGATATTAGGAGAGACACAGTCAGCAAAGTTACAATTCAAAAGCAAGGGGAAAAACAAACTCAGAAGAAAAGATAAAATGTCCTAGTCCATCATCAGCTCCAGTGTGGGGGCTCTCAGGCGCACGGGTGCAGGTTCTAAGGCAGTCTGCTCTGAGCTGAGTTTTTTGGCATCAACTATGCCAGGAGGGGTTTAGGGTGGTGACTGGCAGGAAGGACTGCAGAGGAGAGGACTGGTGTGAGCAGCCCTGTGGACACCCTGTCATCTAATTCTGCAGCCTCCAGAGGGGAACACTGAGCTGTTGGGACTCACCCAGGTCACCAGCTGGCCTGCCAGTGCCAGCACTCTGAGAACCAGCACTGTGAGCCCTGGAGTTCGTGCTTTTTCTGATTCTGGGCTCAGACCCTTTGGTGCTTAGCAGCTGACTTCCTGATCCAAGAAATCTCTGAGGCACTGAGCCCAGGACAGCCCATCAACTGGACCCAGACCTGGCCAGGGAAGGACAGAGTCCACTCTCCAGGGACATGGGGAACCCAGTTCCACCTCAGGGGACCCTTTTTTGGACCCACACAAGGAAGGCTAAGTATTCTCATAATGGCAGGCATGGACGTGCTAAATTGCTTCAATGATGTCCAACTCTTTGCAACGCTATGGACTCTAGCTTGCCAGGCTCCTCTGTCCTTGGGATTCTCCAGGCAAGAATACTGGAGTGGATCGCCATGCCCTTCTGCAGGGGATCTTCCCAACCCAGGGACTGAACCCGTGTCTGTTCTGGCTCCTGCATTGGCAGGCAGGTTCTTGACCTCTAGCGCCAACTGGGAAGCCCTAGGCATGGACACAGTGCACAAAATTGTAGCTTGCTTTCTCTGCTTGACAAGACAAATATGAGAACAAAGCAGCCCAGGCCTTGGTTTAGGGGTGGGTCTTAAACATCAGACCCACTGTCTCAAAGCTGATATTCATTCTCCCTGCTCTTGGGGACACGACTGGAGACAATGGGGAATGAGTAGGGAAGGTAGGTGTATGTATCTGTGTGTGTGTGTGTGTGTTCACTGACATTAAAAACTGTACTTCAGATGGGAAGAAGTGGGGGTGGGGCAAAGCTGAGTCCCATTGGTTGGTGGTGTTATTTTCTAGAAGTTCAGCCCCCGTTTCTTCATCTGCAATCCACATGGGCTTTAATGAACACACAGGTGTGAATGAAAGGAATTTTTATGGAAGTTTTGCTAATTATTCTCCCTAATGGCAGGGGCCATGTTTTTATGCCTTTTTAAGTCTAAGAATTTAGAAGACTGAGTGACATGTGGAAGTCTTTATATAACTTTATTTTTTAAGTGATTATGATTGATTCTCTGCCTTTTGGCTCAGATTAGTGTAGGATCTGTTCTTATCAGCTTAAAATGGTGATGATGATGGTGTCATTTTAATACAGTTATGTCCAAACCTTTTACCAAAGTTTATTATGTAAATATTCATGTTCAAATTTTTATAACAGTGTGTCATGTATTTTAAAGAAATATTATGTGGAGTCCAATATTTGACAGACTCTACAGAAGCAAGAGTAGCCCTCATTCAAGAGAAGGGTACAAAGTCCACTCAAAGTCCACTCTTGTCTGATGGCAGTCCCCACAGCAGCTTCACGGAAGCTTTGGGCACGATTTGAAAAATAGTTTCAGAGACAGTTTGCAAATCACTCTCTTGAGTAGAGGATGTCCTTTCAATTTCAGAACTGGGGCTCTGGGACACAGCACAGTGAGAGGAGGTTTCGGCTTCTCCCAGCACCCCGCTGGATGGCCTTTCTCTAATTCCAGCTTCCCCAAAAGAAGAGGAACCATTGCAGCAAGTGTCATGGGGACAGCAGCTGACATGCACCAGCCTGAGCTAAGCCCTAAGCTCACAACATTCAGGGCACCCTAAAGGTCCAATATCATCCATACGCCCATTTTGCAGATTAAAAAAATAAATAAATAAAAGCTTAGGAAGGTAAACCAGCTTGCCTCAGATCAATAGCTACTAAGCAAAGGATTCAGAATAGCACCCAAACCAAAGTCCACACTTGTGGCCACCCATACTGGAACACATTGGGGACACCCAGACAGTGGGAAGGAAGAAGCACGCCAAGGCTAGGGTGCTTGGTGCCAACAAACCCCCTGCTCCCACCCCTCCCCTGACAAGGCCCTTGATGAGTGGAGGCAAGTGACTCCAGAACTACTCCCTTCTCCCTTGACAGGAAGCGGGACCGCTAGGCAGGCAGCACAGGGGAGAGGGTGGGGTTGCCTAGGCTTTAATACAGAGGAGTAGTGGGGGTACACTGAGGTTCCCGTCTGTGGTCCAGTCCGGGTCACCAGGCCAGAAGACCCCAATGAGGAGGCTGGGCCAGGTACTTCAGCTCCAAGACAGGAGCCCCCACTACATCCCTGAGAGCAGGGAATCAACTTGGTGGGTTGGGGGTTGGGGGATGGGGGCTTGCAGCTCCTGTCTAGAGAGGCAGCCAAGTCTGCACTTCAGAATGATAGACGGATGTCCTAGGGCTACTGGGATTTGCCAGCACAGCCTCCTTCCCTCCCCCACGTGGCTGGGTGGAATCCCTGCTCTTTTGATGCACTGACTAATGTTTTTTAAATGGTGCCTACTAAGTGCCTGGCACCCTGCTCAGGGCTGGGTTGCCAACAGACACTGGAGTGGAGGGGAAAATGAAGGACAGAAACAAGTGGGGCAGGACCCCGTGCTGAGCAGGACTCTGGGTACTGTAGGGAGGCTCAGGGGGGCCTGGGGAAAGGCCCAGCACACACGCACGTGGACTGCAGAGGAGGTTGCAGTCCCAACCCTTGGCCCCACCAGGCCTAGTAGGGGAGCCACCAGGCCTTCTGTGTGCCAAGGGGCCCACAGCCTCCACCTGAGGAGCCCCTGGGCTGAGTCTAAGAGAAGAGTTGAGTGGGACCCTTTAGATTCCCAGGCCATCTGGGATGGGATGGATGCAGTCCCAAAGACAGAGGATCAGAGAGAGTCAACCAGTCCTGGTGAGGACCCCCAGAGTAAGGGCATTAGGAGTATTCCCTGGCCTGGGTCAGTGTAGCAGCACCTTGCTCAGACCTCCCAAAGGAATCAGTCCTCATCCTTCAGAGATGCCTCCTGAACTCAGAAAAAAGTCTGCGCAGAAGGCTGCTAGCACCCTCACAACCCCCCCTTGCCTTTTTTGGACTTGATCCAGCACACCCTGATATGGTGTGGCTGCAGCCAACCCCAAACAGGCCTGCAAACGTGCTTGCCCTTCCACCATGCAACTGGTCCCCTCTCTTCTGCAGCGGAGAGGACATCCTGGTGACAGGAGTGTGCTATGAGAGACCATTCAGAGCTCAGCTTGAGCTTGGCCCCTTGAGGAACAGGGTCCCACTGCAGAACAAGAGAGGGAGGTACGGGGCTGGGCCAGGGAACTAGCAAGACTTGTGCCATGTACATCACCCTTGCTGCTGGGCCCCTGCCCCATCACGATGCCCGCTCCAGCTGATGAGGCCTAGTAGCTTGGTGAGATGAGGTGTGATGGTCCCTGACACAGCTGTCAAAAGGACATGGAATTAAGTCATCCACATGCCTGCTCTGCAACCAGATCAGTACCAGATGCCTCTAAATGCACAGCCAGCCACTGCCCAAAGCCAAACCAGCTTCTCCTTAGACTAGTCTACAGCCCTCCAGACACAGAAGTTAAGACCCCACGTTGGACTCTCTAAGGCCTTTCTACCTCGGGGCAAACACTTCAGGGAGTTGATTTCTCCTGTCTGGGTGGGGCCAGGATGATGGTGAGAACACACCCCTGATCCCCTTGGGCATCCCTGCAATGTCGAGACAACTGCTGAGGGAGCCCCGTCAACAGCAATGAAGCCAAACATTCCACAGAGACACAGAACAATCTGCACGATCTGACTCGGGTTCTTCTAACATAAATGTCAATAGAAATCACCAACTCTATTTTCAGGAAACCCAATAATCTGTCATGTGTACTGTGCGCGATCAAGAGAGACGTGGCTTTCCACCTTCTGACACCACATCACTAATCTCCCCTAACGGCCAGGAAGTGGGGGAGCATGTCTGTGGACAGTGTGACCACCCATACACTGGTCTTCTCAACCACATCCCTCCACAGATAAACATCACCCCCAGAATGAGGAACTCAGCCGCCCAGAGCCAGCCCCACAAATCAGGAACAATCTAACATCTCAAGGTCAGCTCAACGGAAAAATCATCATGAGTCTTTCAAGGCAACAGATCTCCCCGTGCTGCCTCGGGTGCTTTCCAGCCCCAGAGCTGCCAGCACAGTCCTTGGTCCTGGTGGGACTGCAGGAGGGAAACAGGCAGAAGGGAGTGAGCAGAGCAAGAGGCAGCCAAGCCAAAATCAAAGGGGCTCTGCCACCTCTCACGGGCATCACTTTGCAGTGATGCACAGCAGCTCAGAGTCAGAAGGAAACTCAGAGATACTTTGCTTCAATAATTTGTTTTGTTTTCTCAGAGACAACCAAGACCAGAAAGGTAATGACCTTACTGGTTCACTAGGTGACAATCCTGGGAGGGGAATTCAGATCCCTTGCCAGCACCTCCTCAAATGGACAAAGGCAGAACTCCAGTCCTCCAACCAGAGGCAGGTGCAAATATTCAGTAAGCGTCAGAGATGACCCAGGGCCCATGGCGGTGCCCCTCACCAGATCACAGGTGACAAACAGATAATCACACAAACTGTTATTTATATGAATTTCAGTTTTTTTTAAAAAAGCACATGGGGCTAAAAGACCTACTAACCAGGGGATCTAACCTATCTAACCTAGTCTTGGCCTGGCAGGCAGGGGGGACTTGCCTCAGGAGATGCTGTCAAACCTGAGCCTGGAAGGTTAACCGAACAAAAGATGGGCAGAGACCCAGGAAAAGGTGTCTCCCTCTCCCCTCCCCCTTTCTCCTGGCCTCCCTCCCTCCTCCTCCAGGAAAGCTGTTTGCTCCAGACCAGCTAGCCATATTGCCAGCTTTTACGCATGGCATAGTCATCACTTTCCCTCAGCAAGGTCGCCTGCACTCACATCTCTCAAATTCCTCCCACTCAGCAATTCAGGTCCTGCCCTTCCCCCAGGATCCCAGCTTCCCCCAAACCCATCACCCAACGTGGGCTTCCTCCCCTCAACATCAATCACAGCGTTGGACACGCCATAGACTCAACGATGAATGGAAGGATGGATGGGGTAACGGGCCCATAAGATGTGGCAGGAAACAGGGCAAGAGAAAGTCTGAGATGTCCATCCTAGCCCAGCAAGGAGCCCAGGGCGGTGGTTATGCTCGTGAGCCCTGGACAAGGCCCAAGACTCCTCTCTAAGTAAGAACAGAGACCTTTCAGAGCCTATTCCCTCAAGATACTTCTCTACATAGTGGTCCAAACACGGCCTTATTGAAACTCCCTTACACCTTGGTCTCATAGGGAAGACTCCACTCAGATGGGAAACAGCCATCTTGTCCAGACCTGGTTCCTCCATCTGCTGCCCCAACAGGCTCCCAGAAGTAAGGGCTGCAGGGTGATCAATAGACAAGTATCCTGGATACCACTGCCCCTGACCTGCCAACCCACCTGGGTGGAGGGGAAAGGGAGCAGTCCATACCAGCTGATGTGTGTGTGCTCAGTGGTGACTCCTCGTGACCCCGTGGACTATAGCCTGCCAGGCTCTCCTATCCATGGGATTTCCCAGGAAAGAATACTGGAGTGGGTTGCCATTTCCTCCTCCAGGGGATCTTCCCAACCGAGGGGTCGAACCCATGTCTCCTGCATTTCCTGCATTGGCAAGCAGATTCCTTACCACTAAACCACCTGGAAAGACTTTATCCTGGCTGATAGATCACCAGGAGCCAATCACTTGAGCCTGTTTATCTACACACGTGAGGAGGCGCCAATGAACTGGAATTTTAAAGTCAAAGCTGTTTTTCCGCATCTAGGACTAGAGACAAGTCACCTAGCAGTCCAGTTTTGCTTTCTGGGGAAACCACAGGAGTGGTCCCTCTCTGGTTATGGTATCAGTGAAGCACCCATGCCCCAGGAGAATTTATAAGAGGACCTTTAGTGTTCTCTGCTGTACAATCTCCAGTGAAGGACCCTGGGGCCCTGTTGGAGAGAAAGGAATAGCATCACAACCCTGTAGCCAAGACGTGTGCACGCACAGTGCAGCCTGAGCTATGGCCCTCACCACTGCAGCGGACCAGCCTCCACAAAGCTGTGCAGGGCTTGTGTACAACAGCGACACCATGTGGCAGCCGTGGAAACCACAACGCCTCTGGCTTGATTGCTTTCCTAGCTCTCTCCCTGGGCGTCTGAAGACAGGACCAGCTCCAGATTCTGGGACAGATCAAGGACTTCCTGCCCTTCTACTGATGAAAACTGGCGAAAACTCCAGTTGTTCACTGCCATGTAGCCATATCTCCCCATGTCTCCCAAGCTGGTATGGGGCCATTCCAGTTTGGCATGCCCTGTCTTGATTGATGCTCATAACCCCCTGAGTGGCACATATCCGTATTGTCTGATTTCTGCAGATAGCGTTGTTCAGGAATTAACAACTTTCCAAAAATCACACACCCCAAATAAGTGGCAATGCTGGGATTCACACCAGGTCTGACTCCAGGATCCACACTCCTGCACTCTACAAAGCCTTTCTCAGCCCACAGCAGAAGCCAGAAACTACAAAGTATCTTAGGGCCACACTAGGTTTAACCCAATTAATGCTTCCCTGGAAACCTGTCCCTATCCACACCTTCTCCAGTCAGTGTAACGTCTTTGGCATTTGGTTCACATGTGGCCCAAACCCCTTAGATCAAAGACCATGTGTGCCATATGGCATGGGTTTTGCTTCGGGTTGGGTTTTGTTTTTGTTTTTTTTTTTTTTCATTTTGCTTAGCTGGTGCAAGAAATATGTCTAAGCAATCAGCATAACTTGAAAATCAATTTGTATCCTGTCAGCCCAAGTATCGTTAAGAACCTCCACTAATACAGCAGTAATGAACATCTGGAAACACAACAGCTGTTGAGGGAACAAGTTATTATAACAACACTAAGATGACAGCTTGTTTTTCATAAGCTAGATTGGCTCTTGTACAAATGGGAGAGAGAGGCAAACAGACAAAACGGAAACCAGAGGAGGAGGAGGGGAAGGGAAGCAGGAGGAGCAGCTATGCCCCAAGAGCGACTTCACTGGCTGAAGGTCTTCACTCCCCTCCTTCTCTGAGCCGGGCCACCCTGGGGAGGGTACCTGTGGGCTCAAGTATCCCTCTGGCCAATCAGAGAGGCCAGCAGTCCAGCATGTGGACCTCTGTGTGGATGAGCATCCAGAGGTGGGCAAGCTGGTTGAGAAGGCAAGAGGGCCACCCAATGCAGGAGACATCTAGGCCTGGACTGGAAGTCTAGGGAGCCGAGGAAGGAGGCCTCTCCAGGCAAGAGTTGCCGAGGTTCTAGAGATGCTGGGTGTGACCAGAGCATTGGCCCTGGAGTCGAAGGGACAGAGGCTCCTCCGTGGGAAGCCCTGGCAGGGGTCCACCTTGGATCCTGGAAGTGGGTGTGACACGGGTATTTTTAAAGCTGTGTTTACAATGGGACAGATGTGTGAGGCAAAGCAGGGGCCCAGCCACATGCCTCTTCCCAACCAGCACTGCTGAGCCCCACCTCAGCACCTGAGTACCAGGGGTCCCCCACCTCTGGGCTATGGACCGGTACCTCCTGTCAGATCAGCAGTGACATTAGGCTAGAAATAAAGTAAGTGCACAAAAAATGTAATGCACCTGAACCATCCCCAAGCCATCCCCCTTCCCTGGTTCTTAGAAAAATTGTCTTCCACGAAACCAGTCCCTAGTGCCAAAAAGGTGGGGGGCCACTGCAGTAGGCAACAGGGCAGACAGGGTCTCTGCCCTTCTGAGACCCGCAGAGAGAGGACAGGTCATCAGGCTGACGTAACACCCTCCCTGGGGAGGATGCTACTCCAACTAGGGTGGTCATGTGCAGCTTCTCAGAGAAGACTGGAGTGAGCAGAGCCTGGGGAAGCATGACCCACAGCTTTATAGGGACCAGGGGCTCCAGGCAGAGGAACCAGCAAGGAGAAGGTCCAGTGTGCTCAAGAAGAGGGTCCTGAGGCCCAGGAGGGTGAGCAGCAGACTAGTAGGAGAGAACAGACTGTAGGGCAGGGCCTACTCTGGCCCACTGGCCACAGCTCAGGCTCTGAGGCTAGGAGAGCTGACTGCCATAACCACTCACAGCAGGAAAACTGGCTGCTGCTTTGTACGAGTTTTGTACAATTACTCTGAAACAAATTCTCAGAATTTGCATGATTAAGAGTAGGAACATTTTCTCACCCTCATACTTGGCCAACCATACTATTTTAATCTACCAACAACAACAAAAAAAGACAGTCTTAAAAAGTCAATTCCCTTCCAGTCACTCTTTTGTTATTCCTTATATGGGAAAATTAACTCCAAAACTCAGTAAAAGAATATTTCTAGGTAACATTTTAGCTAACTACATGGTGCTTTGTTTCCGTGTTCATTTTAATCTGCAGAAAATGGGTTTTCTGTCCTTCAAAGTAGCATCACTTTTTTTGCAGTGTGGAGCCATAGAGTGTGGGATCTGAGCTGACACTTAAAGGGCCCTTTGGAATTGGTTTCCAGGCTGATGATGGATTCATCTGTATGGGGACCCAGGGAAGATGGTGTAACAGACACCCACCTCTGCGTCCTGAGATGTGAAGTAAGTTACCTGCTTAGTCCCTGAGCTACATTATCCTGGGGAAAGGCCCACCTCTACTGAGACCCAGTGTCCATGTCAGTGGCAAGCGCAAGGGCAACACTGTTGGGGCTCCAACCTGCCCTCATCCCAAAAGCTGCCTTGGCCCAGTAGTGGAAATTTGAGAAGTAACAGCTGAGCTTTGGGACAGTGAGCCCAGAAGAGGTATCCTTGGGCAGGAAGCATCAACAAAGGGTGCTCCCCAGCAGAGGGTTAGGGCAGGGAGCCCCGTAATAGCGGTTCCAGAGGGCCGAGACATGAGCTCTCTCCCCACTCTTCACACTTGGCGGCTAGACACACTGCTGTCTCTGCACTGCTGTGCTTGCTGCGGCTTTACAGTGGGATTTAAACTCAGGGAGTGTGAGTCCAGAGGGGCTCTGGATGAGCAATTCATCTCTTTTACTCACTCTAAATCTGTTGAGATTTTCTACTTCATCTTGAGTCAGTTTTGGGAATTTGTGTGTTTCCAAGAATGAGTCCATTTCATCTAGATTGTGTGCTTTGCTATGTTTGGTGTATAATTATTCATGGTTTTCTCTCATAATCCTTTTAATTCCTGTAAGCTTGGTATAATGTCCCCACTTTAATTTCTGATTTTAGCCATTTTCTAATTTAGTCCTCTTAGTCATTTATGTATCCTCTCCGTTTTTATTAGTCTAACTAAAGAGCTACCAATATTTTTTTTTTATCTTTTCAAAGCAATGACCTTTGGTTTTATTGATTTTCCTTATTGTTTTTCTATTCTCTTTCTATCTCTATTCTGATTATTATTATCCCCTTTCTTCTGCTACTTTTGGTAGTTTCTTAAGGAATAAAGTTGTGTTGGTAATTTAAGACTCTCCTTTTTTAATGTATGTGTTCATAGATAAACCTCTCTGAGCACTGCTCTCACCGCATGCCATAGGTTTTGGTATGTTGTGCTCTTGTTTTCATTCATCTCAAAGTATTTCATAATTTCTCTAGTTACAGCTTTGACACATTGGTTATTTAAGAATGCTGCTGCTGCTAAGTCACTTCAGTCATGTCCGACTCTGTGCGACCCCATAGACAGCCCACCAGGCTCCCCTGTCCCTGGGATTCTCCAGGCAAGAACACTGGAGTGGGTTGCCATTTCCTTCTCCAGTGCATGAAAGTGAAAAGTGAAAGTGAAGTCGCTCAGTAAGTGTCCGACTCTTCGTGACCCCATGGACCGCAGCCTACCAGGCTCCTCCGTCCATGGGATTTTCCAGGCAAGAGTACTGGAGTGGGGTGCCATTGCCTTCTCTGTATTTAAGAATACATTGTTTAATTTCCATGTATTTCCTTGTTTTCCAGTTTTCCTTCATTTATTGACTTCTAGCTTCATTTGTTGTGGTTGGAGAAGACACTTTTATGATTTCAATCTTTGAAAATTTATTTAGAACTGTTTAATGGCCTAAATATGATCTATCTTGAATAAACTTTCCAGGGTACTTGAGAAGAATATGTATTTTTTTCATTGTGTGAAATTTTTATTCACTTAAATCAATAATATAGAGAAAAACAGACAAAAAGTCAATAAGAACATAGACTACTTGAATAGCACAATCAGTAAACTCAACAACAGACATATATTGTACACAACATCATGCAAATTCATTTCAAAAACAGAAGTATATTTTCAAAAACTGACCCAGGGCTCAGTCATAAAACAAGTCTTTAAAAATTTCAAGGGATTAAAATTTTTTTTCAAGGGATTAAAATTTATATTAATGTTTCCTACTCATATTGCAGTGCAAAATTAAAAGTAGAAACGTCTCTAGTGAAGTTTTCATTTTATCTATTGTACTTTCCAGCTTCAGAATTTCTATTTGGTTCCTTTCTATAATTTTCTGTCTCTTTATTGGTACTTCCTATTTGTTCATATACCATTATGATTCCTTTAGTTCTTTGCCCATGGTTTTCTTCAGTTCTTTTAGCATCTATAAGACAGTTAAAGTATTTGTCTAGCATATTCAATGCCAGGGCTTTCGTAGGGATGGTCTCTATCAATTCCTTTTACCTGTGGAGAAATCAACATTGCTAATACTATAATGTAATAACTCTGGAGATCAGATTCTTCCTCTTTCCCATGCATTGTTGTTTTTTGTTGTTGTTGTTGTTGTTATTGAGAGCTGCAACCATCTGTTTAGTGACTTTTCTAAACTTTTTTTTTTTTTCCCCAAAATCTTTATGCCTTGTTTCATGTGGTCACTGAAGTTTCTGCTCTGTTATCTCTGTGGCTAGACAGTGACTTGACAGCAATTTCTTTGAAAGTTGGGATCCAATAAAAAAGAAAAGATGCTCTGTCTCTTTAAAGTCTTTCAATACACAATACACGCTGCTCAGGAAGCTGCTTCAGCCAGAGGGGTTGAAAAGAATGGTCAGCCTCTATGTTGGCCCCTGGTTTACCCATCAAAGCAAAATAAAACACACAATTCTATTTTTGGAGGGCAAGTTTTATTGCCCACTCTGGCACCAGCAAACACACCAGGAATACAGGCCGTCTTCCCCATAACTGCCCGCCTCACGGCTGGACAATGGAGGCTGGAGTCTGCTACACAAACAGCAAGTTACCAAACCCTCTCTTCATCAAGCACTCCGCTGGATGCTGCAAGGATTTGACTAGGTTCCAGAGTTCTAAAATAGTGTATTCTGACAGTTTATGCCAGCTCAATAACTGTTTTGGTGGAGGGACCAATTCCTGGAACTTCCCACCATGCCATTTCTATGACGTAATAGTTGTTTACCGTTTTATGGATCACTTCTCTTCTTTTGCCTAGTTATTTGTATATTCAGGCTTTCTCTCTCTTATAAAGTTAAGTTTTGGTCATTTATACTTGTTTGGGAAATAGTCTATCTATTGAGTTGTATTTAGCACTTTTTTGACCCCAGTTCAATCTCCTGCACCTCTGAGGGGCTATTTCTCCTTTCCGGCTCCTTCCTTCTTTAGGTTCCTGCTTCCTCTCCATTGTGAAAATGCAATGCTGTTTGTGGGGGCATGTGGTTAAATGTACAATGAAAGGTTTCGTTTCTAATTATAGTTCAGTTTCTAAAGTTTTGCAGATCATTTTAATTAATTAGACCAAATTCAAATTTATCCCTGAACTGATCACATTCCACCAGTTTACATTCCAGAAGAGTTTCCTGAGTGTTTGAGGAATGGAGTTCCTGAGAAGGGCGTGCGCTTGCACGGTAACCCTGGGTTCACCGCAGGGAGCCATCCTGGCTGGACCGCCATCCATCATGTGTATCCTGGTGAAATACACCAAGGCCAACAGGACTAGCCAGCCGGTTATCTCTTTGTTGGGGGTTTTCCAAAGTACCCATTCTAGTATTTATTTATGACTTGGGGTTTCTAATTCATTAATTTCTGTTTCTAACTCCTAAGTCCTTTGCCCTGAGTTCCTTAATTTACTTTATTCTTCTCTTTTTATTCATTTCTCCTTTCTGCCTAACTTTGAAATCATGTAAGGTCATGAATTTGCTTCATTATATCTTTGACAGATCTCCTAGGTTTTCACATTGCCATTTTCTTAATATTCAACAGTTGTGGTTTCAAATTTGCTTTGATTTAGAAGTTATTTAGGAAATGGCTGCAGGAAATTAAACACTGCAGCCGTTTAATTTTCACACAGATGAAGATTTTGCTTTTACCTTTGTTATTAGTCTCCATTTTCACTGCACTGGGTCAAAGCACTGACCTGTACAATTTCTATTATAAGGGATTTACTGGAAATCTTTTTCTTGACTGTTGCGTAATGAATGAAACACTTTTGCAAGTGTCCCACGGGTACTGGAAAAGAGCATGGCTTCTCAGTTGAAGAGCACAGAGTTTGGTATGTAAGCTTTGGGTCGTCCCCTGATTGTACCACTAAGAGTCTCCAAGTCCTTATTGTTGCATCCAGCACCCAGAGCTATGATACAGTTTTCACAGTTACACTGTTTTTCTCACATTTTGCTTGTGTTCCTGGGTTCAGTTGAAGGTGCCTAATGTTATTCTGGAATGTTATTGCTTAGAAAGAAATACAATTGGGAAAGGTCACTGCTCAAAGGAGAAGCAGCACATCCATGGTCAGAGGCAGGAGCCCCTGTGTGCCCTGCAGAGGCCAGCATGCCCGCCCAAAGGAAGGTGACACCCTAGACTGGGACCTGCTGCTCATGCGACATCCTAAGGCTGCTCCACATTCCAACTCTGGGGCACGCCCAGCATGTTAGAAGATTTTCCAATTCCATAGTTTGGGGCAGCCAGTCTATAGAAAGGACTTGGGGGGCTAGACAGAAGATGACACCAAGTTAAGGAAATTGAATTGCACTACCAGCCCCTGCTTAAAACCATACTCAGCCTCCACCCAATTCCTCCCCATCAGTAACTTTAGCCTTTGTGTCCCCTTAGAAGCTGAGCAAAGATGGTCAAACAGGAAATTTTTAGTAAGACTTTCATGGATCTTCTCACACTGACATTACACAAGGCCCAGTAAGTTACCCAAGCTCCAGGCAATACCCACTGTCTAACTCAGTGTTAGATGGACAAGAGGCATGTTCTTACTCCCTGTCCCACACCTTTCTCCTTCTTTCTTCTGGTTTTTCTTGGTTTTTTTGGAATTTTTGTTATTGCTGTTCGGGCTTTTATTTTTGGTTTGGCTTTTTGGCCACACTACATGGCTTGTATGATCTCAGCTCCCCAGTTGGGAATTGAACCTGGGCCGTGGCACTGAAAGCCTAGAGTCCTACCCATTAGGCCACCAGGAAACTCCCAAGGCTTTTGGAATTTGAGAGTCAGTTTCTCTTTGTTTTTATTATCACTAAAATCTTCCAATGACTTGTATTGAAGTAGTAATACATACTTCACAAATAAAACAGGAAAATACAAATTAAGAGCATAATGGAATACCCTATAAACCCACCATATCAACAGTACATCAGCAAGCACCATGGACCCACTGGAATTCTCAGACTCACCAGACACTGCTAGGAAGAGTGCAAGATGATACAGATACTTGGAAAAACAGTTTGATTTTATCAGTAAAGCTGAAAATATGCTTGTTTATAACCCAGCACTCCCACTTCTGGGTATATAGCCCATAGATACGTGAGCACATGTGCACATATAAAGGATGATCACAGTGGAAATATCCATATGAGCCAAATATCAGGCACAAGCCATATGACTATTGAAGTGAAATGGATAAATAAATTGGGATTTATTCATACAATGGAATTCCATACAGCAAAATAAATAAACTATAGTACATATAACTTTCACAAATATTATGCCAAGTGAAGTAGAAAGACACAAAAGAATACAGGAAGAACTGTGCACAATTTCAATCCATATCCCAGTCTTCTACCTCCAACTACCCACCCACCTTTCCATGTGCAGCTTAAACTCAGCTCACACAATCTGAGTTTCTGCTCTTGCCCCTCAAAGCCTGCTCCTCCCATCAGCTTGTCTAATGACAACTGCACCTTCCGGTGCTCAAGCCAAATACCCTGCAGCCACCCTTACCTCCTCTTCTCCGCTCATGGCCAGCAGCCCTCTGCTGAATGCAGGTCCACGCCACCATCGTCTCCCACCACACCAATCAACAGCAACTTCAGATCTCCCTGCTTTTCCCAACTCCAACAAGATCGTGACCCAATGTGTTCTGGTCTTCTTGGACCCCTATTCTGCTCCTCACTCACCCTGCACCAGCCACTCTGGCTTCTATCCTAGGCCTTGACATGCCAAGCATGGTCCTGCCTCGGGGCCTTTGCACCTCAGTTCCCCACACCTGAAACACTCTCCTCCATGAATGCACATGGCCCTCTCCAACTTCAGGCTTTCTCTAGGTCTGTGTTCAGATGTCAGCCTCAGTGTTGAGGTCTGTTTGGAACACCGCATGTAAAGCTGCCCCTCCTCCTCATTTGGCATTCCCCTGCCAGGGCCCCACTTTAGTCTGTTCATACTGCTCACCACTTTATGACATTGTCCATAACACTGTCTTCCCCAGCCCACCACCACTTCTAGAACATCAACTCCATGAGGACAGAGATGTTTTTCTGTTTTTGCATTACCGTGTCCCAATGTCCAAAACCCTGCCTGGGACATAGTATGTGCTTACTTTAGCACAGCGTCCTTAGAAATCAGAGCCTAGGTCAAACATTTGTGCCAACACTTTCAGGGAGCGAGAGTGAGGGAAAGACGAGTGAACCAGGAAGGAGGGGAAGCAAATCCTGACAGCACACAGCCAAGTGGGACACAGCCTGATGGCAGAGCGGCTGCCGGAGGGGGTGGCCAGGATGTCACCTCCTCGTTCCTCCCACTGGCCAATGTCCACTCCCCGGGGCACTAACTTACCTTCACCCTCTGCCTCTCCAAGCAGCGCCTGCAAGTCCACTGGGTCAGACCTGGGCAGGGAACTGCAGAGATGGGATTTGAGGCTGACCCTCACTCTAGGTCCCCAGAAGCCCACATGCTGTGGCCACAGAAAGAATAAGAGCCATCAAAGGACCACTAAGCTGGGAGGGGAGGGGAGTAGCTACGGCCAGGCAGATCCAGGCCCAAGTGGACAGTAGGAGACAGAAAATCTGGGCTTGGTAGGGGGATGGCTGCATATAGTTGCTGGTAAATGAATCTACTCTTCCCAGATGACATGAAATGCCACTTTAACACAGAATAAATTGTTGGAGTTGCTCATTTTAAATCATTATTTTATATTATTTACTTTATCTTCCATTATTTTTAGAAACACTTTATCCTGTTTTGTGTTATTTATCTATGGCTTCATGGTTTGATAAAGTCAGGCCTGACTGCTTCCTGCTAGCACATTCATGCCAGAACATCCAGGACTTCAGAGACACCCTAAAAGAAAAAAAAAAAGGGTCAGAGGGAACTGCAGCTGATGCAGAGAACCACTTAGAAATGGAGAGAGGGGATCCAGCCCAGTGCACCAATTCCAAAGCTTCCTGTCACACCAGCAGATCAGAGTTTTGGGGACAGAAATCAGGTTTCTAGTCAGGGAATACATATTAAGTCTGGATGGAAAGAAGGGTGGGATCAAGAGAGTGCACAGGACTGGGTACAGAGACGGGTTTTCACTTTTACCCAAGTTTCACACGCACCACAGTTAGAAGAATGGAGCATTCAAAGCCTGCTGATGGTCAGAGCTGACCGGGCTGGGCCGCTGACTGTGTGTACTGGGTGGAGGTGTCTGCCAAAGCCCCACCCTGGCCAACTGGCCAGCCCAGCACAGTCTGATCCTCTGCCCTGAAGTCTGCAGCAGCCTGGGGTCCCACCTGAGCCTTTAGTGCAGAAACCCTTCCGGTCTCACTCCTTTCCTGGCCATCCACCTAACAGGCCAGTGTTCATGGCACCTTCTCAAATACACACAAGGGCAAGGGCAGGTTTCTTCTCCCGGGATTCCATTCTGGGAAAGGTGGGGCTCATGAGGATCCTGGGTGTACACCCTGCTAAAAATTAGCACCTTGTGTCTCCCCAGGCCCCACCCGCCAGGGAGCTCAGAGCCGCACTCAAACTCAGCTTGAAGAAACGACACAGGTCCTAAATCATCTGATAATTTGCCTGTTCACTTTTCTTGGATTTACTCTTCCATCTCCCCTTATTCTTTTATTTTGTTTTAAATACATTCAGCCTTATTCCAAAAAAGAAACAGAAGTTGCTACAAAGTTACATACGTAGAACAAGCTAATACTCTGTGTGTTTTTGCTGGTGGCTCAGCTGCAGGCTTCCCTAGTAGCTCAGACAGTAATCTACCTGCAATGCAGGAGACCTGGGTTTCATCCCTGGATCAGGAAGATCCCCTAGAGAAGAGAATAGCTACCCACTCCAGTATTCTTGCCGGGAGAATCCCATGGACAGAGGAGCCTGATGGGCTACAGTTTCCCAAAGAGTTGGACACAACTGAGCAACTAACACACACACAAGCTAATATTAAATTAGAATAAAAAGAGACCCAGGGCAAAGCTAACACGAGAGTGTGGAAGTCAGGTGACTCACTCTGTGTAGTCAGAGCACTACCTCTGCACAACCATTTGCTTACTCAGCACACCCGCCGCGTCCCCCACCCCCCAGTTCCAGGTACCTGTAGGGGCCTGAGGCAGCCTAGGAGGCAACAGCAGTGGATGGGCCCAGAGCCTTCCCTTCACAGATGTGGCAGGGGAGTAAGCGTGGGTGCCAGGGTTTTGATCAGAGAGCACAGTCCGGCCCCAGACAGGGACCTGAGAGGTGACAACACTGGCCAGCCAGCTCAGGGAGGACACGGAGTCCCCAGGGTGGGGTCAGCCCCCTGAGACATGGCCTCCCAAATGAGGAGGATTCATACCCTGGGGCCCAGACCAAAGGCAGGGGGCACGGCCAGGCCGGGGGCGCGGAGGATGAACTTGATCCCAGGGCCAAGGAACAGCCTGCCAGTGCCCACCTGGCACACTCATTTACCTTTTTCCCTGGGTAATGATCTGTCTCTATTTTGTAATTACTGTATTGTATGAGTTCTTGTGAATTGTCTTGAACCCTCTGTGGAAAGAAGAAGGGCATTCACTGACTGACAAATTAATTAGCAAGTCCTTTTCTGTCCATTCTTTACACCTGGGCCTGCCCATTCCCAGCACAGCATCTGCCTCGAGCATCCTGCAGCAGGGAGAGGTGCCATGCTGGCAGGCAAGGTGGTCCCATTTGGAGACCCTGGCAGACCACCCTGTCTCTCCTCACACCTGGGGGCAGCACACAGAGGCCTGGAGCTGAATGCTACCCTCAGGAGCAGGGTACCTAAGCCTGCCCCTCGGGCTCTGCCTACTAGCGGGTCAGGCCTGCTTCTCTCCTCCTTCTCCCTGAGTGCCTCTCAGGGAGAGGGGACCCTTCCCTATGCCAGCTTCACCACATGCACATCACTCCACCTGGGCCACAGCGGGGCTGCAGCTGGGCCAAGTTGCAGGCCCAGGGCAATGTCCCCAATACCCTGAGCCTCAGCCTCCAGAGGGGACCCCAGAGACACCTAGCATCAGGCCTAGCCCTGGGACCTCGCTCCTCCCTGGCATCACCTGCCCTGGAGCTTCCTGTTGGGTCTGGCCAACACGAGGCCTCGGCAGAAACCTGGAAGCAGAAGCAGGCAGGTCAAACGAGGCTGGCGTCCACCCCAGGCCACCGCAGGCAGGGCCATGTCCTCCATGTGCAGCCACTGCCCCACAAGCAGGCGCTTCCTCTCACCACGGCTGCCCACCCCTTGGGCCTCGGGCCTCGGTGGCCATAGCTTCTGTGGTGGCTCTGTCTTTATGCTCACTGCTTCCCTCCACAGCCACCCAGGTTGAGTGTGCCATTCCCTGCTGGGACCCCTTCTGGTACATCTTTTTCATTCCAAGATGCCTCAGACAAGGCTCTTTTGCTTACAAGGGAGAGAAATATGCATAAGCCACAGCCAACCCGTGTTGGGTGTCCCCAAGAGCATCCTCAGGCCGGATAGTTAACTAGCAGACTCTCACTACTCAGAAAAATGTTGTTCTGCTCACAGGGATGGTTTGTGCAGGGAGAAAGCCACTGCAAGAAGCTCAGGGGATGCAAGCACAAGCCTCTGGGGGTCCCTACCAACAGAGCTACATGGGGACATAACTAATTCCCCCAACAACGTGAAAACAGGTGCAAACTATTCCCAACCAGAGGCTCCCCTGAGCCCTGGTGACCAGAGTTTTTCTAGGGCTCAGTCACAGGAGCCTGCAGGACTGATTCCACTCCCCCGAGAAAATGCAGGCATTTACCGGCAATCACATTATCCGGATAAACTTATCTGGTCAGACTGGTCCAGCGTGGCGCAAGGCCTCAGGCATGCAGAAACACTCCTGCCAGGCAGAATACCCTAAGATCTCTGAAGTCAGGCCTTCATCTGCAATGGACAGGGCCTGCCATTAAACAGAATGAGGACAAAGTGGCTCCCAGAGCTGGGGCTGACAGCTGGCCTCTGAGAAAGCAGAGCTGGCAGGGAAGCCCCAGGAGTCCCTCCTCCTTCTCTCCTTCCTGCTGTTCCTGCCCTTCTCTGTTTCCTTGTCTTCCCTTCTCTTCTCTTCCTCTCTCCCTCCACCTCCTTCCCAGTATCCTCCTCTCCCATAGGCACATGGGCCAAAAGCAGAAGCCCCACACCACCTGCCTCCCACCTTTCAAGGAGTGGGGTCCCCACCCCACCCCGCCAGTGCTGCATTAGCTCCAGCCCACACTCATCTCTGTACCACTCAGCACCCTAAACTCAGCCTCCCCAGGGGACCCCAGGGGACATCTCTGCCTCAGACATAGGTGCAGGTACTAGTGCAATCGCAACAGTCTGAGGCCCAGTTCCGAATGACTGGGAGAGAAACCATGGTTGGACTGGCTTGAGTCAGATGCTCACACCTGCTCCCATCAGCCATGGCCAGAGAGGCAGGGGCAGAGAAAAGTGGTGTGGGCTGGGGAAGCTTCCCCAAAAGACATCCGCTCCATAGGCAGAGAACTCAGGGCCCACACGGACAGGTGAGATGAGGAGCAGGGTCAGAGAAAGTACACATGTGGGACCAGGAGCCTGCGGAGACCACATTCCCCGTTTTAGCCAGAGAGTCCATTAGCACAGCATCCTGGAGCCCTCTTTCTGGAGAAAGACCTGAAATGGTCAAAAATGATCTCAGTCTGAGATGATCTGACCTCATTTCCAAGTGCGGGACATTTGCTAGGTCTCCTGCGTGGACATGACTGGTCCCAGAGCAAGGGGACCAGTCAATTTGACCAGGGGCAAAAGCAGCACCTTAACAAAAAGAACAGGCCTGCAGAGCCCTGTCTTTTGGCCCCATGCTATTAGGTCACCTCTGATGGACTGGGTGGCCCTGAATGAGGTTCACAGAATGACCCCCAAAAGCATTCTCACCTAGAAGGGGGAAGGAGCCTGCCTAACAACCCAGATCAAGGACCTGCGAGGGGAGCTGTGCTGGCCAAGTGGGGCGAGTCTGGAAGCAGGGCAGCTACTTTGGCCCACGTGCAGTCAGAGGCGGGGAGCTCACTGCAGGGAGAGGAGACGCACAGCACATCAGTACAGGACGCAGGCGCCAGGGCAGGTGTGAGTGTGCGAGAAGGGAGGCGAGAATGGACATGCTGGGCAAGCCGCCACTGGGCTGCAGGGACTGCTGTGTGGCCGGGCCAGGAATCTCGTGGTGCACTCGGAATTAGGACCAACTCCTCGAGTTGAGACAACCCCAGGACAGCCAAGGGGAAGGGAGTTCCCCTCCAAATAAGGTGTGTACAAATGCTGTTGGAAAAATAAAAATGATAACATATTTTCTGAAGAGGCAGGCACCATGATCACTCACCTAACACCCGCCATAGAGGCCCCCTATCTCCCTTGTTCACTCCTCCTTCTCCACTATGGGAACCCTGCCTCAAGAATCACCCTGGTAGCTCTCACCAGGAGCTGCCGAGACTGGCACAGGATTAAAGGTTATTACTTCCAAGAAAGGTACTGTTGAACACACAGAGGTCTCTGAGTGGACTGTCTGGACTTAGAAAATTGAGCAGCAACATTGAGAGACCCAGGGTCCTTCGCACTGCCCTGCTCCCACCCAGTCACAAAGCAGAAGGGATCATACATCCAGAGCACACTTGGCCATCTCTTTCCCACTGGCTCCCGGGGCTTCTGTGGCCCCTGACCCAGCCCCTCCAGCGGGGGTGCTGGGGACCCAGGAGCCAGGGCAGCACTTAGCAGGCATTTCTACCATCCCTATCTTTCTCCCCTCTCCCCCCCAGATCAGGCACGCAACCCCCCTGAGCTGCTGATGATCCATCAGTAAAATGGATAGAATAATATTAATCTCACCAGGGTGTTATTTAGACTTATTTATTAATGCTGGCAATATACTCAAAGCCCTCAAGATTAAAGCAATAGATCACCGGGAAATATTATTGCATCCTGTTGCCATAGCGATTGTTCCACTCTCTCAGCTCCTCCTCGGAGCCCCTTGCAGCATTAGGCTCTGAGGGTCTGGGGAGCAGAACTGCACCAACCAGGACATTAACACTAACAACGGTGATAATTAAATTACACAGAGAGGAAGCCCATGAAATATGTATGGGAGAGAAATGGATTTGATTCATTTAGGCAAATGGGCATGTTTTCCCATTAGAAATGGCTCCCCGGAGCCTGGGGCTGGCTCCCCTCAGCACTCATCTCTTTAGACAAGGCCAGGGACTGGGGGCCTGGGTAGGAGCCTAAGCTGAGAGCAGGGTTGGGGCAGAGACCCAAGTAAAGCTTTCTGAAAGCAACAGCTCTGCCGGGGCCCTGAACTGGAGAGCTAGCCCTGAGGCACAGCGCCCTGGATGAGACCCTCCCCTGCCACTCACTAGCAACTCCCCTGACTTTCCCTGCAGCCACCTCTTCTGTTAAGATAGAGAAACACTGGGTGACCAGGTTTATTGTAAGGATTCAAGGAGGTGGAAATGAGGCACAAATTGCCCTCAGGGGTCATCATCTCCTTTGCACCGAGAGGACTCTAGGCTTCAGAACTAGGTCAGGAGAATTCTCTACATGTGGTTGGCTATCCAACTTACTGTCCAGCGGGAGCAAGCTGCAGCCACATGAACTGGGCCCCCGACCTAGAAACATCAAAGCTAGCTGCCCCTCGCAACTCACCCCCATCCGCCCCACTGCCCTCCCAGCTGGCCAAGCCCAGGACGGCCCTTCCAGATAGCCACCCCATCCACCCCGAGTGGCCCTGCTCACACAGGCCCCGTCTGGGGCCTTCTGTCCTATGGACAGGGACCAACTGTCTCTGCTATATCATGCTGCCTTCCTGCCCAGGATGGTAGTGAACCTCAGATGGGAGAGAACTCTCAGACCCCAGAAACACATCCCACTCTGCCTTGACCAGGAGCCTGAAAGTCTGCTGTCAGAGCCGCAGGCCCCTGAAGGGAGTAGCTGGAGCCCCAGCTTGGAGCCAGACACAGGTGGTACCAGCCACCCCTTCACTAGCTCACCAGGGAAGGTGGATGGATGTGTCTGGGGCCACAGCTCTCCTCCTTGGCTGTGGTGTCCTTTCAAGGCCTCTCATCCCCTCCAGTGCCTATCGCTTGGGATGGGTGTACCACAAGAGCCCCTTGCAGCAGGCAGTTTTACTCTGCCCATTTCACAGATAAAGAAACTGAGTCTCGGTGAGCTCAGCCATTAGCCTACGGTCACGGAGCATGTCACTGGGGCAGGATTCAGACCCCAGCTCTCCCAGGAAGCTTTGTATTCCTGGCCATGTTGCCCACCATGGAGGGGAGGGCTCTGTGTCAGGGGTGGGTTGTGGGCAGAGGCCCTGACTTTGTCCCTTGCTGCACCCCACGTCCCTCAGAAGTTCTACAGACGCTCCTCCACCTGTGTGCACCCTGCTGAGGACCAGGGGAGAACACCTCTTGTGCCCAGGGGCAATGTCAGTAAGGAGCCCAGGCTCCCTAAGACACACAGAGGAGACTCAGGGAGGGGCCCTGCACAGGAACCAGCAAGCAGCCCCCTGGAGTCCCCACGGGGTCTCCCTTCCCTGGGAGGTCACGCCTGAGCCTGGTTCTAATGTCATCCTGGGTGGCTCTAAACACATCTCAGCTTAAGCCTCACGCTCCCCTCAGACCAGGAGCTCCTCACTGGCTGGGACAGAGCCTCTCCGCCACACACACACACACACACACACACACACACACACTCATACACACACTCACACACAGGGCCAAACCAGCTCTGTCTGATTTGAAGCCAGAAACCCTCTCCACACCCCACTGAGGCTCAGAAGTACCAGCAGAGCCCCTTCCACTGTGACCCTGGGCCCTGTTTCCATGGCCATGGGGTGGAGGAGCTTCATGCTGGTGGCCTTGCCCCACAGAATATCTCAGCACACGCAGCCCCCCACCCCGCCCGCTATGTGCCAGGCACTACTCCAGGCAGAGGAGACTCGGGGAACAAAGAGCAAAGCCCTACCCTCCTGAATCTCACAAAGCCACGACAGATGGCATGTATGCAGCATTAAGACAGTGACCAGGGAGCCTTGCTGACAAGGTGACACCAGGCAAACACCTAAAGGAAGTTTAGGAGCTGACCACAGGGCACCAGGAAGAAGAGTGACAGGCAAGGACACAGCCTGTGCCAAGGCCTTCCCACTGCATCCACCTACAAAAAGCACCTTGTTGGGCTCCCAGTCCCCAGGCATGAGCCTGGCACCTGCCAATTCCTCTACAGTTACCATACCCCAGGGGCCCCAAAACCACCTGGCAAAGGTTACCTCACTTTGCTGTTTCAGAAACTGAGGCTCAGAGATCTTAGGTGGCTTTCTGAAGGTCACATGCTTATGTGTGCAACTTGACAACAGGTCTGCCTGGCTCCAAGGCTTGCGTCTGCCCACATCCCCCACCCCTTCCCGCCCTACTTAATGCTGTGAGTCCAGCTTATTCAGCCTTGGTGTTGATATTCTTCCTGCAGAAAGAATGAATGGGTGAATGAATAAATGAACCAGCACCAAGACAGGCATTGCAGTCTGGGTGGGCAGGAGGCTGGCCCTGGTCCCTCTTAAGAGTAGTCACAGCCAGCTGAGCCGGGCATCCACTGAAGCTACCCTGCTGCCAGGCAGCCTCAGGCCAAGACTAAGGAAAGCAGAACCGTGAGCACCACCAGCTTCCTCCAGGACTAGGGTGGCATCTTAGGTTAACTAGCAGGGGCTGCACTCACACCCACTCTCGTCTCCAGAGGTGTTCTGACCCCACCTAGACAGCCCTGACAGGTGGCAGCAAGAAAAGGCATCAGGACCCTCAGCCCCTCTCCTGCCCACTGCTCCAGCCACACTCCCACCTTCACCCCTGGATTCCAGCCACACCAGGCAGGAAGCACCTCAGTGGCCAGCCCTTGGCTATGGTGTCCCTCTGCTCAGAAGGCTCTGTGTGGCTGCTGCGGGGCTTCTGAGACTCAGGTCAACCCTAGCTCCCCCAGGTAGCCTCCTGACCGCCAGTGTCCATCAATACCCCCTTGGAGACCCTGCCCCAAGGGTTGACTGCTTATTATGGCTGCAATGCTCAACACAGACCTTGTCCCTGGCGCAGCCCTGGTGGTGCATCCCGCAGTCCTCTGTCCCCAGCGAGCCACCAGCAGACTCTCCAGAAAGCATCTGGGGACAGAACCAAGCCCTCTTTGCACATCTCAGGCAATCTGTTTTCTCTTTCTGAGAGCGCTGCAAATCCATTTCCCCAGCAGTGATGGGAATGGGTATTGTCAACAGTGGGGAGAGTACATTATGAATGATTCCACTTGAGTCCATTTCTAAAAGGAGGAAATCAATATGCTCTTCCCGGCATGGCCTGCTCCCCTCCCCTGACCTCTCTGCTCAGGCCCCAGCTGCTCCCTGCAGAAGCCCTCTCGCCTTTTTCCTTCCCAGAAGGGGCGGGTCCTTTCTCAGAACCACCCACAAACCTCAGGAATCCAGGCTTCTCTTTCAGGGAAAGGGCACTCACCCCTGCAGGTCACCAGGGGATAGGAACTTGATCTGTGCTTGAGAAACCTCCATGGACCCAGCCTGGGGCCTCTGAAACCACAGGCAAGGGCAGGCCTGCCATGTACTGGGCACTACTCAGCATTCACACACATTGTTTGCAAAACACGTGGGAACACCAGGACTTCCATCTCAGGATGAGCCCTAGGAGCTCTACCTAATGGGCAGGCAAGGAGACCGAGGCTCAGAAAGGCACAGCGATTCCCCAAGGACAGACAGCTCAAACGTGGGTATGCTGAAACCTAGGTGCTAAGCTGCACCTCCGTGGGTCGGCTCCAGGGACACAGGGTCAAACCCCAGCTTCGTCAACACAAGCTGTGTGAACCTCAACAAGTCACGTAATATGTGAACGCCTCCTCCAGTACAGGCTGGTACAATTCCTCAGGGCAGCAACGCTAGTCTCCTATCCAATGCTAGTCAAGTCTATCCCAGCCAGCTGCGCCCTGAATGAGGTGGCTTCCTGCCACACTCATCCCAGCCTGCATCCAGCCTTCTCCCTTCCTGGCCGACCTCAAGCCTGGCTGTGTGCTTCAGGAAGCGTAACCAAAGGTGTTCTGGACCTTGCCTGGCCACCCCGCTGCCAGGAAGCCTCAGGCTGGTGTCGGCAGCCGTACACACACCCCTGGCCTCAGGCTAACGTGAATACTGAGTGTCCAGTGAGCATTCTTTTCACTTTATTGACTCTCCCTCACCCCAGAGTCAGGCCATTCATTCTTCTGTTCTGCTTTGGAAGCATTTCCACAAATTCACTTTCTGGAAGCAACATGATTCTTCAAAAGAAAAGAGGCTGATGCAACAGGCAGAGATTGGGTTCCAGCTATGCCACCCACTGGCTGAGAGGCCTGAGATGCCACCCTAAGTTTCCCCCTCTGTAAAATGGAAGGTTGAGCTAGATGTGTTGCAAGAAGGGGGATCCCTTCCAGGCCCCCTTCTTGGGGAAGTAGGCTCTTGCCTAACACTCGGAAATGAATTGTCCGAGGAGACATGTGCTGACAAAGCAAGAGACTTCACTGGGAAGGGGTGCCCGGGTGGAGAGCAGGAGGGTGAGGGAACCCAGGAGGACTGCTCTGCCACGTGGCTGGCAGTCTTGAGTCTTACTGTAATTAAGTTAGTTTCCGGGCTGTCTCTGGCCAGTCACTCTGACTCAGGTTCCCTCCTGAGGGAGGTGCACGCATCTCTCAGGATGTTTCCAGTGAGAAAGATCTGGTAGTTGATAAGACATATGGACTAGCATCTCCTCTCTCCTTTTGACCTTTCAAAAGTCTTCACGGGTGGTGGCAGCTTGTTAGTTCTGCATTCTTTATCAAGATCTTGTGTTTAAGATAACCACTCCAGTGGTTACGCCAGTGGCTCCAATCAGTGGTTCCCCTAATGGATGCATTACCAGGGCCCCTCCAGTTAGGGGCAGCTCCTCCTTTCTGGGCAAGGTGAGCTGACACAAGGCATCACCTGGCCTGCCTCAGCCGACAACCCACTGTTAGTCATTTACAATCAAAGAGATTAGCTTTGCAAACACCGCCAAACCCAGATGAGCACTATTCTGGGTGTTCCCTCACTCCAAGACTCAGATGGAGTTAGGGCTGCTGTCTGGAGATCAGCTGGTCCCTGGAAAAGGCAGCAGGATTTCTGAAGAGCCTGACATCAGAGAGGAAACACTGAGCCTGCAGGTGTCACTTCTGCTCACAATGAAGCTGGAGTTTCCCTGGTCCCCACCCAACCATGAGGAAGCCAACCTGGAAGGTCGCAAGCTGGGCACCCTAGGAGGCAACCCACTGAAGACCACCCAAACCTGCATTTCCCAGACAGGAGCTCAGCTAGGGCTGCCTGGGTGAGAGCCTCCCGGCCCTTGAAAAGGCTTGAGCCCTGTGCAAAGAGGGAAGGCAAGCCCCAGACAGAGGGGCTCTCTGTGGGAGCTCTGAGGGCCTGGTGGTGGCGGGGGGGCGGGGGGGATACTCCAAGACTGAAAGCTGGGACCCTCCTCATGCCCTGCCTCTGAACATCCTCACTAGGGCACAGTGCATAAGGGAGGCTTCAGGGGGACAGAACAGGAAAGGGGAGACCGCATGGGCAGGGACATGGGATCCCAGAAATACAGTAGTTTAAGGCTGGGGATGGAGAAGGCAATGGCACCCCACTCCAGTACTCTTGCATGGAAAATCCCATGGGCGGAGGAGCCTGGTAGGCTGCAGTCCATGGGGTCGCTAAGAGTCAGACACGACTAAGCAACTTCACTTTCACTTTTCACTTTCATGCATTGGAGAAGGAAATGGCAACCCACTCCAGTGTTCTTGCCTGGAGAACCCCAGGGACAGGGGAGCCTGGTGGGCTGCCGTCTATGGGGTCCCACAGAGTCGGACACGACTGAAGTGACTTAGCAGTAGCAGTAGCAAGGCTGGGGAGGTTAGAAAGACAGGGGAGGGGGGAAGCAGAATTAAACCTGGAAATTACTGCTGGTCATGTAGCTTCATCCGCACACCTGCCAGGACCCAGAGCAGCTGGGGGAGGGCCTCTTGACAGAGCTGCAGGAACACAGTGACCATTCTAAGGCCATGTTTACTGCATCTTCCAGCAACGCCAGTCCTAAGCAGAAACAAATTCTGCCCAAGACTCCGGCCCTGTTCACTCACACTGCACTCATCCGACAAGCCAGGAGCTAGACGTGAGCAACAGCAGCCCTGCCCCCAGACACTGGACGCAGGGTGACTGCTGAGCTCTGACCCCAGGCCTGCTCTGACTCTGCACCCCTCTCCCTCCCCTAGTCCTATGTTTCCTAGGGTTCTGCCAGCACCGGGCCCTGGGATGGGGTGGATGGAGCCCATGCTGACCTGCTGCCCACCAGCCCAGCAGGACATGCATGTCCCAGGAGCGTCTGCAGGAGCGCAGCACACTGAGGCCGTTGGCAGCGGGCAGGTTACTACTCTGACTATACAAGCGAGACAACAAGGCCCACAAAAGCTTTGACTTAACCTTGCTGGCAAATTACCCACTGCAGACCCACCAGCCCACCTCAGCAGAAAAGCGAAGGCATAGCAGGCAGCAGCCCACCTGTGTCCTTCAGGGAAAATGAAGAACACGCATGCCCCTCCCAGGCCAGAAAGCTGACTAAGCCCTCCTCCCCACTGGCACCCCTTGGGTCTGCCCCCAGGGCAGATCTTTATGGAACTTCTGAGAAGCTTTATCTTCACCCCAGGGCCCCTCAAACCCTCTCCCCTTCACCACAGCCAGAAGGCCCGGTCCTCGGTCAGCTGCCCCCAATATACATGGGTCTCCAAGGGCCAGGACCCGGTGTCACCCCTGGGACCTCTGAGCCCAACACAGTTTCAGCCTCAGCAAGATCAGGATGTTCACAGGACGGGATGGACGAACTCACTGATACCCACCTCATACAAGCATGATAACAGCATTTCACCTTCTCTTCATTTTTTTTAATAATTTTTGTCCTAATGGAAAATATGCCAAAAATTAAGACAAAGAAAAAAACTCATAAACTCAGTGTTGACATATTCACATATCTCCTTCCAGGCTTTTTAGCTGGCTTTTTAGCTCCTATTTGTTTACAAAGCAAAGTTGCAAGGATTGGGAATGGTTTTGTTGCCTGCTTTTTGTACTCAAGGTCATGCGGCAAGCATTTTTTTGAGCGTTAATTCATACATTTGGTAAATTTTTTAATGATTGCACTACATTCACTTTAATCACTTCATGATTTAGATACTCATTCCTCTAACAGGGTCATTAAGTAGCTGCCAATTTTAGGCCACAGAAACATGGCCACAGGGCCTCACTCCAGGCATGAGCCAAGGTCTGCACATGCGAAGTGCCCAGAGCAGATTCTCATCTGGCCTCCCTGCATGGAGCCCTGTCCTTAATAAGGCTTTGACCCAGATGCCAATGGCTTTCCAGCAACTATGGCTGGCTCCATCTCAAGAGCAGGCCCAGGAATCGCCCCCCTGAGGGTCCCCCCTCGGCAGCCCCTGGTCCTTCTCACCTCCAGCCAGAAGGAAGAAGGTTTCTTCCCAGTCCTCTGGACTCCTCAGTCTCTCGGCCCCTCACACCCTCCAGACAAGGCTGATCCAGGCCAGCCTCCCACTGCTTATCTATGAAACATGCCAGATGATAACCTGGTTGTGTGCGTGTGAAATCATTCCCATCGTGTGTGACTCATTGCGACCCATGGACTGTAGCCCGTCAGGCTCCTCTGTCCATGGGACTCTCCAGGCAAGAATACTGGAGTGAGTTGCCATGCCTCCTCCAGGGGATCTTCCCAACCCAGAGATAGAACCCAGGTCTCTTAAGTCTCCTGTATTGGCAGGCGGGTTCTTTACCATGAGCGCCACCTGGGAAGCCTGACGACTTGGTTACCAGTCTGGAAATAAACACAGAATGGGGAGGTGGCCTTGGTCTGGAATGGAGCCCTTGCTGCCCCTGCAGCCCTGGGGTGCTGCACCTGCCCCTAAAGAGGGGTCTGGGATGCCCTTGCTGAAAGTAAGTCCAGCCAGAATGGCCACGGCAGGAGTCAGACTACCCAAGTCATGTCACCATGGCCTCAGGCCCCGGAAGGTGGGGCTCCCTGAGTGAGTGCCCCTTCCCACTGGGTGGGTGCCTCCCTGCACCTCTGTTCGCTGCCCCCTTCTCCTCTCCCAACCAGCTCCCTGCCAGCAGCATGCAGCTGCCTCCTGCGCACAGGCTCTGCTGGCCTCCCCAGTTCACACGACCCCTGCCTGCGGAATCTGACTGGCCCAGCTCAGGCCCTTGTGGCTTCTCTCAGGACACAGGTGGCTGCTTGGCCACAAACAGGTTTCTTCGCCCAAGCAGCCTGCTCTGGTCTCTTGGCTCAGGCAGGGGAGAGAAGCAGCCCTGACCAAACACAGGGTGGGGTGGTACTCCTGGGAGGCAGGGCCGTCTCAGAAGAGCCCACAGCATCTGTGATACCACCAAATACGTGACATTAGCCAAGAGCTGGCCCCAGACAGCTCCCAGGCACCTCCAGAGATAGCCAGGGCCTGAGGAGAGGAGGAAAAGGCAAAGAGAGGAGATGCCAGACAAGCATTAGGGACCCAGGTGCCAGCAGCTGTGAGATATCCCCTGGGCATCCCTGCTTATGGGCGGATGGAAGGTTGGGAGGGGGCTGCTGGGGCAGAGGGGGAAAGGCAGGAAAGCCTAAATGGGTGTGGGGGGGAATTTGGAAGGAGGGGGCGGACCCCAGCTGCAGGGGCCACACCGTTCCAGGCAGCCAGGCCCAATGGCTGGTGGAGGCAGGAGCATAGGGCCCTGGCCACCTCAGCCCACTGCCCCCATGGGACATCTCTGAAGGCCACTGCAGCCCAGCAGTTGGCGTGTGTAGCAGCCCCAGTGCTCTCCACCTGCTCTTGCTTTATCCCAAGATCACTCTCGAAAAATCATCCTGTCCAGTCTACTCTCTCTGATCCTGCCTCCAGGAAACCAGTGTGGACCCTCGATGAAAAGCCCCAGGGATACTGCAGCGCTACTTCCTGAGGAAGCTGGATGCAGTCACCTGGGCCGCAGGCTTCTTCAGCCCGTGCCCTTGCCCTGCCCTGCTCTTCCCCTGGGGCTCACAGCTGCTCCCGTGACCCAGTGTCCATCACCACACCGCCAAGGCTGCTGACCCTGCTCCTGACCCTCACTGCGCCTTCTGTCTCCCACACGCTCCCTCCTGCAGCCTTGGCCCTCCGCCAGTTGCTTCCCACCACAGCCGCCCTCAAGGCCTGCTCAGAGCCCAGCCGTACTTCACACTGCTGTTCCTCTGAGGTTGCCCACTGGGAGCCCCAATTCTGCCTCAGCCTTGGGTTCGGCCGTCACAGTCAGGACAACTGTGCCAGGGGGAGCACGGCTGGAGCAAACGGAGCGGCCTTATGCTCCTGCCTCGACCAGCCATTGGATCTGGCTGCTGGGGGGGCGTGGTCTCTGCAGCTGGGATCCGCCCCCCACACCACCCGACGCCCAGTGTTGACAGCATTTCCTAGAAACTATTTGGGCTTTCCCGTCTTTGCCCCTCTGCCCCAGGTCCACTGGGTCCAAATGTGCAAAGTCAGGGACAACTTGGGGGCAGATCACCGAGAGTTGCCCATGGAGCTTTGACAGAGAACGTACCAGGCTGTCCCACCTTGGGGGCTTCTCATCCATGAGACACAGAAGTGGAGGGACCAAGGACCCAGCTGGAGGGCCACTGCTGGTTGTCCCCATTGTGGGACCCCTCACCTCACATTAACAAAGCCACAGAGAGACAAAACCACACATGTGATGTAAAGGGCCTTTGGGATGAGTGCAGTGTGGTGCTGTGAGCATCAGCTTGGAAACAAACACAGTCAAGTTTGGGAAAGGCTTGAGGACCCACCTCACGGAGGCCATGGAAACACCATGATGGTGAGGGATGGGTGTCCAAACAGGGGGCCCCGGAATTCAGGCCAGCACACACCATGGCCACCCCGAGGGTGGACGTGACTGTGACCCACACGTATGAGTGTATTCATCCACGAGGCCCGCCATAACAAAGTGACACAGCCGGGAGGCTTAAACAACAGACATTATGATATCTCGGCCCTGAAGAACAGAAGTCCAAGATGTCAGCCGGGCTGGTTCCACCTGAGGCAGTGGGGAAGGGCCCCGCCCAGGCCTTGCTCCCTGGCTCACAGACTCCCCAGGTCTCCACAGGGCCCTCCCTATGTGTCCGTCTGAGTGTAATCTCCTCTTCTTACTAGGGGTCCAGTCCCCCTGGATCAGGACCCACCCAGGGCCTCTTTCTAAGTTGACTGCCTCTGAAAGGACCGTATGTCCGAGTAAGGTCAGATACTGAGAGGCTGAGGGTTAGGACTCCAACATATAAACAGAGGAACACGGTGGCTCTGCTGGACTTTTGCTGCCTCGTCACATAAAAGAAGGGCCCTCTAGAAGCTCTGTGCACCTCTGCACAGGCTGTGGACCACGGGGGCCATTGGCCACTGCTCCCCACTGCCACCCGGGAGACAAGAGCAGGGAGGAGGGCAGCCCAGAGCCAGTCGGAGCCCCCACACTCCTGTCGCCAGTCATCAGACAGCTCTCTGCTCTCCGCTGGACTCTAAAATAACCTATCGATTTTTGAGCCAAGGCTAACTTTAGTTACCATTGATGCCACTAACAGGGGAAAATAAGTAATCATCATTAGAACTGAATCCAAATGAATGAACTAGCATGGGTCTCACTGGGATTTGGGCTGTTGCTTTATTTTTTTTAATTGTCATGGTTTGCTGACATAGTTCTTCCTAAACTGAAGCAACATGAAAGAAACCTTTTACCAAACATGACACATTACCATTTGGGAAATATTAAGACATTGATTATTCTGCTTATCTACAGCTGTTTTACAAACCATCCCAAGATTTAGTGACTTAATGCAACACACTTTATTATCTCTCACTGCCTTGTGGATCGGGACGTGGGGCAGAACGCGGCTGAGTGATTTTCCTATTCTGCCTGACGCTGACTGAGGTTGCTCCACCATGCCCGCTGGTTCAGGATACCAAGATGTCTACCTGCCCCTCGGTCTTGGTTTCAGGGCCTCCCACACAGCCTCCCCCACAGGACCACCTGGCCTTGGTGTGGGGACGCAGGGCCCCAGGGGCAAATCATCTGGGCAGAGATGCTAGGAGCCCACACCAGAGAGGGGAAAGCAACCTGGAGAGGAGCATGGGTCCCCAGCAGGCAGAGCAACCCCTGACTCACACCTGCCCACTCACACAGTCTCCCACATGTACACCTGCCCACATGTACATACTCCCACACTAGCCCATACTCACACCTGCCCACTCACACATTCCCCCAAATGCAGATCTGCCCACATGTACACACTCGCACACTCACCCACACTCACACCTGCCCACTCACACACTCCCCATATGTACACCTGCCCACATGTACACACTCCCACACTCACCCACATTCACACCTGCCCACTCACACACACCCCATATGTACACCTGCACATGTACACACTCGCACACTCAACTACACTCACACCTGCCCACTCACATAGTCTCCCATATGTGCACCTGCCCACATGTACACACTTCCACACTCGCCCACACTCACACCTTCCTACTCACACACTCCCTCATATGTACACCTGTCACATGTGCAGATTCCCACACTCACCCACACTCACACCTGCCCACTCACACACTCCCCCATATGTACACCTGCCCACATGTACACACTCCCACACTCACCCACACTCACACTTGCCCACTCATACATTCCCCCATATGTACACCTGCCCACATGTACACTCTCCCACACTAGCCCATACTCACATCTGCCCACATGTACACACTCCCACACTTACCCACACTAACACCTGACCACTCACACACTCCCCCTATGCACACCTGCCCACATGTACACACTCCCACACCAGCCCACACTCACACCTACCCACATGTACACACTCCTACACTCACCCACACTCACACCTTCCCACTCATACACTCCCCCATATGTACACCTGCCCACATGTACATACTCCCACACTCGCCCACACTCACACCTTCCCACTCACACATACTCCCATATATACACCTGCCCACATGTACACACTCCCACAGTCACCTACACTTACACCTGCTCACTCAGTCTCCCATACGCACAACTGCCCACAACACATGCTGCCACACTCACCCCACTCACACCTGCCTGTGCCCACATGTACATTTACCTACACTCACACTCACTCACACTCACCCACACTCACACCTGCACACTCACACACTCCCCCATATGTACACCTGCCCACATGTACACACTCCCATACTCACCCACACTCACACCTGTCCACTCACACACTCCCCATATGTACACCTGCCCACATGTACACACTCCCACACTCACCCACACTCACACCTGTCCACTCACACACTCCCCCATATGCAAATCTCCCCACATGTACACACTCCCACACTCACCCCACTCACACCTGCCCGTGCCCACAGGTACACTTACCTACACTCACACTCACTCACACTCACCCACACTCACAACTGCTCACATAGACTATCTCATACACACCCACTCATATCTGCTCACATGTACATCCCCACACTCACCCACACTCACACTTCCCCACTCACATACTCTCCCATACGTACACCTGCACATTACATGCTCTCATACACAAACCCATACACATATCTGCCCATATACACATGTGTGTCTCATACAGATTCACTCACATTCATACCTGCTCACACACAGTCTCAAATACACTCACACCTGCTCACATGTACATTCCCCCATACTCACACCCATACTCACACCTATTCACACACATGCTCTCCCTCATTTACACACTCACAATCACACATCCTCATACACATCCACACCCTGACAGACACACCAACACACACTCATAGACACAAATTGCCCTCACACATCCATACACACACCAATCACACCTATTTTCCCTCATAGCTCAGTTGATAAAGAATCTGCCTGCAATGCAGATTGCAGTTCGATTCCTGGGTCAGGAAGATCCCCTGGAGAAGGGATAGGCTACCCACTCCAGTATTCTTGGGCTTCCCTTGTGGCTCAGCTGGTAAAGAATCCGACTGCAATGTGGGAGACCTGGGTTTGATCCCTGGGTTGGGAATATCCCCTGCAGAAGGGAAAGGCTACTCACTCCAGTATTCTTGCCTGGAGAAATCCATGGACTGTATTGTCCATGGGGTCACAAAAAGTCGGACACGACTGAGGAACTTTCACTTTCGCATACATATGACACATCACACATACAGTCACACTCACAGATGCTCACACATATTTACACAATGTCACCACAGCACAAAACACAAAGTTGTGGACCCCTGGGGCACAGTTATGGAGAATACACCAAGTGGATCACCTCCTCAGGAATGACTAGTTGGACATCACCAGGCACCAGGCCTATCCCAGGTGTTGGGGAGCAGCAGAGAAGAAATGAAGTGGAGACGTGCTTGGGAGGATGCAGTGCTGACCCGACCTCTACATCTTCAAAGTGAAGTCGCTCAGTCGTGTCCGACTCTTTGCAACCCCATGGACTGTAGCCTGGCTCCTCTGTCCATGGGATTCTCTAGGCAAGAATACTGGAGTGGGCTGCCATTTCCTTCTCCAGGGCATCTTCCCAACCCAGGGATTGAACCTGGGTCTCCTGCACTGCAGGTAGATGCTTTATCCTCTGAGCCACCAGGGAAGCCCTCTACATCTTCTATGCTGTTCTAAAGATTTGGTCCCATAATTCCTGGACTCCACCTCAGAGGCAAAAATGGACCCATGAGACAACCAGCTAGAAAATCATTCAGCCCGACAGTGGCTTTTCTGTTTTGTTTTTTAACATCTGTGCTGTTTACACTCTATTCTACATTTTGATGCAAATACCTCCCAATAGAACACAGGCCTCTTATTAGAGCCACTCAGTATTTTTTTTTTTTCAGCTGCACCATGGCATGCGGGATCTTAGCTCCCCTGACGGGGGATCAAACCCATGCCCCCTGTTTTGGAAGTGTGGAGTCTTAACCGCTGGATGGCCAGGGACATCCTTGTGTTGCTTCTTTAATTCATTATCAATTTTTAAAACTCAGGAGATACCACGTAAAATCTGGATTTCTGGTTTCTCTTGAAACACTGGAAGACCTTAGAATGCATGATGCCAGGCTGAGTGCTAGGCCCACCCCAGTTCTGCAAGCTAGCCTCCGGCCTAAGGGAGATTTCTAAAGCCTGGAGTTGGTAACCTCCATATCACAAAATGGCAGCCCTTAGAAATTTCATTTCCTGCTGAAGAGCCAGTCTGGAGAGGAGGCAGCCCCATCCCTGGGCACAGTGGAGCTGTGCAGGGCCACTCAACCCAGCATCCTCTGAAGAGGCCCAGGGTGGGGGTGGGGGCGAGGGTCGGGGGAGGCACACACCCAACAGGTCTCCCCATCTCCACTTCCCCCTCCTCCACCCAGGGCCTCACACAGCTGCCAGCCCCTCCTACCTGCCCCATGCAAGTCCCTGGGGGGACTTAACCATTTGAGAAAACAGCCCAGTTTCTCCAAATTCCACTTCCAAAGTGGAGTCCGTGGCTCCAAACTCTGGACAGTTTGGGATAGGGGTTCTTCCCCAAGGAGGGTGACAGTCCCCAGGGCCCAAATTGACTCCAGGATGAAGGTCTGCCTAGGGACCAGGCTGAGGCCAGGTTCCCCACCTCCTCTACGTCCCAGGGCCCTGACTCACCTCACCAGCCAGGTTCCCACTCCCTGGGGCACCAGCCTCCTGCCCTCACCTCTCCACGCTGTCCCCAAGAGCACCCACCTGCTCACAGAGGCCTCCCCTGTGACCCGGGGGCAGAGCAACCCAGATGACACAAGCTCCAGCTACTAAGTGAACAAAATAAGTTCCAAACCCCACACAGAACAGGTGACAACAGGTAAGGACACCGACCCTCAGCATGGTCGTTAGGGTGGCTGCGCAGGCGCAGTCTGACACCTTGCAGGTGCCTGGGGGGTGACGGCTGCAGGCGTGATTATTATCAGGGAAAAGTTCACATACTCTCTGTACTAAATCTGGCCAACACCGGTGTAGTGGGAGAGATTCGTTAATTTCACCGTATGTCCTAATTGGAACCATAGCCTGAATCACTACCGCTTGCCAGAAGAAAAGAGAGGAAAAAGCAAGCCAAAAGGCTTTTTTTTAACTTCCTGTGGATTGGAGCAGTTATCAGGCAAATGTCTATCCTCTGATTCTGACAGCCCGTCACCGTCTCACACTGCTTTTAATCTCTGCAGTCGTCCCATGGCCTCGGACTAAGGAAATGTCTCTGAATCCCAGGAGGCATATGTGCTAACAGCCATCTTTCAGGCTCCATAGTACACGAGGCAGTTCACTGAGCAAATTCTCACACGTCAACCGCCTGTGGTGGTGACAGACAAAGCGGAGTGAGCGCACCACGGTCCCTGCCCCAGGCAGCTCAGGGCAGACGGGAGGCACTGACTGACACCCTCTTAGGGGACCCTCGCCAGGACGTTCCGTCAGCACAGATGTGCTAGGGCCCCTGCAGCTGTGCGTTGAAGGGCCTGTCTCTACACCAGGCTCCCAGACCAGCCATATGCAATGGAGGACGTGCAGAGGGACAGCCACCCCCTGCCTTCCACGAACAGGAAGCTCAGCCTCCATCACCACGCAGGGAGCTGGGAGCCAGTTGTTCAGAGTCTTCACGTCCGTTAGAAAAAGGGTCATAGGTGCCCAGGTGTTGAAGAGGCAGACCAAAACAAAATCAAGCCATCTGTACAAGGCATTAATGCTTTGCACGTTTCCAGCTGAGTCAATGAGGAAAGGAAGGAGCAGGTACCATTGACACAGAGAAAAGAGATGGCCCAGGAGCCTCTCCAGATCCTCCGGGACTCATCTGAATCTGTTCCCAATCCCTGTGCTCTAACCGACTCCACACAGATGAACATGAAGTGACTGCCCCCATGCCTGACTCCCCTGCCACCTGAGCGTCCCTGCTGGCATCCCCAGGGAGGCTATGGCACCCACACACACGTGGAGGAGCCAGGGGTTAAAGCCTGGGTGAACTTTTCCCCATGGCCATACAGGAGCCAGTGGGCAGGTTCCTTCCACCCCTCCCCTACCCTGAGGGATAGATAGCCTGAAGTCCAGGATACAGCTTCTCAGGGGTCCAGACCTCTCCCTCCACCTCCCTCTCCCACCCTGCCCACTACTGCCACCCCTAACAACCAGGACTTGCACTCTCAAACAAATGCATTCTTTTCACAAAGGCACCACATAGCATCTCCCTCTCAGGAAAACACACCGTATGTATGAATCACAGGAGGTCACCACCAGAAGGGTCTCCAAGGCTACCTTTTTCAACCCCGGTCCCTTCCTCCTTTTTACAGATAAAGAAATTGAGGTCCCAAGTAAGAAGGGAATTCATTGTCCAAGGCCACACAGTTGGAAGCATAACTAGGACTAAAGTCACATCTTTTGTCTCCTCAGCCAACTCTTTGCCCTCTGCCCTGCTGTCTCTTTTAATGGCCCCATATATGCATATTCTTTAATTCTATTTATCTTTGGCTGTGCTGGTCTTCATTGCTGCACGCAGGCTTCCTGTAGCTGCAATGAGCAGGTGCGACTCTCTAGTTGCGGTGCACAGGTTTCTCTTGTTGCTGAGCACAGGCTCTAGGGTACAGGGGCTTCAGTAATTGCAACCCGGCGGCTCCAGAGCACAGGCTCAGTAGTTGTGACATATGAGCTTAGTTGCTCTGCAGCATGTGGAATCTTCCTGGACCAGGGATCGAATCCATGTCCCCTGCCTTGGCAGGTGGATTCTTTACCAATGAACCACCAGGGAAGTCCCACATAGCGTATCTATGACAGGGCCCAAGCTCTGACTTCTAGTGTAGACCCATTTTCCCTTTTCCTGCTAAGATCATCATGGACCCTGGAAATGGCACAGTAGACAAAACATCAAAGGAGATTTCTGTTTAAAAAATAAAAGTAAGAAAAAGGTGAACTGCTTCAGGACTCCAGGAACAGCACAGTGGCAAGAAGTTTTGCATTCCCTCACCCAACACTAGAAGGAATCCCAAGCCTGGTATTTCCCAACCTCCACCCTAGCAAAAGAAGGCAGCCCAGGTGGGCTTACTCTTCCCCTGGAGCCATCAGAGTCTCCATACCTCCTACACACACACACACACACACACACACACACACATACATACATACTGTTACTCAAGCCCAAACCCACTAGCAAGATCCAGCACTTGGGAGACCCATCAGAAATAAGTGGCAGCGATAGAGTTTTTTTCCCTTCTGAGCCTGAGACTCCTTTTTCCACTGAGAGATGTCAAGGTGGCTGGTGGGCAGGGCCAGCAGGGGAGGCCACCACAGGCAGCTTAGTTCAGAAAGCCCTTTGTCCTTCCCTGACCAGAAATACCTGGGAAGGTAAGAGCCAGAGGGCCAAGACTCTCCTCTCCCACCCAAGACATCCAGCAAGCAGCAGTAACATAGTGACATCACTCCCCTCCCCACCAAGAAACCCTGAGTAGCTTAGCCTTAGCAAACTCCTCCCCGCCGGCCCCTGGCAGCATAGCAGGGACCAGTGGGAGAGTCCCAGCATAAGATAAACCAACAGACCAAAGTAGCAGTGCAAAGGCTCTGAAGTCTCATTGGAACCTCAAGCAACAGTCATAGACAGCAACATAAATCTGCATGCTGTTGTTTCTGTTCAGCCACTCAGTCATGTCTGACCCTCTGCAACCCCATGGACTGCAGCATGCCAGGCTTCCCTGTCCTTCACCATCTCCAGGAGTTTGCTCAGATTCATGTCCGTTGAGCCAGTGACGCCATCCAACCATCTCATCCTCTGTCACCCCCTCCTCCTCCTGCCCTCAATCCTTCCCATTATCAGGGTCTTTTCCAATGAGTCGACTCCTCACATCAGGTGACCAAAGTATTGGAGCTTCAGCTTCAACATCAGTCCTTCCAATGAGTATTCAGAACTGATTTCCTTTAGGATTGACTGGTTTGCTCTCCTTCCAGTCCAAGGGACTCTCAAGAGTCTTCTCCAGCACCACAGTTTGAAAGCATCAATTCTTCGGCTCTCAGCCTTCTTTATGGTCCAACTTTCACACCCATATGTAACTACGTGACTGCCTGCTAAAATAAGGTTATATAGAACTCAGAGCCGCCTAACATAATAGACAAAATATCCAAGATACAATAAAAAAAAAAATTATCCATCATAACAAGAACCAAGAACCAAGAAAATCACAACTTGAAGGAGAAAAGACAGTCAACTGACACTGAGGAAATAAAATTCATATTGTATGACAAAAAAAAAAAAAACATAAGCATAAAAATTTTCTCTGCTGTTCTGGGCCTCTTTCCTCCCCTTTAGTGTATATGGTACATTTGCATTAAGCCGACCTCCTTACGAAATAACATTCCTTCTTAATCCTGCAACAGGTCATGGACTCGCTTCGTACATGCAGATCTGGATTGTATAAACTGTCAGTACATCATCTGATATATAACCCTTTGCCTCAAAAATGTATATAACTGCGCTTTGACCTCTAAGGGGCAGAATAGTTCTCAGAGCTTTCTGAAAGACTGCCTCCCAGGTTACAGTCCTCAGATTGGCTTGAATAAAATTGTCTATTTCTTTCTTAGACTAACAGTTTTTCATCAATATTCACATGGTGTAGTCAGCAAGATATCAGAAATATCCGCCAAAGGAATCTACCCTGAGCCAGCATTTGGTTCCCGAAGGCAATGGCACCCCACTCCAGTACTCCTGCCTGGAAAATCCCATGGATGGAGGAGCCTGGTAGGCTGCAGTCCATGGGGTCGCTAAGAGTCAGACATGACTGAGCGGCTTCACTTTCACTTTTCACTTTCATGCATTGGAGAAGGAAATGGCAACCCACTCCAGTGTTCTTGCCTGGAGAATCCCAGGGATGGGGGAGCCTGGTGGGCTGCCATCTATGGGGTCACACAGAGTCGGACATGACTGAAGCGACTTAGCAGCAGCAGCAGCAGCAGTGTGCTCTTTAAGCGCCCCAGCTTCTCAGTACTCCCCAGGAATTCTGGTAAGTTTACTTAATATCTGGATCTCATTGTTTTTAAGTGATGATCCTAAAAATTTTACTCAAACTGTTTTTACTTACGACTTGGAGTCTTTAAGGACACCAATGCATTCCTTAGACAGGGACCTAGGGAGATCTGAGCAGGAGGCCCAGGGAAACGTGGATGGCTGGAGTTTTGTTAAACTTGGCTTCAACTTTGTAAAAAGTTGATGTATCATCTGAACAAACCATTTGCTAGTGAAATAGAGATTGACTTATTCAGCTCCAAAAAACAAGGGACATCCACTCCTTCTAACCAAAAAGTGTTCTCAGGCAACTGAGGACTTGACTTAATTGTCAGAGGATTCATTCTGTTGTGACATGCAACAGTCCTACAGTGAACTCTACAACAACAGTTAAGTAAATACTGCACTTCTCGGGATGGAGTAGGGTGGCTGGGGTGGGTAGCTGAAGGGAGGTGTGCAACAGAGACTGATAACCTAGCATTCTAAGCAACCAGAGTGGTTTCAGACTGTTGGAGGTGAAACCATGTAATCCAGATTGAGACTTGACACTGCAGTCTTTTAACTAAGATCACATCTGGTCTCAGGACTTAATGAAACTCAGGTTCTTGATGTCTCATTGCAGTGAGATACAAATAGGTAAGAAGAGGATTTATTTAAGAGAAACTTTCCACAGGTAGATTGTGGGCCATCTCAGAAGGCAAGAGGCCCCAAAATATGGTGTGGTTAGTTTTTATGGACTGGGTAATTTCAAAGGCTAATGAGAGGGAGGATTATTCTGACTATTTGGAGAAAAGTGCAGAGATGTCCAGGAATTGGGCCATCACCCGCTTTTTGATCTTTGATGGTTGGCCTTAGAACTGTTATGGCACTGGTGGGCGTGTTATTCAGCTTATGCTAATGTATTACAATGAGTGTATAATGAGGCTAAAGGCCCATTGGAAATCCCATCTTTCTCCATCTTGGACCTAGGTGGTTCTTACCAATTTTTGTCATGTCCTGTGGCTATGTCATAGTAGTATATGTAACTAAGTAGGCACCCAAAGTAGGATGTATGTTTCCAGTAAAAGAGAGTATGAGGAATGGAAATGCATTTTGTTATGGGAAAATAAAGCAACTTTGTCCTAAAGCTGGTTATTTCTAAATGAGAAAGAAAATAAGGCACAGATTAATTTCGATGTAGACAGTGGTAGAAGGTTTGTTTAAAAAATGAGGGAAAGATCTTTAGAAAGGAATTCTATGTGTGATCAGGATTAAGATTAGAATACATTTAATTGAGTGAATTAATTTCAATATTAAAAGTAAGATGGCGCAAAACCTGAATTTGATTTTTTTTCCCTCTGTTAAGAGGACAAAATCTTCTTAGAATACTGATCTGCTTTTGATTATAGATTGTAAAATTTCTTTACCTTTTAAGTAATCTGTTGTAACTACCTGGATATGCTTCTGAAATATCTTATTGTCTCTTAGTTATGTGATTAACAGTAACCTATAGCCTATTTGACCAAATGCTTTAAAACCTTTTTGATAATTTTAACAAACCTCCCAAAGATAAAATTCTAATTGAAGATCTTTTGACCTCTGATAACTTTGGGATACTTCAGAGGGCCCCTAAAACATCTCAGAGAGAGAAATATTAAACTAATTAGGATTATGTGGTATGTTAAACTACATGGGAAGCATTGTCAAGTGACTGTTGATAAACCTCTTTAGGTTATATTGCATGGGTAAATGTCATTAATATAAATGTTTTAGAAATTATGTGAAATTTCTGAAAGTTGACTATGTCTTAGTATAATATTATCAGTCATAATTCTAGTTATCCTTTTAAAATGTTGTGTGTTAAGGCAATAACTGAGTTTGTCAATTGCCCTATAATCGAGTTTTTAACCTTGTCTTTTTAAGTCTTTTGTCATTTACAGACACATTATTGTACTCCAATGCTTTTGCAAAAATGTTTCATCTTCAAAAAGATTCATAGAAATATAAACTTTTGACAAGTACAGGTTTCTGATAACTTCTAGATCATTCTGCTGAATTGGATAAAAAAATAAAGAATTCTAATGGAAAACCTAATGGCTTCATAAGCTGCTAGCAAAAGATCAACAAGGATTAATCACATACAGCTATTTCATCCTTATTTTTCAAGTATAAGGAAACTTTCCCCCACCAGTTGACTTACAGCAATTTGGTAAATTATACTTTTAGAAGTAGAATTGAAACTTTTATCTTCTCTATCTACCTAATTCCTCCAGAAACTGGAACTTCTTAGGTTCCTAACAGCCTTATAAGATGAATAAGAAAGGACACCTCCTGGAAGGTGCAAAAGTCTCAGGGTATTTTGGAGACCTATTAAATAAGAGAGGAATTCACCTATATCGGAAAATAGCACAGGCAGATTCCGATGGAAAGCACTTAGTCTGGCTTTCTTGGCCTTGAATGCCTTTTGTAAGTTCAATTTAAGATTCCTGATAAAAAGCTCAAGCACAGCCAATGTAAAAGAGCCTGCATGGTCAATGTGCTGTGCTGTACTTAGTCGTTCAGTCGTGTCTGACTCTTTGTGACCCTGTAGCCCACCAGGCTCCTCTGTCCATGGGGTTCTCCAGGCAAGAGTACTGGAGTAGGCTGCCATGCCCTCCTCCATATGGTCAATTAGACTTATGTAAATAATCAGGTCAAGTTTATGGAAACCAGACTTATTTTGCAAATAAATTAGTATTAATTTGGCTATATTTGGTAGAAAATAGGGTATTTTAGAGAGAAAAATTATGTTTCAGTGGATATTAAATTCCAGTGTTGTGAGTTGAGGTCTGTATTTACTGCCTAAGACTCATTTCCCAAATAGTTCCTTGTTGCTATGTTACATTATTTAGCATATTTAAAGTTTAATTGAGTTATTAAAAGGACATTCTAAGTTTGTTCCTGAAGCTTATCACAGTAATCTATTTTGGTATGAGGATCAGAAGCCCCATGACCTGCAACCAAAAGATGATGCATACTGGAAAAGTCATCAGATAAAGGACTAGCCATGCTGGAAGGGACCATATCCACCTTCTTCTCTTGAATGGACTACAACTCTTGTTTCTGACTCCTGACTTCAACTAACTAACATCAGCACTCTCAGACCAGGATGAGAAAACACGTCTGAGATACACAGCTCACCCAAAATGCCAGACCAGGCCTATATACTGATTACTTTGATGCTGCTCACACTTTCAATTATGTACCAAATATATTTCTTCCTTGGGCTCAATCACATGCAAGATTCAAAAATCAATCCACTTGCTAGGTTTATTCCAATTTTCTCTGCCTAGTGTCCCAGTTTACTGTGGTAGATTTCACCTCTGCAAGCCTGTAATTGGATGGCCCTTAGAAATTTTACTTTAGAATAAAGAAACTCTGGCTTCCCTGGTGGCTCAGATGGTAAAGAATCTGCCTGCAATGCAAGAGACCCAAGCTCGATCCCTGGATCAGGAAGAACCTGTGGAGAAGAAAATGGCAATCCACTTCAGTATTGTCGCCTGGAGAATTCCATGGACAGAGGAGCCTGGGGGCTACAGTCCACGGGGGTCTCAAACAGTCGGACACAACTGAGCAACTAACACACACATTCTGAAACTAACCATATATACTCCTTTTCACTATATGGTAAATATTGGGTAGCTACTCATGGGTTCAAGGGATTTTTGGAATAAGTTTATGGTCTTGGGGCTCCCCAGGTTGGTTAGGAAGATGCAAAATTAGTTTCCCTTGGGTTCAAGGTCATCTACAATTAGCCTTAGAAACAGTCCCTGCTGATTAACCTTTAATCAAAAATGCTGGGTTTGATCAGTTTTCCAATGGTATAACCAATTGGCCACAATATTTATTCCTTCACTTAGAAGATATCATTACTTACATAGAGGATTTAATAAAATTTACTCAGCAATCTTTGTCCGTAATTAAGTCATTACCTTCTTCAATTCAGAAGTCTCCATGATGAGAAAAGTGGTCCTATAGAATTGCATGACCCTCAGGTTTCTTCCCTTGGGGGAACCATACTGAATGCTGTGTTTTTGTACATGATGAATACTCTAATGTAACTTGTCTTATGACACATAGGAAGAATCAAATTTCTTCTCTGAATGATTCTCTTCCCAGTTTGGGGAAAATGGTAGGAAAATGGTTTGGTTTAAGAGAATCTTGACTTAAAACATTACTGATGACATTGTTACTCTTATTGGCAATTTTGTTAGTCTGTCTTAAAAAGAAGAATTAATCAGACTATCATGACCTAACATTGAAAAACAGAATTGCCCCAGGGCAGGTACACAGCCACCCTGACACTGAGGGACCAAATATTTGATCACCTAATGCTGTCTATCAAAAGGTCAAAATGGGGAAATTGATGACATAAAATTTATATTCTATGGCGAGATGAAAAAAATTTAAGCTTGAAAGCATTTTCCATCTGTTTGGGCCTCCTCCCTCCCCTTTTGAATGTATTATACATCTGCATTAACCAGACTTCCTTAGGAGATAACATTCATTCTTAATCCTATAAGGATCACCAATATCACTACAGCTTCTACAGTCATTAAAAAGGAAATAAGAGAATACTATGAACAACTTTACACTCATAAATTTGACAATAAGAAAAAATGGACTGAACAAATTCATTGAAAATTATAACATACCAAGGCTCAATCAAGATGTAATAGGCATCTTAATAAACCTATAATCATCAAAGAAATTGAATTCATAATTGAAAAACTCCTCCCAAAATATCCAGGACCAGATGATTTCACTGAAGAATTCTACCATTTAAAAGAATTAACATCAATTTTATATAATTTCTTCCATAAAGCAGAAAAGAATACATTAATACCAAAACCAGATAGAAAACTATAGTCCAGTGTCTCTCATGGACTTAGATTTAAAAATCCTCAAAATATTGAAAAGAAATCCAACATGTATAATAAGAATTACACAGCATGATTAAGTGAGATTTATTCCAAGAATGCAAGACTGACTTAATATTTGAAAATCTACATAATCCACTATCAAGAAAGTAAAGAAGAAAAATTGTTTTTCACATTTTGTGAAATATCTTCACAATTTGTACAGAAAAAATATTTAACAAAGTCCAACACTCACTAATAATTTTTAAAGAAAATCTCACACTAGGGATAAAGAATAGTTACCTCAACTTGTTAAAGAATATCTACCCCAAAAAAAAATCCACCATACAATAATTATATTTTTAAAAAGGCTGAGTATTTCTTTGGACTGCAAGGAGACCAAACCATTCAATCCTAAAAGAAATAAACCCCAAATATTCATTGGAAGGACTGATGCTGAAGCTAAACTCCAATACTTTGGCCACCTGATGCGAACAGCTGACTCATTGGAAAAGACCCTGATGCTGGGAAGGATTGAGGGCAGGAGGAGAAGAGGACCACAGAGAATGAGATGGTTCGATGGCATCATCAGCTCAATGGAAATGAGTTTGAGCCAACTCCAGGAGACAGAGAAGGACAGGGGAGCCTGCTGTGCTGCAGTTCTTGGGGTCACAAAGAGTCAGATATGACTAGCAACTGAACAAGAACAACAGTACTTAGCAAACACATATTGAATCTCTATGCTTAAAATTACAAAATGCTAATGAAAACAATCGAAATAAATGGAAAGATATTCTATTTATTGAATTATTCCATGGATTAGAAGACTCAAAATAGTAAAATTGTCCATTGATTGATTCAAAGCTATCAAAATCCCAGCAAGGTTTTTAGTACACCTAGACAGACAAATTCTAAAATTTATATAGAAAGGCACTAGAAAAGTAAAAAAGGCACTAGAATAGTAAAAAAAATCTTAAGATAAGAAAAACTAAATGAGAGGAATCTCTCTACCTGCTAATAAGCCTCCATCAATTAGTGTGGCACTGGTAGAGGGCATGTGTAACATATAGATGAATGGGAAAGAATGGAAAACACAGAAATCAGTTCAGTTCAGTCGCTCAGTTGTGTCTGATTCTTTGCAACCCCATGAATCGCAGCACACCAGGCCTCCCTGTCCATCACCAACTCCCAGAGTTCACTCAGATTCACGTCCATCGAGTCAGTGATGCCATCCAGCCATCTCATCCTCTGTCATCCCCTTCTGCTCCTGCCCCCAACCCCTCTCAGCATCAGAGATTTTTCCAATGAGTCATCTCTTCACATGAGGTGGCCAAAGTACTGGAGTTTCAGCTTCAGCATCAGTCCTTCCAAAGAACACCCAGGACTGATCTCCTTTAGAATGGACTGGTTGGATCTCCTTGCAGTCCAAGGGACTCTCAAGAGTCTTCTCCAACACCACAGTTCAAAAGCATCAATTCTTCGGCGCTCAGCTTTCTTCACAGTCCAACTCTCACATCCATACATGACCACAGGAAAAACTATAGCCTTGACTAGATGGTCCTTTGTTGGCAAAGTAATGTCTCTGCTTTTCAACATGCTATCTAGGTTGGTCATAACTTTTCTTCCAAGGAGTAAGTGTCTTTTAATTTCATGGCTGCAGTCACAATCAGCAGTGATTTTGGAGCCCCCAAAAATAAAGTCTGACACTGTTTCCAATGTTTCCCCATCTATTTCCCATGAAGTGATGGGACCACATGCCATGATCTTCATTTTCTTAATGTTGAGCTTTAAGCCAACTTCTTCATTCTCCTCTTTCACTTTCAAGAGGCTCTTCAGTTCTTCTTCACTTTCTGCCATAAGGGTGGTGTCATCTGCATATCTGAGGTTATTGATATTTCTCCCAGCAATCTTGATTCCAGCTTGTGCTTCTTCCAGCCCAGCATTTCTCATGATGTACTCTGCATATAAGTTAAATAAACAGGATGACAATATACAGCCTTGACGTACTCCTTTTCCTATTTGGAACCAGTCTGTTGTTCCATGTCCAGTTCTAACAATTGCTTCCTGACCTGCATATAGGTTTCTCAAGAGGCAGGTCAGGTGGTCTGGTATTCCCATCTCTTTCAGAATTTTCCACAGTTTATTGTGATCCACATAGTCAAAGGCTTTGGCGTAGTCAATAAAGCAGAAATGGATGTTTTTCTGGAACTTTCTTGCTTTTTCAATGATCCAGCGGATGTTGGCAATTTGATCTCTGGTTCCTCTGCCTTTTCTAAAACCAGCTTGAATATCTGGAAGTTCACGGTTCACGTATTGCTGAAGCCTGGCTTGGAGAATTTTGAGCATTACTTTACTAGTGTGTGAGATAAGTGCAATTGTGCAGTAGTTTGAGCATTCTTTGGCATTGCCTTTCTTTGGGATTGGAATGAAAACTGCCCTTTTCCAGTCCTGTGGCCACTGCTGAGTTTTTCAAATTTGCTGGCATATTGAGTGCAGCACTTTCACAGCATCATCTTTCAAGATTTGAAATAGCTCAACTGGAATTCCATCACCTCCACTAGCTTTGTTTGTAGTGATGCTTTCTAAAGCCCACTTGACTTCACATTCCAGGATGTCTGGCTCTAGGTCAGTGATCACACCATCGTGATTATCTTGGTTGTGAAGATCTTTTTTGTACAGTTCTTCTGTGTATTCCTGCCACCTCTTCTTAATATCTTCTGCTTCTCTTAGGTCCATACCATTTCTGTCCTTTATTGTGCCCATCTTCACATGAAATGTTCCCTTGGTAGCTCTAATTTTCTTGAAGACATCTCTAGTCTTTCCCATTCTGTTGTTTTCCTCTATTTCTTTGCATTGATCGCTGAGGAAGACTTTCTTATCTCTTCTTGCTATTCTTTGGAACTCTGCATTCAGATGCTTATATCTTTCCTTTTCTCCTTAGCTTTTCGCTTCTCTTCTTTTCACAGCTATTTGTAAGGCCTCCTCAGACAGCCATTTTGCTTTTTTGCAATTCTTTTCCTTGGGGATGGTCTTGATCCCTGTCTCCTGTACAATGTCATGAACCTCTGTCCACAGTTCATCAGACACTCTATCAGATCTAGTCCCTTAAATCTATTTCTCACTTCCACTGTATAATCATAAGGGATTTGATTTAGGTCATACCTGAATCGTCTAGTGGTTTTCCCTACTTTCTTCAATTTCAGTCACGAACTCCTTATTGCCAAACACAGAAATAGAACCACACAAATATGCACTAGTGATTTTCGGCAAAAGGGCAAAGTCAATTCAATGGAAGAATAGCCTTTTCAAAAAACAAATAAAATGAACCTTGACCTAAATCTCACATCTTACACAAAAATTGCTTCAAAATGGATCATAGATTTAAATGTAAGACATAACTATAAAACTTTCAGAAAAAAATAAGAAAATCTCCAAACTCTAGGGCTAACAAGTTAGACTTAATAACAAAATATCATCCATAAAAAGAAAATTTGATAAATTGGAACCTTGTTGAAATTTAAAATTTTCGTTCTATGAAAAAGCAAAGGTACAAAATGGGAGAATGTATTTGAAAACCACATATTTGAAAAGGGACTAATATCTAGAATATTTAAAGAATTATCAAAACTCAACATTAAAACAAATAAATCAATCTGAACATCAGCAAAAGATATGAGAAGACATTTCACTGAACAGGATATACAGATGGGAAGTAAGCACATGAAAAGATTGTCACCATCATCAGCTGCCAGGTAAATGAAAATTAAAATCACAGTGAGAGCTCACTATAACCAATGAAATTGGTTAAAATAAAAACTAGTGACACACCGACTACTGGGGGAGCATGCAGAGAATCCAGATCACTCATCCAGACCAATCCGGAAATGGCACAGCTTCTCAGGAAAGCCATGTGACAGCTTCTTTAAAAAACCAAACATGCAATAACCATATGACTCTGTACTCTATCCTAGAGAAATGAAAACTCACGTTCCCACAAAAATATGTATATGGCTTTATTTGCAATAGCCTAAACTCTTGAGAGTCCCTTGGACTGCAAGGAGATCCAACCAGTCCATTCTAAAGGAGACCAGTCCTGGGTGTTCATTGGAAGGACTGATGCTACAGCTGAAACTCTAATACTTTGGCCACCTCATGAGAAAGAGTTGATTCATTGGAAAAGACTCTGATGCTGGGAGGGATTGGGGGCAGGAGGAGAAGGGGACAACAGAGGATGAGATGGCTGGATGGCATCACTGACTCGATGGACATGAGTTTGAGTGACCTCCGGAAGTTGGGGATGGACAGGGAGGCCTGGCATGCTGCAATTCATGGGGTTGCAAAAAGTCAGACACGACTGAGCGACTGAACTGAACTGAACTGAAACTGGAATCAGCTCAGGTGAACAGTCCTTCACCATGAAGGCGAAGGTGAAGGACTTATTGAAGAGGTCCTTCAACATGTGAATGGTTAATCAAAAGGTAATGCTTCACACCATTGGACAATACAATCAATACACAGAGGCTGCATAAATCTCCAGAGAGTTACACTGGGCACAAAACGTCAGTTGCAAAGGGTTATACAATTCCATTCACATAACATTGTTGAAATGACAATTCCTTAGAAATCAGAGGCAAACTAGTGGTTACCAGGGGTTAGGGATTGGAGGTGGGGGAGGTGGTGGCTAGTGGTGGGCTAAGAACACCACCAGGAGGGAAGTTTGGGGCATCTGCACTGTGCAGTGTCTCAGCTGTGTGGTGGAAACATGAACTTACACAGGTGGTAAAACTGCACAGACTAACACACATGTGCACACATGAGCATGCACACACACTCGATTATATAAATGGGCCAGAGATGGCCTGTGTGTATCGGCTTCAAGCTTGTTTATTTCTTCACAGAAGGCTGAGACCCATCAGGTCAAAAGCCTACAGACACCAAACTCCAATTTTCACAGTTTCAGTTACTTTAAAAATAGCTCAAAGCAGCAGTGTTTTAGCCATTTAGAAATTGCCTGAGTTACATACTCCTAGTAGCTGTTACCCACTGGTAAGATAAGGCCCAAAGCCACTGCCCTTCTGAGCTCTCTGGCCCAGGGACAGAGTGACATCATGCAGACAAACAGACCCCTCTCAGGCCCCCTTCTCTCCAGGAAGCTCTATCGCTCACCCCTCCTGCCAAGCACTGAACCCCTGTCACAGCCTCCTCACAGACTTCTGCTGGGAGGGGCTTCTCCCACGTGCAGCCCCATCCCAGTGCCACGCAACAGAGCTTGCTGAGTGTCACTGCCTCCCAGGGTCATATCTTGACCAGCCCAAACGCCTCAGCAGCCCCCATACACACGCGCATGTGCACATGTACACTCACACCGCAAAGGACTGCAAGTGACCGGAAATCCGAGCCAGTGGGTCATAGCAATGCTAATTCACACTGTGTGATATTATCCTGTTGTTTCGGAAAATTACCCTTGAAGTAATTGGGTAGAGAGTACAAAGGATGATTATTATTTCTTATAAATTCATGTAAATTTATAATTATCCAAAAAAAAAAAAGAAAGCCTTAAAGAAATTTCTGGCTCCTTGCACGCTATGCTCACCCTACAGCCACCGAGGTAAGTGACAGGGTGAGCAGGCCTTTCCTCAGCTGGTGAGATGGACACACATCCTCAGGAGAGCAGCCTGGTATGGACTGCACACACAGGTACACACACATGCATACACACCTCGACAGCCCCTGGCCAGGGCCCTCTGTCCTCACCTAGTAGGGAAACGTCAGCTCGGAGTTCCAGAGCTCTGTGTCTGGGCCTCGGCTCTGTTCCCAGTGTAAGCCACTCTGAGCTGCAAGTCTCCTCTGCGAAATGGGGCTATGGTTTCACCCTACAGAGTTCTTCTTGGAACACCAGAGACAAGACTATGAAGTAGGTAACAGCATCCCCACTTCACAGAGGAGCAACTTGGGGCCAGTAAATCTTATTATTATTAAAACACCAAACCACACTCATGTGAGAAGAAGGTCTGAAAGTGGAATGCCAGGGGAGTGGAAGGAGCCGAGGAGGGCGGTCCGCATCCCTGCCCTGGCAGGTTCGCCCTTTGTGACTCTTCTCCTCTAATTGCCTGGGTCATCAGTAACCTCCTTGTGGAACCCACATACGTCAGAACACACTTACATGCATGTGCATACACTCAGCACAGATTGAGTTCAAACCTTGTCTTTGTTAAGCGAATGTTTCATTTTTCAAGACCCCAGCTCCACAGTCTACAGGGGGTAGAGTTCCCTGAGCTGTCAGAGAGGTCAAGAGCTACAAAGGGTCTAGGGTGGACCAGTGACCTGGGAAACAGTGGTGGGGGGTGGATAGCAGGACTGGGGCTCACCAGTCATCCCCATCCCTGGCACACTGTGCCACACCAGAGACCTCCAAGGCACCACGAGCAGAACAGCTGCGCTCTGTGTGCCCAGGGCTAGTCAGTGTGGGTGAGTGGAGATGGGAGGAAACAAGAGGAAGCTTCAGGAGGCCAGCTCCAAAGACTCCAAGCCATGGAGGCAGCAAGCAGCACAAGGGAGGTGGCGGGCAACAGGCACCTCCAGCAAAGGCGTGGTAGAGCTAGTCCTCTTTCTAGAACAGAGTCCAATCCCTTCTCCTGGGCAACAGTCAAGCCGGGCTCAGCACAGGAAGATGGGAAAGCAGAGCTCCCAGGGTAGGGCGGGAACTGACCCCAGGGCGTTCTTTATGCCAGAGTGAGTGAGTGAAGTCGCTCAGTCGTGTCCGACTCTTTGCGACCCCATGGACTGTAGCCTACAAGGCTCCTCTGTCCATGGAATTTTCCAGGCAAGAGTACTGGAGTGGGTTGCCGTAATAATCAGAAGCCCAAGCAGCCCAGGTAACACTGCCCTCAAGCACTGACTGAGGGATTGTGTTAAAAAATTTTTAGCAAGATGCCCCCATGCCCCTCTCACCAACCCACCATCTTCTGCTTCCTTTAAAGAGAACTTGGGAGGATTGATGCTGGGTCATGGTATGGCTGGGCCATACCACCGCTGCACACACAGACAGGAAACAGCTCGAGAGACAGGCTTGGAGAGCCACCCTCATCTATATGCTAATTAGCCCATACAAGAATTACGGGGTTAATTAAGCATCTCAGCCCTCCCTCCATTTTATCTGTCCCTGACACCAGGGCTAGAGGAGGCGATCTCAACCTCTGATCAAATTAGCTGTCCACCGGCTGCTCCACAAGGCGGAGGAACCAGCTCCCAGAGTTAATCATATTTATTTCACAAGGCACCAGGGATTTAAAAAATGATTAGGAATCAAACCCAGGAGCAAACAGCCCCTGAACCTTCTGCTCTCAATTTCCTCCTTGCAAAGAGTGTTTTCTGGCTGCATCCAGGCCACACACTTCCTGCTTGAAGTGGGGTGACCAGCTCCTGGGGACATGACATCAAGGCGGCAGCCTGGTGGAGACTTGGGGTGGGAAGGGGAGGGAGAGACTTACTCTTACTTTCCTGTGCTCTAGATCCCGCACCCCATGCCTAATACTGTCAGAGGGCTATGATTTGTTTCTGCCCCACTGTGTGGCCTTGGGTAAGTGATTTTAAATCTCTGAACCTCAAGTTTCTTATTTGTTAAAGAATACAGTATCCACCTAGACAAACTATAGGCAGCATGGATGGCCTAGGTAGTAGGCATCAGGGCGTAATGGGCATTATGTCAGTTTTATTCCTTTCCATTTCTCCCCTTGCACCATAGTCTTGAGTTCCTGTCATTCCACCCATCAAAGTCCAGCTCAAAGCTCCCTCCACCAAGCACCTCCCACCAAGCATCTCTATGTAACTCAGTAACAGCCCAGCATGAGCAACATCCCATGCAAGAGCATGCATCAGTAAAAGGAAAAAAAAAAGGTGGAAGAAAAGGTGTAACCAAGATGACAGAGTAGGAAGACCCTGAGCTCACCTCCTCCCACAGGCACACCAAAATCACACCTATTTACAGACAAACTATAGACGAGAACAATCTGAAGACTAGCAGAAAAGATCTCATACAACTAACAATACAAAGGAACTACAAGATAGTTAAGAAGAGTGGAGACACAGTATAGTCAAGACCCTCATCCCCAGGTTGCAAGCCACAAATAGGAAGACAATTACAACTGCAGAGGTTCTCCCCAAGGAACAAGGGGCCCAAGCCCCACATCAGGCTCCCCAGCCCAGGAGTGAACCCCCAGAGCATTTGACTTTAAAAGTCAGTAGGGCTCACATACCAGGGACCCAGAGGTCATGGAAATCAGAGACTCCACTCTTACAGGGTGCACACAAATCTCACATGCTCCAGGACCCAAGGCAGAAGCGGTAATTTGAAAGGAACCTGGACCAGACCTACCTGCTGATCTTGAAAGATCTCATGGAGAAGCAGGAGGCAATTGCAGCTCACCGTGGGGACACAGACACTGGTGGAAGCCCTTGTAGGGAGCTCATTCTACCACCAGAATGCCATGGCTGACAAGTGCCATTGTGCAGTTCCTCTAGCTTTTTAGCTCCAGGGGATTACCTGCCCACCAGCAGGTTGGCACAAATCACTGGGCCCCCCAGGCCAAACAGTCAGCTGTTTGGGGATGCAGCCCTGTCTGTGAACAGGCCAGCACCAGGCCCCAGTCCCACTGCACCCACTCAGGGCCTTGCAACCAGCCACTCTGGGACCCAGCCAATCTACCAGAGGACTGGCACTAATCCCTAGACTCCCAAAGAATAAATCCAACCAAAGATCTGTACTTGGAAAGCTGCAAGTCATTAAAGAAAGAAATTAAAGACAACACAAACAAATTTAAAAAGTACCATAATCATGGATTAGAAGAATTAATATTGTTAAAATGACAATATCACCCAAGGCAACCTACAGATTCCATGCTTCTTCTTCTTGTTCAATTGCTAAGTTGTGTCCGACTCTTTGTGACTCCATGGACTGCAGCACAGCAGGCTTCCCTGTCCTTCGCTATCTTCTGGAGTTTTCTCAAACTCATGTCCATTGAGTGGGTGATGCCATTCAACCATCTCATCCTCTGTAGGCCTCTTCTCCTCCTGCCTTCAATCTTTCCCAGCATCAGGGTCTTTTCCAATGAGTCAACTCTTTGCATCTGGTGGCAAAAGTATTGGATTTGGTTTGATCTCCTTGCAGTCCAAGGGACTCTCAAGAGTCTTCTCCAGCACTACAATTCAGAAGCATCAGTTCTTCAGCACTCTGCCTTCTTTATGGTCCAACTCTCACATCTGTACATGATTACTAGAAAAAAAACATAGCTTTGACTATAAATACCTTTGTCAGCAAAGTGGTGTCTCTGCTTTTTAATACATTGTCTAGGTTTGTCATAGCTTTTCTTCCAAGGAGCAGGTATCTTTTAATTCTGTGGCTGTGGTCACTGTCCACAGTGATTTTGAAGCCTAAGAAAATAAAATCTGTCACTGTTCCCACTTTTTCTCCATCTATTTGCCCTGAAGTGATGGGACCAGATGCCATGATCTTAGTTTTTTTGAATGTTGAATTTCAAGTCAGCTTTTTCATTCTTCTCTTTCACTTTCATCAAGAGGCTCTTTTAGTTTGTCTTCACTTTCTGCCATTAGAGTGGTATCACTTGCATATCTGAGGTTGTTGATATTTCTCCCAGCAATTTGGATTCCAACTTGTGATTTATCCAGCCCAGCATTTCACATGATGAAATCTGTATATAAGTTAAATAAGCAGGGTGACAGTATACAGCCTTGACATACAGCTTTCCCAATTTGGAACCAGTCCATTGTTCCATGTACTAACTGTTGCTTCTTGACCTGCACACAGGTTTCTCAGGAGGCAGGTAAGGTGGTATGGTATTCTCATTTCTTTAAGAATTTTCCATAGTTTGTTGTGATCCACACAGTCAGAGGCTTTAGCTTAGTAAATGAAGCAGAGTAGATTTTTTTTTTCTGGAATTCCCTCGCTTTTTCTATGATCCAACAGATGTTGGCAATTTGATCTCTGGTTTCCCTGCCTTTCCTAAATCCAGTTTGTACATCTGGAAATTCTTGGTTTATATACTGCTGAAGCCTAGCTTGAAGGATTTTGAGTATTACCTTGCTAGCATATGAAATGAGCACAATTGTACAGAAATTTGAACATACTTTGGCATGGCCTTTCTTTGAGTTTGGAATGAAAACTGACCTTTTCCAGTCTTATGATCACTGCTGAGTTTTCCAAATTTTTTCTGGCATATTGAGTGCAGCACTCTCACACCATTATCTTTTAGAATTTAAAATAGCTCAGCTGGAATTCCATCACCTCCACTAGCCTTGTTTGTAGTAATGCTTCCCAAGGCTCACTTGACTTCACACTCCAGGATGTCTGGCCCTAGGTGAGTGACCACACCATCATGGCTATCCAGGTCATTAGGAACTTTTTTTTTTAACAGCTGTTCTGTGTATCCTTGCCACCTCTTCTTAATCTCTTCTTCCCCTATTAGGTCCTTACCATTTCTGTCCTTTATTGTGTCCATCTTTGCATGAAATGTTCCCTTGGTATCTCCAATTTTCTTGACAAGATCTCTAGTCTTTCCCATTCTATTGTTTTCTTTGCACTGTTCATTGAAGAAAGCTTCCTTATCTCTCCTTGCTATTCTCTGGAACTCTGCATTCAGTTGGGTATCTCTTTCCCTTTCTCCTTTGCCTTTCACTTCTTTTCTTAGCTATTTGTAAGGCTTTCTCAGACAACCACTTTGCCTCGTTGCATTTCTGTTTCCTTCGATTCAGTGCAATCTCTATCAAAATACCAATGGCATTTTTCACAGAACTAGAACAAATAATTCTAAAATTTCCCTGGAAACACAGAACATCCCGAATAATGAAAACAATCTGAGAAAGAAGAACAGAGCTGGAGGTGTCATGTTCCCTGACTTCAGACTACAAAGCTACAGTAATCAAAACAGTATGGTACTGACACAAAAACAGAAAAATTGGTCAGTGGAACAGAATAGGGAGCCCAGAAATAAACCCACACTTATATGGTTAATTAATGTACAACAAAGGAGGCAAGAATATAGAATGGAGAAAAGACAGTCTCTTCAACAAATGGTGCTGGGAAAACTGGACAGCTACATGCAAAAGAATCACCCAGGACTATTTTCTCATACCATGAGCAAAGGACCTGAATGGGCATTTTTCCAGAGAAGACACACAGATGGACAACAGGCACATGAGAAGATGGCCAACTAATCATCTGCTGCTGCTGCTAAGTCGCTTCAGTCGTGTCCGACCCTGTGCGACCCCATAGACGGCAGCCCACCAGGCTCCCCCGACCCTGGGATTCTCCAGGCAAGAACACTGGAGTGGGTTGCCATTTCCTTCTCCAGTGCATGAAAGTGAAAAGTGAGAGGGAAGTCACTCAGTCGTGTCTGACTCTTAGCGACCCCATGGACTGCAGCCTACCAGGCTCCTCCGTCCATGGGATTTTCCAGGCAAGAGTACTGGAGTGGGGTGCCATTGCCTTCTCCGAACTAATCATCAGGGAAATGCAAATCAAAACCACAATGAGATGTCCTCTCACCCCTGTCAGAGTAGCAATTGTCAAAAAGACAACAAGTGTTGGTGAAGATAAGGAGAAAAGGGAGACTTTGTGTACTGTTGCTGGAATGTGAATTGGTACAGCTACTATGGAAAGGAGTATGGAGCTCCTTCAACATTTTTTAAATACAACTACTATACAATCTAGCAATCCCACTTCTGCGTACTTTTCCAAAGAAAACAAAAACACTAATTCAAAAAGATATATGCACCCCTAAGTTCAATGCAGCATTATTTACAACAGCCAAGATGAGGAAGCCATCTAAGTGTCCATCAATAGATGAAAGGATAAAGAAGATGTGATATATGCACACACGCACAGTAGAATATTACTTAGCCATAAAAAAGAGTGAAATCTTACCTTTTGTAACTACATAGTTGGATTTAGAGGGTATTACCCTAGCAAAATAAGTCAGAGAAAGATAAGTACAGCATGATTTCACTTAAGAATGGAATTCAAAAAACAAAGCAAATGAATAAACATAACAAAACAGAAACAGATTCCTAGACACAGAGAACAAACGGGTGGTTGCTGAGGTGGTGTGGGGAGGCAGACAATGAAAGGGAAAAAAATGTAACTGCATGAGGTGATGAATGCTAATTAACTTGATTGTGGCAATCATTTCACAGTGTATATTTATATGAAACCATCACGTACACCTTAAATATATACAATTTTGTCAACTATATCATATCTCTTTAAAGCTGAAAAAAGATTTTTCCAAATGAGCTAAAGGGGCTTAGAGAGAAGACTGTAAGTCATAAGGGCCCACTGAACATCCTTGACAGATACCAATCACCATGGAGCCCATCAGTCAAGTCCATTTATAAATGCAGCCTTGGGGAGAGGCAGCTTGGCAGTGACAGCAATGAGAGTGGATGCAACATGGATCCCTGACATTCTCCACAGTCCAGATTGAGTTCATATGTGTCAGCCTCATGTCCACTGTAGAGAGTAGCTGCGAAGAGCAGAGATAAGCCCCTCCTCATAGGAGACTGACTCAGGGCATGTGGCAGACAGAATTTTCACATGGCCCCCAATATTTTCACTCCCCAGGTGTACGTGCCCTCTGGATATAATGGGTATTACTTTCATGATTAGGTTATGTTATTTGTTTGGCATAACTGACTTCAAGACTGGGAGATTATCCAGGTTGGCCTAAGCTAATCCCATGAGCCCTTTAAAAGCTGGTGGCAGAAAAGGAAGTCAGAGATTCCAAGCATGAGAAGGACGTCATACGCCTTTGCTGGCTTGAAGATGAAGAAGAAAACATGGCAAAGAGTACAGGTGCCCTTTAGCAGCCAAGAACAGCTGGAACAGCTGACACCAGGAGGGGAGTGGACCGCAGTCCTGTAACCACAAGAAACTGAGTTCTACCCACAAGACAAATGAATGAGCAAAAGCCCTAAAGAGATGCTTCTCCAAAGAAGAAATTCAAATGGCCAAAAGATATGTGAAAAGTGTTCAATATCACCAATCTTCACGGAAGTGTAAACCAAAACCACAGTGAGCTGTCACCTTACATCTCTTAGAATGGCTGTTATCAAAAAGACAAAAGGCAAGTGTTAGCAGGGATGTGGGGAAAAGAGAAATCTTGTGTACTGTTGATGGGAATGTAAATTAGTACCTCCACCATGGAAAATAGTATGGAACTACAGAGAACTGCCATATGACCCAGTGACCCCACTTCTGTGCACACATCCAAAGACATTGAAATTAGGGTTTTCAGAGCTTTTGCACTCCCACACTCACTGCAACATTATTTGCAATAGACACAACATGGAGACCATGTAATATCCTTCAACAGAAAAGGAAGATATACATGTGTACAATGGAATATTACTTATCCTTTAAAAAGAAGGAAATCCTGCCCTTTGTTACAAAATGGGTAAACCCGGAAAACATTATGCCTCGTAAACTAGGCCAGATACAGAAAAACAAATACTGCATGGTCTCACTTATATGTGGAATCAAAAATAAATCCATAGAAACAGAGAGTAGAATGGGGATTGCCAGAGTCTAGCAGGGTAGGCGAAATGGGAAATGGAGAGAATGTTGGTCAAAGGATACAAAGTTTAAGTCTTTCAGGATGAGTAGTTACGGACATCTAATGTAGAGCTTGGTGAGCGCATGCTCAGTCCCTTCAGTCATGTCTGACTCTTTGCAACCCTATGGACTGTAGCCAACAGGGTCTTCTGTCTGCAGGATTCTCCAGCAAGAATACTGAGGTGGGTTCCTGTGGCCTCCTCCAGGGGATCTGCCCGACCCAGGGGTTGAACCCGCGTCTCCTGGGGCTCTTGCACGGAAAGCATATACTTTACCACTGAGCCACTGGGGCCGCCCACGTGTAGCATGGTGCCTGTAGTTAACAATACTATATTGCGTAGTTGAAATTCACTGAGGACAGATGTTAAATCAAACTACACACATACACAAACGATAACTAAATGAGGTGATAGATGTGTTAGCTTGATTGTGGAGGTCATTTAACTATATGTTAGTAGCTCAGTCATATTCGACTCCGCTACCCCGTGGACTGTAGCGCACCAAGTTCCTCTGTCCATGGGATTCTCCAGGCAAGAATACTGGAGCAGGTAGCCATTCCCTTTTCCAGGGGATCTTCCTGACCCAGGGATTGAATCCAGGTATCCTGCATTGAAGGCAGATTGCTTACCATCTGAGCCACCAGGGAAACCCCCATTTAACTATATATGTATAGTTAAAGTATAATATGATAATATAATTCATGTGACAATATAATAATATAATTAATATAATAATTATATAGTAATTTAGCTATATGGTTATTCTGTATCAACTATATATTATGTACCAGTTAACTATGTATGTATTACATAGTTATATATAAATTATATAGTATATATATAATATAAATATTATATAATATATATTTTATAGTTTTATATAATATATGTTTATATAGTTATATATAAATATATATGTTTATATTATATATAGTTATATATAAATATATAACTATATATTTAATATAAAATCTTCATGTTAAAGATCTTAAATATATGCAGCCTTATCAGATCAGATCAGTCGCTCAGTCGTGTCCGACTCTTTTCGACCCCATGAATCGCAGCATGCCAGGCCTCCCTGTCCATCACCAACTCCCGGAGTTCACTGAGACTCACATCCATCGAGTCAGTGATGCCATCGAGCCATCTCATCCTCTGTCGTCCCCTTCTCCTCTTGCCCCCAATCCCTCCCAGCATCAGAGTCTTTTCCAATGAGTCAACTCTTCGCATGAGGTGGCCAAAGTACTGCAATCTTATATGTCAATAAAATAAAGAAAGCAGATTTTTACCCCAGAGCCTCCACAAGAAAATTCAACCTGGCCAAAGTTTTGATTTCACTCTAAGCAAGGACCTCAGCCACACCCATGCACGCTAGACTTCTGACTTGCAGAACTGTGAGCTAGTAAAGCTGCAACATTTGTGATAATTTGTTACTTAGCACAGAAAACTATACAGGAAAGCCAAGCAACAAATGCTCAGGGAATTAATCGGAGGTGAAATAAATTGAATTACATTTCCTCTGATGGAGCAGAGCAGTATCTGCCTTGAATTGAATTCTGCTTTGTTAGACACTGGGGAGAAACACGGGATCCACCGATGTGTTCTTGTCACCACTTATGCAAATCAGAAAATTCTTGTTATGCTCTAAGTGAACTAGAATTGGTCCTGACGGCTTCACCCAGTGCTGCTAATAGATTTTCCGGAAGAGGCAGGAGACAGTCCCCTCAGTGTCTCTGACCATGCCGGGGGTGGACACATGACAGAAGGGGGAGGGGAGGGTTTGGCTTCTTTACAAAGCTTCTTGGACATTCTTTACACTTTCTCCTTTACAAAGCTTCAGACTTCCTGCCATTGAAAGTGTCCATTAAGCGGCACATTTTTAGTTCTGGCCCCTGCTGCCAGGGATGCCATCAGGCTATTAAAGAGCTCTCCACTCCAGTTTGTGCTTAACTTGCACACACAGGCTGTGTTCTCTTGGAGAGGACAGGTCTTGGGTAATGGGTGCCAGGGCTCACATCACCAGCCCAATGCCCAGCACTGTGAGGCACCAACAGAAAATTTGTACACTGTAAATGCCTAGAAAGCCAGCAAACCCCCATGTACAATAATTAGGCAGTAAGCCCTTATGGCAGAAAGTGAAGAGGAACTAAAAAGCCTCTTGATGAAAGTGAAAGAGGAGAGTGAAAAAGTTGGCTTAAAGCTCAACATTCAGAAAACTAAGATCATGTTATCTGGTTCCATCACTTCATGGGAAATAGATGGGGAAACAGTGGAAACAGTGGCAGACTTTATTTTGGGGGGCTCCAAAATCACTGCAGATGGTGACTGCAGCCATGAAATTAAAAGACGCTTACTCCTTGGAAGGAAAGTTATGACCAACCTAGATAGCATATTCAAAAGCAGAGACATTACTTTGCCAACAAAGGTCCATCTAGTCAAGGCTATAGTTTTTCCAGTAGTCATGTATGGATGTGAGATTTGGACTGTGAAGAAAGCTGAGCGCTGAAGAATTAATGCTTTTGAACTGTGGTGTTGGAGAAGACTCTTGAGAGTCCCTTGGACTGCAAGGAGATCCAACCAGTCCATACTGAAGGAGATCAGCCCTGGGATTTCTTTGGAAGGAATGATGCTAAAGCTGAAACTCCAGTACTTTGGCCACCTCATGCAAAAAGTTGACTCATTGGAAAAGACTCTGATGGCTGGGAGGGATTGGGGGCAGGAGGAGAAGGGGACAACAGAGGATGAGATGGATGGATGGCATCACCGACTTAATGGACATGAGTTTGAGTGAACTCTGGGAGTTGGTGATGGACAGGGAGGCCTGGTGTGCTGCGATTCATGGGGTCACAAAGAGTCGGACACAACTGAACGACTGAACTGAACTGAACTGAAGCCTCTGAGCTGCCACAGGCTGGAGGAGGAAGAGCTTAGGAGGTATGGTGGCAGCCACGGCCCTTCCTCATTGTGTGCATTTCCCTCCAGACCTGTAGGGAAACGTACAAGATTGAGCACATTCATCATTGGCGCTCCTTCACACTGCTCCAATAAAATGTCATCAATGGATTCTTTTTAATATATAAATCCAAAAGTATCGAGAAAGATGAGAGAGAAGACAACAGCAGATACAAAGCTGTGGTACATTTTCAGATCTAGGAAAATGCAAGGAGAAGTGTAACTGACCCAGAAGAGCTTGGAAGGATGCCCTGGATGAAGCACAGAGGCTGTGCCAAGGGCAAGTGGTGGCTGGCCCCAAATAACCTCTGCAGGACCCAGACTAGGGAGGCCTGGGGTACACCTGAGGGCTAGGAGGAAGCAAAGTTTACTATCCCAACTGGGCCACCTTGGGGAGTGGGCCATTCCTAATTATGTCATGACAACAGATACAACCCAGGTTGGCCTATCGAGGAGAATCCTATGAGTCTATGAGACTCAGGGCCTGTCCACACCTATTAAAGCCAGCAATTCCTCACCCCTCCAAAGTCAGGACATCAGAGGTTTCTTTCCTGGAGGAATTGAGCCAGAGGCTGCAGACAGAGGGAACCAAGCACAAAGGAGGTGGGCTGTGAAGTGCAGAAGAGAAATAGAATGAGAAGGAAGTGTACACACAAAAGTGTGCACTGGAGGTGGGACCACTGCCTCCCAGCCCCAATCTGACCACCACTCCAACCCCTGGCTCAAGAAAAGCATCCCAGGGTCTGATGTTTGGGGATCCCCAGTGGATGATAAGATCTGGTCACCACCTGTTTATTACATACCAAAGCCTCATGCTGCAAGCCCCATCTGTATCCTAGGGGCTTCCTACTCACTTCGAGCACTTCATTCTTTTTTTTTTAATAACCTTTTTTTATTGAAATATAGTTTATTTACAATGTTGTGTTAGTCTGTGGTGCACAGCCAAGTGATTCAGTTATAATATACATATTCTCTTTCAGATTATTTTCCATTATTTCGTTATTAGAAAATATCGAATATAGCTCCTGATGCTACTCAGTATGTCCTTGTTAGTTATCTGTTTTATATATAGTAGCATGTATCTGCTACTCCCAAATTCCTACTTTATCCCCCCCCCATCCCCCACTTCTTTCTCCTTTGGTAGCCGTAAGTTTTTTTTGTTTTTTTTTTTTTGTGAGTGTGTTTTTATTTTATAAATAAATTCATTTGTATCATACTTTAGATTTCACATATAAGTGATATCATTGGAAAAGACCCTGGTGCTGGGAAAGATCTAAGGCAAAGGAGAAGCAGGGAGCAGAGGATGAGACAGTTAGACAGCATCACCAACTCAATGGACATGAATCTGAGCAAACTCCAGGAGATAGCGGAGCACAGAGAAGACTAGTGTGCTGTAGTCCATAGCGTCACAGAGTCAGACACAAATTAAGTGACTGCACAACAACAAGTGATATCATATGATATTTGTCTTTGACTTACTTCACTCAGTATGATAATCTCTAAATCCATTCATGTTGCTTAAAATGGCTTTATTTCATTCTTTTTTTATAGCTAGCAGAAGCAGTATTACATTGTATATATGTACCACATCTTTTTATCCATTCATCAAAAACATTTATGTTGCTTCCAAGTCTTGGCTATTGTAAATAGGAACACTCCATTCTTCCATTGTTGAATATGAATTGACAGCCGGCAGTCACCAAACATTGAGGCAATCCCCTAACATAGAAACAATGAAGCCAAAATGGAAAAAAAAAAAAAGAGGAAAAATGTAAGTCAGAAAGATATTTCAGGTACTGAACAATAATAAGAGTTCTTCTGGTGGCTCAATGGTAAAGAATCTACAGCAATGCAGGAGATGCAGAGATGTGGGTACAATCCCTGGGCCGGGGAGATCCTCTGGAGGAGGAACTGGCAATCCACTCCAGTAATCTCTTTCCCAGAAAACTCTCAAGGACAGAGGAGCCTGGCAGGCTACAGTCCATGAGACTGCAAAAGAGTTGGACATGAGTAAGGGACTAAAACACAAGGGAAAAGTAACAGATGCATGAAGAACTCTTGGAAATTAAAATCATGGTGGCTGAAATAAGTAGAGCAAAATGACAAAAAGCAGAGCAAAAAAGAGATGAAAATAGAAGAGAAAAGGTAAGAAACTTAACTACCGCACAATTGCACTCATCTCACACGCTAGTAAAGTAATGCTTAAAATTCTCCAAGCCAGGCTTCAGCAATACGTGAACCGTGAACTTCCAGATGTTCAAGCTGGTTTTAGAAAAGGCAGAGGAACCAGAGATCAAATTGCCAACATCCACTGGATGATGGAAAAAGCAAGAGAGTTCCAGAAAAAACATCTATTTCTGCTTTATTGACTATACCAAAGCCTTTGACTGTGTGGATCACAATAAACTGTGGAAAATTCTGAAAGAGATGGAAATACCAGACCACCTGACCTGCCTCTTGAGAAATCTGTATGCAGGTCAGGAAGCAACAGTTAGAACTGGACGTGGAACAACAGACTGGTTCCAAATAGGAAAAGGAGTACGTCAAGGCTGTATAATGTCACCCTGCTTATTTAACTTCTATGCAGAGTACATCATGAGAAACGCTGGGCTGGAAGAAGCACAAGCTAGAATCAAGATTGCCGGGAGAAATATCAATAACCTCAGATATGCAGATGACACCACCCTTATGGCAGAAAGTGAAGAAGAACTGAAGAGCTTCTTGATGAAAGTGAAAGAGGAAAGTGAAAAAGTTGGCTTAAAGCTCAACATTCAGAAAACGAAGATCATGGCATCCGGCCCCATCACTTCATGGCAGATAGATGGGGAAACAGTGGAAACAGTAGCTGGCTTTACTTTTCTGGGCTCCAAAATCACTGCAGATGGTGACTGCAGCCATGAAATTAAAAGATGCTCACTCCTTGGAAGGAAAATTATGACCAACCTAGACAGCATATTAAAAAACAAAGACATTACTCTGCCAACAAAGATCCGTCTAGTCAAGGCTATGGTTTTTCCAGTGGTCAGGTATGGATGTGAAAGTTAGACTATAGAGAAGGCTGAGTGCCGAAGAATTGATGCTTTTGAACTGTGGTGTTGGAGAAGACTCTTGCGAGTCCTTTGGACTGCAAGGAGATCCAACCAGTCCATCCTAAAGGACATCAGTCCTGGGTGTTCATTGGAAAGACTGATGTTGAAGCTGAAACTCCAATACTTTGGCCACCTGATGTGAAGAGCTGACAGTGGAAAAGACCCTGATGCTGGGAAAGATTGAGGGCAGGAGGAGAAGGGGATGACAGAGGATGAGATTGTTGGATGGCATCATCGACTCAATGGACATGGGTTTGGGTGGACTCCGAGAGTTGGTGATGGACAGGGAGGCCTAGCATGCTGTGATTCATGGGGTTGCAAAGAGTTGGACATGACTGAGCGCCTGAACTTAACTGAACTCAAGAAACTTAAAAGATCAATTCAGAAAATTCACAGTCTAACTATGTGATACAGAAATAGAGAATAAAAAGGACAGGAGAGGGAAATTATCAATGAAATAATAGTAAAATCTTCCCAGGTTGGCTTAGTCCACTCTGACCACTATAACAAAAAATACCTTTAACTGAATGGCTTATAATCAACAAACATTTCTTTTGCACATTTTGGAGGCTGGGAAGTCCAAGTTCGTGGTGCTGGCAGGTTCAGTGTCTGGGGGAGCCTGCTTCCTGGTTCACTGACATATGCCTTCTAGCTCTCTGGAGTCTCTTTTATAAGGGCTCTAATCCCATTCATGAGGGCTCCACCCTCAAGATATAGCATTTCCCAAAATTTGCACCTCCTAATACCATCACATTGCAGGTAAGTTTCAACACATGTATTTTAGGGAGACAAATTTCAGTCCATAGCACAGATCATAAGGTTAGGATTGACAGGGCCCACTGGGTGCCCAGCAGAAGGGAAGAAAAACCACCTGCACAAACACCCATCATTATAACCTCTTAGAATATCAAGAAGAAAGAGTAGATGCTCAGAGCTTCCAGAATGAGAAAAAAAGAAAGTTTCTCATAAAGAAATTAAAATGGTGTTCAAATTTTCAACAATGAAATCAGAAATTAGAAGATAATGGAGCAAAGCCTTCCAAATCTCCCAGGTGAAAAAATCTGTTTAATCTAGGATTGTATATCCAGCTGTACAATATTTGTGTTGCTCTCCCAACCTACAATTTTTTTTTTTTTTTTTGGTAGAGGTTGAACAGTAAAACTCAATTTCCCAGACTTTCTCACAGCCGGGGTCCTAGATATAAATTATGTTCTGTGTTGGAGGGAGCTCATTCTCACCCAGGTTCTGGCAGTCAGTCTTGGTTAAGGGTCATTTTCCTTTAAGAGTTTCCCAGATTCCTTCCTGCTGCTACGTTGGTGGGACACCAAGCCGTGACAGTGGTAGAGGTGACTTTGAGCCTGGATGGAAGAACTGAGGGTCTGTCTATCCTCTTGCTCCAGGGGGCCCAGAGGCTGCTGCCGTAGCAGAAGGACCACCAGACTCTGACTGCTGCTTCCAGAGGCTGCCTCAGGGGAACAGCTGCCTCGTGGGCTGTTCTATATTATTCTGAAAATCATTCCAAGCAGATCCATATAGCAATTGCATCTTTAGTCCTTCCAACATTTGTGTGAACTCTTACAATGAATTCTGCTAAACTGCCAGCAAGTGTGAGGCCGTGGTGGAGCAGCCCAGTGATGCTTGGTCCCGATGGCTCACTCCAGTCCCAGGGCACAGACTGCTGTGCACTTGGCTCCCAGTGACGCACACCACAATGGTCTCCAGGCAACCACCCCCAAACCAGACAGAACCCCTGGAGTTGTTTCCCCTAGACCCCATCCCTGCCTACAGACGACTCACAGCCAATGACTGCCTCTTGCAGGACAAATTCTACGGGGGTAATTTCCACTCCAGAGCTGCTGCTCGGTCTGACACTGGCATCTCTCTGTCCTGCTTTCTTTTCTCATTCTCCTATTTATCCCACTCCTTTCCCAGTTTCTCCTGGGAGTACCATCCTAACAACTCATTTTCACACACACCCATGTCTCAGAGTCTTTTGGGAAGAAATATTTTTCAGATGTTCAGGGACCCTAAGAATTTACTTCTGATAGCTTAGGAAGCTATGAGGGGACATGCTTCAGCAAAACAATGGTGTAAAGCAGGAAAGGAAGCTGTGAAACCCAATTATCCATACAGAGCATGAAGTCTAGAGAGAAGCTAAGAACCAGAAAGTCCTCCTGGGAGGGCTCCAGAGGATGGAAAGTGATAGAAAGTCAATTTGACTCTTTGGAAAATATTGATTCACATAAAAACTGACCTGGTAAACCATTTAGGAAAAATAAATATACGTACATAGGAAACCAAATAAATGGAAAATATGCAGGCATTAACTCCATGAAACATCGCCATAGTCTACTTCAGTTAGCAGTAAGCAAAATTTACTGTCATAGTAACATAAACACTGACCATCAATTTAACCAAAGTGAAAATGTTAGTTGCTCAGTCATGTCTGACTCTTTGTGACTATGGACAGCAGCCTGCCAGGCTCCTCTGTCCGTGGAATCCTCCAGGCAAGAATACTGAAGTGGGTTGTCATCTCCCTCTCCGGGGGATCTTCCCAACCCAGGGATCAAACCTGGGTCTCCTGCATTGCAGGCAGAGACTTTACCAACTGAACCACCAAGGAAGAGCTGAAATTTAACCAAAAGTTGTGATGAAAGTATAGTGAAGGATGGGGGAAGGGCCAACGCTGAGAGACCTGTGGAGGTCAATCACCATTCTCTACTGCAGTCAACAGACAAGATTTAAATTGATTAATGAAGAAATAACAGGATCAAAGATGGCAGAGGAATAGGACAGGGATACCACTCCCCACACACACACAAATTCATCAAAAGATCATTTGAATGCTGAGCAAACTTCACAAAACAACTTCTGGATGCTGGCAAGAGGACATCAGGCACCCAGAAAGGCAGCCCATTCTCTTCAAAAGGAGGTAGGACAAAATACAACAGCAAAACGATAGACAAAAGAGTTAGGGGTGGAGACCAGTCCTGGGGAGGGAGTCATGAAAGAGAAGTTTCCACACAGTAGGAAACCCTCTCACTGGTGGGTATGTGGGGAGTTTTGGAATCTCAGAGAGCAACATAACTGGGAGGGGGAAAAAAAACCCACAGAATACACACCTAACCTCAACTGTCAGCAGAGAAGTAGCCCAGAGGCTGGCATCTACCACCAGCGAGCGGGGGCTGGATGGGGAGGCACGGGCTGCATAATCGGCGCTTAGGGTAAGGACCAAGCCTGAATGCCCTGGGGATAATATGAGGGAGCTAACGCAAGATAGATAGCAACCAAAACTGTCGGATTGCCAGAGAGAAAAAAACAGAGAACTTTCCCGCAAAGGGCTCTGACTCGAAGCCTGGCCCACTCACAGAACAAAGGATTGAGCAAACACCAAAGGAGAGCTAGTTGACTGCGTACAGGCCCCTCCCCCACCAGAGGCAGAGAAGCAGGCCGGCCACAGCCAGAGCTGGAAGACAAGGGGCTGCTCCAATCTCAACCCCAGAGACAGGCATCCTCCATCAAACTGAGCAGGTTTCCAGTTGCTAGTCACGTCTTCCTGGGATCCTGGATTGTTGACATCTTCCAGGAGGGTCACAGCCTGAGATCAGCCCCCCAGAGGAGACTCAGAGCACACCTGAGACGGCGCGCTCGCAGCTCATCTGGGGAACCGAGCAGCTGGGAGTGGGGAGGTGAGTAAGACGCACTGCCCACCTAGGACAGTGCTTTCACCAAACACCTGGCCACCTGAGCTGCTGGTACCTGGGAAAGACACAAAACACACATCCAACCGAGTCTGTGCCCTTGTGAGGGATCTTAGACCTCTGTGAGTGCCTTAGACCTGGGAAGTGCACAAAACACAGGGCCTGCTTTGAGCAGTGCCTCTGCATAGCACCCTGGAGCCTGAGCAGTGTAGATCCAGGAAGCACAAGCTGCCTTGAGCTGGGGCAAACCCAGTGGGCTCCTACACTGTGAGCACTCCCCACACACACCAGCGGTATTTGTTTGCAGTGTCCCTCCCTCCCCACAACCCAAGTGAACAAGTGAGCCTAAATAAGTGACCACCTTCGCCCCTTTACATCAAGGTGGAAATTAGACCCTGAAGAGACTTGCAAACAGAGGAAGCCAAAATAAACAAAGAAGAGGGAACCGCTCTGGAAGTCATAGGTGCAACAGATTAAAACCCTGTAGTCAACATTGACTAAGCATTGGAGGGGGTTTATAGACCTTGAGAACAAGTACAGGCTGGAACAAGGAAATATCTGAAACTGAACTGACCCCACGCTGCCCACAACAACTCCAGAGAAATGCCTAAATATATTTTTACTATTATCACTTTTTAAGTTTTTTTAAAGTTCTTTATTACTCCTTTAATTTTCATTTGTATAGCCTATTATTACCTTGCAAAAAAAAAAAAAAGGCCCTAGTTTTAAAGCAAATTTCATATATATATTTTTATAATTTTTATGATTGATTTTGTTTTGTATTTTTAATATATTTTTTGAGAGTCTAACCTCTATTCTAGAATTTTAATCTGCTTTTTGGTATTTGTTATCAATTTTGTACCTTTAAGAATCTAATCTTCAGTATCCATTTTCACTTAGGGGTGTGATTACCGGCTTGATTGCTCTTTCCCCTTTTGACTCTCCCACTTCTCCCCCAGGTCACCTCTATCTCCTCCCTCCCCCTTCTCTTCTCCACTTCATTCTGTGAATCTTTCTGGGTGTTCCAGGCTGTGGAAAACACTTAGGGAACTGATTACTGGCTAGATTGGTCTCTCCACTTTTGACTCCCCTTCTTCTCCTCCTGGTCACTTCTATCTCCCTCCTCCCTCTTCTCTTCTCCATGTAACTCTGTGAACCTCTCTGGCTGTCCCTCACTGTGGAGAATTGTTTCGCCATTAACCTAGTTGTTTTATCATCTGTGATGTATGGATGAAGAAGTCTTGAGGTTATTGTAAGAATAAGACTGAAAGCCAGAGGCAGGAGGCTTAACTCCAAAACTTGAGAACATCAGAGAACTCTTGATTTCAGGGAAGATGAATAGACAAGAGCTCACTCAAAAGCCTCCATACTTAGACTGAAACCAAGCTCCACTCAGGAGCCAAGAAGTTCCAGAGCAAGACATTCCATGCTAATTCCCCAGCAATGCAGAACACAGCCCTGAGTATTAAAAGACAGGCTGCCCAAAGCCTTGCCAAACCCATAGACACCCCAAAAGTCACTATTGGACACTTCAGTGCACTCCAGAGAGAAGAGATCCAGCGCCACCCACCAGAACACAGACTCAAGCTCCCCTAACCATGAAACGTTGACAAGCCACTAGTCCAACCCCACCCACAGGGAGAAGGCTCCACAATAAAGAGGAAGCATGAACTTCCAGCCTACTGAAAGAGTACCCCAAATACAGCAATCTAAACAAAATGAAAAGGCAGAGAAATATTCAGCAGGTAAAGGAACATGATAAATGCCCACCAAACCAAACAAAAGAGGAGGAGATAGGGAGTCTACCTGAAAAATAATTCAGAATAATGATAGTACAGGTGATCCAAAATCTTGAAAACAAAATGGAGTTACAGATAAATAGACTAGAGACAAGGACTGAGAAGATGCAAGAAATGTTTAACAAGGACCTAGAAGAAATAAAGAAGAACCAATCAATAATGAATAATGCAGTGTGGTGGTTTAGTTGCTAACTTGTGTCTGACTCTTGCGACTCCATGGACAGTAGGCTGCCAGGCTCCTCTGTCCATGGGATTCTCCAGGCAAGAATAATGGAGTGAGTTGCCATTCCCTTCTTCAGGCTATCTTCCCAACCCAGGAATCGAACCTGGGTCTCCTGCATTGCAGGCAGATTCTTTACCAACTGAGCTATGAGTAACTGAGATCAAAAGCACTCTGGAGGGAACCAACAGTAGAATAACTGAGGCAGAAGATAGAATAAGTGAGGTGGAAGATAGAATGGTGAAAATAAATGAAGCAGAGAAGAAAAAAGAAAAAAGAATTAAAAGAAATAAGGACAACCTCAGAGACCTCTGGGACAGTTAAATGCCCCAACATTAGAATCATAGGAGTCCCAGAAGAAGAAGACAGAAAAGGGGGGTATGAGAAAATACTTGAGGAGATAATAGTTGAAAACTTTTCATAAAATGGGGAAGAAAATAGCCACCCAAGTCCAAGAAACCCAAAGAGTCCCAAACAGGATAAACCCAAGTTGAAACACCCCAAGACACATATTAATCAAACTGCTGCTGCCGCTAAGTCACTTCAGTCATGTCCGACTCTGTGCGACCCCATAGATGGCAGCCCACCAGGCTCCCCTGTCCCTGGGATTCTCCAGGCAAGAACACTGGAGTGGGTTGCCATTTCCTTCTGCAATGCATGAAAGTGAAAAGTTAAAGTGAAGTCGCTCAGTCGTGTCCGACTCTTAGCGACCCCATGGACTGCAGCCCACCAGGCTCCTCCATCCATGGGATTTTCCAGGCAAGAGTACTGGAGTGGGGTGCCATTGCCTTCTCTGATTAATCAAACTAGTGAAGATCAAATGCAAAGAACAATATTAAAAGCACCAAGGGAAAAGCAACAAATAGCACACAAGGGGATCCCCATAAGGATAACAGCTGATCTTTCAATAGAAACTCTTCAGGCCAGAAGGGACAGGCAGAAAATACCTTAAGTGATGAAACAGAAAAACTTACAACTCAGATTACTATACCCAGAAAGGATCTCATTCAAATATGAAGGAGAAATCAAAAGCTTTACAGACAAGCAAAAGATGAGAGAATTCTGCACCACCAAACCAGCTCTTCAACAAATGCTAAAGGATCTTCTCTAGACAGGAAACAGAGGAAGAGTTTATAAACTCGAACCCAAGACAACAAAGTAAATGGTAATGGGATCATACTTATCAATAATTACCTTAAATGTAAATGGGTTGAATGCCCCAACCAAAAGACAAAGACTGGCTGAATGGATACAGAAACAAGACCCCTATACATGCTGTCTACAAGAGACCCACCTCAAACCTAGGGACACATACAGACTGAAAGTGAAGAGTGGGAAAAAGATATTTCATGCAAATGGAACCCAAAAGAAAGCAGGAGTAGCAATACTCATATCAGATAAAGTAGACTTTGAAATAAAGACCATGAAAAGAGACAAAGAAGGACACTAATCAAAGGATCAAAACAAGAAGATATAACAATTGTAAATATGTATGCACCCAACATAGGAGCACCTCAATACATAAGGCAAATGCTAACAAGTATGAAAGGGGAAATTAACAGTAACACAATAGCAGTGGGAAACTTTAATACCACACTCACATCTATGAATAGATCAACCAAACAGAAAATTAGCAAGGAAACACAAACTTTAAATGACACAATAAGCCAGTTAGACCTAATTGATATCTATAGGACATTTCACCCCCTAACAATAAATTTCGCTTTTTTCTCAAGTGCATACTGAACATTCTCCAGTATAGATCACATCCTGGGCCATAAATCTAGCCTTTGTAAATTCAAAAAAATATTGAAATCATTTCAAGCATCTTTTCTGATACAATGCAGTAAGATTAGATGCCAACTACAGGAAAAATAAACTATTAAAAATACAAACATATGAAGGCTAAACAACATGCTTCTGAATAACAGACAAATCACAGAAGAAATCAAAATATGCATAGAAATAAATTAAAATTAAAACACAACAACCCAAAACCTATGGGATTCAGTAAAAGCAGTGCTAAGGGGAAGGTTCATAGCAATACAAGCTTATCTCAAGAAACAAGAAATCAAATAAATAACCTAACTAGAAAAAGAAGAAATGAAAAACCCCAGGGTTAGTAGAAGGAAAGAAACCATAAAAATTAAAGCAGAAATAAATGAAAAAGAAACAAAGGAGACTGCAGCAAAAACCAACAAAATTAAAAGCTGGTTCTTTGATAAGATAAATAAAATAGACAAGCCATTAGCCAGACTCATCAAGAAAAAAAGGGAGAAGAATCAAATCAACAAAATTAGAAATTAAAATGGAGAAATCACAACAGATAACACAAAAATACAAAGGATCATAAGAGACTATGATCAGCAACTATATGCCAATAAAATGGACAACTTAGAAGAAATGGATGCATTCTTAGAGAAGTATAACCTTCCAAAACTGAACCAGGAAGAAACAACATCTTAACTGACCCATCACAAGCATGGAAATCAAAACTGTAATCAAAAATCTTCCAACAAACAAAAGCCCAGGACCAGATAGCTTCACATGTGAATTCTATCAAAAAGTTAGAGAAGAGCTAACACTTATTCTACTCAAACTCTTCCAGAAAATTGCAGAGGAAGGTAAACTCTCAAACTCATTCTATGAGGCTGCTGCTGCTGCTGCTGAGTCGCATCAGTCGTGTCCGACTCTGTGCGACCCCAGAGACGGCAGCCCACCAGGCTACCACCACTCTAGTACCAAAACCAGAAAATGATATCACAAAAAAAGAAAACTACAGGCCAATATCACCGATGAACATAAATGGAAAAATTCTCAACAAAACTCTAGCAAACGGAATCTTCAGTTCAGTTCAGTTCAGTCACTCAGTCGTGTCCGACGCTTCACGACCCCATGAATCACAGCACGCCAGGCCTCCCTGTCCATCACCAACTTCTGGAGTTCACTCAGACTCACGTCCATCGAGTCAGTGATGCCATCCAGCCATCTCATCCTCTGTCATCCCCTTCTCCTCCTGCCCCCAATCCCTCCCAGCATCAGAGTCTTTTCCAATGAGTCAACTCTTCACATGAGGTGGCCAAAGTACTGGAGTTTCAGCTTCAGCATCATTCCCTCCAAACAAATCCCAGGGCTGATCTCCTTCAGAATGGACTGGTTGGATGTCCTTGCAGTCCAAGGGACTCTCAAGAGTCTTCTCCAACACCACACTTCAAAAGCATCAATTCTTCGGCGCTCAGCCTTCTTCACAGTCCAACTCTCACATCTATACATGACCATAGGAAAAACCATAGCCTTGACTAGATGGTCCTTTGTTGGCAAAGTAATGTCTCTGCTTTTGAATATGCTATCTAGGTTGGTCGTAACTTTCCTTCCAAGGAGTAAGCGTCTTTTAATTTCATGGCTGCAGTCACCATCTGTAGTGATTTTGGAGCCCAGAAAAATAAAGTCTGACACTGTTTCCACTGTTTCCCCATCTATTTCCCATGAAGTGATGGGATCAGATGCTATGATCTTCATTTTCTGAATGTTGAGCTTTAAGCCAACTTTTTCACACTCCACCTTCACTTTCATCAAGAGGCTTTTGAGTTCCTCTTCACTTTCTGCCATAAGGGTGGTGTCATCTGCATATCTGAGGTTATTGATATTTCTCCCGGCAATCTTGATTCCAGCTTGTGTTTCTTCCAGTCCAGCGTCTCTCATGATGTACTCTGCATATAAGTTAAATAAACAGGGTGACAATATACAGCCTTGACGAGCTCCTTTTCCTATTTGGAACCAGTCTGTTGTTCTGTGTCCAGTTCTAACTGTTGCATCTTGACCTGCATACAGATTTCTCAAGAGGCAGATCAGGTGGTCTAGTATTCCCATCTCTTTCAGAATTTTCCACAGTTTGTTGTGATCCACAAGTCAAAGGCTTTGGCATAGTCAATAAAGCAGAAATAGATGTTTTTCTGGAACTCTCTTGCTTTTTCCATGATCCAGTGGATGTTGGCAATTTGATCTCTGGTTCCTCTGCGTTTTCTAAAACCAGCTTGAACATCAGGAAGTTCACAGTTCACGTATTGCTGAAGCCTGGCTTGGAGAATTTTGAGCATTACTTTACTAGCATGTGAGATGAGTGCAATTGTGCGGTAGTTTGAGCATTCTTTGGCATTGCCTTTCTTTGGGATTGAAATGAAAACTGACCTTTTCCAAAAGATCATACATCATGACCAAGTGGGCTTTATCCCAGGGATTCAAGGATTCTTCAATATTTGCAAATCAATCAATGTGATACACCACATTAACAAATTGAAAGATAAAAACCATATGATTATCTCAATAGATGCAGAGAAAGCCTTTCACAAAATTCAGCACCCATTTATGATCAAAACTCTCCAGAAAGCAGGCATATAAGGAACATAACTCAACATAATAAAAGCCATATATGAGAAACCCCCAGCAAACATTACCCTAATGGCGAAAAACTTAAAGCATTTCCCCTAAAGTCAGGAACAAGACAAGGGTGCCCACTCTCTCCACTACTATTCAACATAGCTTCGGAAGTTTTAGCCACAGCAATCAGAGAAGAAAAAGAAATAAAAGGAATCCAGGTTGGAAAAGAAGTAAAGCTCTCACTGTTTGCAGATGACATGATCCTCTACATAGAAAACCCTAAAGACACCACCAGAAACTACTAGAGCTAGTCAGTGAATGCACTAAAGTTGCAGATACAAAATTAACACACAAAAATCCCTTGCATTCCTATACACTAACAATGAGAAAACAGAAAGAGAAATTAAGGAAACAATCCCATTCACCACTGTGATGAAAAGAATAAAATACTTAGGAAAAAATCTACCTAAAGAAACAAAAGACTATAGAAAACTATAAAACACTGATGAAAAATCAAAGATGACACAAATAGATGGAGAAACATACCATGTTCATGGATCGGAAGAATCAATACAGTGAAAATGAGTATATTACCCAAAGCAATCTACAGATTCAATGCAATTCCGATCAAGCTGCTGCTGCTGCTGCTGCTAAGTCGCTTCAGTCGGACCTGACTCTGTGCGACCCCATAGATGGCAGCCCACCAGGATCTTCTGTCCATGGGATTCTCCAGGCAAGAATACTGGAGTGGGTTGCCATTTCCATCTCCAATTTATTCATGCATGCTAAGTCACTTCAGTCGTGTTTGACTCTGTGTGACCCTATGGACAGCAGCCCACCAGGCCCCTCTGTCCATGGGATTCTCTAGGCAAGAATACTGGAGTGGGTTCCCATTTCCTTCTCCTCCCTATCAAGCTACCAATGGTATTTTTCACAGAACTAGAACAAATAATTTCACAATTTTGTATGGAATTACAAAAAACCTCAAATAGGCAAAGCAAACTTGACAAAGAACAGAACTGGAGGAATCAACCTGCCTGACTTCAGGCTATACTACAAAGCCACAGTCATCAAGACAGTATGGTACTGGCACAAAGACAGAAATACAGATCAATGGAACAAAATAGAAAGCCCAGAGATGAATCCACTCACCTATGGACACCTTATCTTTGACAAAGGAGGCAAGAATATACAATGGAGAAAAGACAATCTCTTAACAAGTGGTTCTGGGAAAACTGGTCAACTACTTGTAAAAGAATGAAACTAGAACACTTTCTAACACCATACACAAAAATAAACCCAAAATGGACTAAAGATCTAAATGTAAGACCAGAAACTATAAAACTCCTAAAGGAAAACATAGGCAAAACACTCTCTGACATAAATCACAGCAAGATCCTCTATGACCCACCTCCCAGAATAATGGAAATGAAAGCAAAAATTAACAAGTGGGACCTAATTAAACTTAAAAGCTTTTGAACAACAAAGGAAACTATAACCAAGGTGAAAAGACAGCCTTCAGAATGGGAGAAAATAATAGCAAACAAAGCAACTGACAAAGAATTAATCTCAAAAATACACAAGCAGCTCCCACAGCTCAATTTCAGAAAAATAAATTACCCAATCAAAAAATGGGCCAAAGAACTAAACAGACAGTTCTCTGAAGACATACAGATGGCTAACAAACACATGAAAAGATGCTCAACATCACTCATTATCAGAGAAATGCAAATCAAAACCACAATGAGGTACCATTTCATGCCAGTCAGAATGGCTGTGATCCAAAAGTCTACAAGCAATAAATGCTGGAGAAGGTATGGAGAAAAGGGAACCCTCTTACACTGTTGGTAGGAATGCAAACTAGTACAGCCACTATGGAGAACAGTGTGGAGATTCCTTAAAAAACTGGAAATAGAACTGCCATATGACCCAGCAATCCCGCTACTGGGCATACACACTGAGGAAACCAGAATTGAAAGAGACATGTGTACCCCAATGTTCGTCGCAGCACTGTTTATAATAGCCAGGACATGGAAGCAACCTAGATGTCCATCATCAGACAAATGGATAAGAAAGCTGTGGTACATATACACAATGGACTATTACTCAGCCATTAAAAAGAATACATTTGAATCTGTTCTAATGAGGTAGATAAAACTGGGGCCTATTATACAAAGTGAAATAAGTCAGAAAGAAAAATACCAGTACAGTATATTAATGCATATATACGGAAGTTAGAAAGATGGTAACAATGACCCTATACACAAGACAGCAAAAGAGACACAGACATAAAGAACATACTTTTGGACTCTGTGGGACAAGGCAAGGGTGGGATGATTTCATGTATATTACCATATGTGAAATAGATGACCAGTCCAAGTTCGATGAATAAAACAGAGCACTCAAAGCTGGTGCACTGGGACAACCCAGAGGGATGGAATGGGGAGGGAGGTGGGAGGGGGTTTTGGGATGGGGGACACATATACACACGTGGCTGATTCATGTGAATGTATGGCAAAAACCACTACAATATTGTAAAGTAATTAGCCTCCAATTAAAATAAATTAATTAATTTTAAAAAATTAAAATAAATAACAGAATCAGCACATTATTTAGAAATATGAAAGTAAATACCACTGTGAGCATTACAAGCAGAAATCTATTTGACATGAATTCACCTAAGCCCTATTACATTCAAAAAGATAATGCATAGCTTCTGATGGAAGACACACAAATATACATACACATCCCACACAATGAAATGAGGATGGAGGGATAAGACCAGAGCCATGGAGGAAGCAGAGTGGGGGCTGGTTCATTGGGGACAGAGGCAGGTATAGATGCCCTTTCCTGGGGGGCCACCAGAGTCTGAGAGTCACAGCCAAGGAGGATTCAGCAGACATACAACTATGAATACGTTCCATACTCAGAAATTTTAAAAAACTCACCATCCAACTGCAGACTCCCACCCACTATCAGTCAGCCACTGATGCCCAAAAGTCCACACTACAGATTCATTTATCTGAATTGAGCACTGATCTCTCTTTAAGAGTGGAGGTTCCCTGTCAGAGATACACACCACATAGAGTATAGGAAAGGCACAGTCTGCATGCCCTGGGCAAGCTGCTTAAAGCCCCAGAAACTTACCTTCTTGGTGGAGTCCAAAAATGGCCGCAATCCTTTGTAGCTCCTCCCATCATACTGGGCTGGGCTTGTGGTTTGCTTTGACCAACTGGAAGTGGCAGAACTGAAATTGTGCTGTTCAGTTCAGTCAGTTCAGTCACTCAGTTGTGTCCAACTCTTTGTGACCCCATGAATCACAGCATGCCAGGCCTCCCTGTCCATCACCAACTCCCAGAATTCACCCAAACTCACGTGCATCGAGTTGGTGATGCCATCCAGCCATCTCATCCTCTGTCATCCCCTTCTCCTCCTGCCCCCAATCCCTCCCAAGCATCAGGGTCTTTTCTAATGAGTCAACTCTTCACATGAGGTAGCCAAAGTATTGGAGTTTCAGTTTTAGCATCAGTCCTTCCAATTGTGCTGTACTGAAGCTAAAAAAGCTAAAAGAAGCCTTTCATCGTCCATCCTTGCAGCTGTCAGAACCCTCCACTGACACAGGCACACACCTAGGCTAGCCTGTTGGAACACGAGAGATACTCCCATCACCCCAGCCAACAGCCAGTAGACTTCCAGACCAGAACGAGATCACTCAAGACCAACAAGCCCCACTCAACCCACCAGTCCCATGCAAGCCCCATCAAAATTAGTCCAGCCCAGCCCAGACTTCAAGAACCACAGAGCAGAACTGAAGGCTAAACAGATGGCAAGAGAGAGTGTGTGTGTGTGTGTGTGTGTGTGTGTGTGTGTTTATTTAAGCCACTAAGTTTTTAGTAGGTTTACTCTGTAACAAGGAAAATTGATGGACTTCCTATGTGAAATGATGATATCAAGGCTTAGTTCACAGGGGTAAGATGTAATGATATTATATGAAGTTACCAGAGGTGCTCAAAAATATTCCTTAGCATCTACCCAATCTCCAACACCTAAATGCAAAAGAGTTTTTAGCAACTGCTACATTTACTGAGAAGGCCAAAGAGTGGGGACAGGGCTCCCAGAGGGAGAGAGAAGAAACCTCTAGCGGAGGCTTCACCCACCCTCCAGCCCCACTGTTGAGCCACATGGCCACCTGGTGTGACAACAAGCAATTCAACTTTGCAAGCAGGTCTGAAAAGGCAAAGATTTAACCACTGTAATTGGCTTAATCTACCATCATCTACTGGAGAAGGCAATGGCACCCCACTCCAGTACTCTGGCCTGGAAAATCCCATGGACGGAGGAGCCTGGTAGGCTGCAGTCCGTGGTGTCGAGAAGACTCAGACACGACTGAGCAACTTCACTTTCACTTTTCACTTTCATGCATTGGAGAAGGCAATGGCAACCCACTCCAGTGTTCTTGCCTGGAGCATCCCAGGGACGGGGGAGCCTGGTGGGCTGCCATCTATGGGGTCGCACAGAGTCAGACACAATTGAAGCAACTTAAGCAGCAGCACCATCATCTACACCAGCCATTACAGAACCCTTCCAGGGGAGTCTTATCTCTACCACCTGCGGGCCAGACCTCACACCTGGAGGCACAGAAAATGACTCTCCCTAATCCTACCAGAATCATAGCAAGCACAGCGAGGTACGGGCCTCAAGCAAATCCAATACCTCTCTGCACTGACCCTGTGAGGCTTATCCACTCACTTATGAGTAAGTAATTAGATGTTTGTCTCATTATCACTGACTTATACAGGAACCTCCCTTTTGTGCTGAAACTTAGTTTCTGTACACTGGCACCAAATAAATCTCTGAGACAAGAGTTTGGGGTGAAGTATAAAAGAATAACTTTATTGCTTTGCCAGGCAACGGGGGTCACAGAAGGCTAACACCCTCAAAACTGTGTCCCAGCCTTGAGTGGGTAGTGAGTTTTGTAATGGTTCAAAGAGGAGGGCGTGATAAAGCTCATGGACACTCTTCTGATTGGTTGGTGATGAGATAAGTGGGAGTCAGCATCATCAACCTTCTGGTTTCAACCAGTCTGGGGTCTACTGCTGGTGGGCAGCAAATAGTTCATTTCTCCTACCTGGTGGGAGTTTCAGTTCGGTTCAGTTGAGTCGCTCAGTCGTGTCCGACGCTTTGAGACCCCATGAATCGCAGCACTCCAGGCCTCCCTGTCCATCACCAACTCCCAGAGTTCACTCAGACTCACGTCCATCGAGTCAGTGATGCCATCCAGCCATCTCATCCTCTGTCGTCCCCTTCTCCTCCTGCCACCAATCCCTTCCAGCATCAGAGTCTTTTCCAGTGAGTCAACTTTTCCAATGAGTCATGAGGTGGCCAAAGTACTGGAGTTTCAGCTTCTGCATCATTCCCTCCAAAGAAATTCCAGGGCTGATCTCCTTCAGAATGGACTGGTTGGATCTCCTTGCAGTCCAAGGGACTCTCAAGTGTCTTCTCCAACACCACAGTTCAAAAGCATCAATTCTTCAGTGCTCAGCTTTCTTCACAGTCCTACTCTCACATCCATACATGACCACTGGAAAAACCATAGCCTTGACTAGACGGACCTTTGTTGGCAAAGTAATGTCTCTGCATTTGAATATGCTATCTAGGTTGATCATAACATTCCTTCCAAGGAGTAAGCGTCTTTTAATTTCATGGCTGCAGTCACCATCTGCAGTGATTTTGGAGCCCAGAAAAATAAAGTCTGCCACTGTTTCCACTGTTTCCCCATCTATTTCCCATGAAGTGATGGGACCACATGCCATGATCTTCGTTTTCTGAATGTTGAGCTTTAAGCCAACTTCTTCACTCTCCACTTTCACTTTCATCAAGAGGCTTTTTAGTTCCTCTTCACTTTCTGCCATAAGGGTGGTGTCATCTGCATATCTGAGGTTATTGATATTTCTCCCGGCAATCTTGCTTCCAGCTTGTGCTTCTTCCAGCCCAGCGTTTCTCATGATGTACTCTGCATAGAAGTTAAATAAGCAGGGTGACAATATACAGCCTTGACGTACTCCTTTTCCTATTTGGAACCAGTCTGTTGTTCCATGTCAAGTTCTAACTGTTGCTTCCTGACCTGCATGTAGGTTTCTCAAGAGGCAGATCAGGTGGTCTGGTATTCCCATCTCTTTCAGAATTTTCCACAGTTTTCTGAAAAGTAGCTCAAATGTATTGTTATGTATGTCCTTTGAGGGGAAACCAGGACTCTGCCCCAAGGCTGCACTATTGTTTCCTGGTTGCTCCTCCCTTGTCTCTGCATCCCCTCCCTTCCCTGATTAGCAACTGTTTGAGTTCTACTGGTTGGAACTCAGGGAGGTCATGGGGGCTGAATGAACCCTATTTGCTACACACAAGAAATGAGGAACACAGAAAGGTTTTTTTGCCCAGGAGCCCCTCAAGGTCCCGCTTGGTTTCATTTCTCCCTGGGATAGGCCCTGGGATGCCACGAGAACACTGGGTTTGGAGTCTGAACACTTGAGTTGAGCCAGTCGCTCTACATGCCCACAAAACACACATAGCCTAAGGAGCACCCTGAACCACCCACGTCATCTGTTGTCTGCTAAATACCAGAGCCCCACCAGAAAAGCAGGTTTGTGTGCTCTTCACACAGGCCTCCACCAGGGAGCCAGCAGGTGTCCTGGGTCTGCTAAGAGTCTTCTAAGTATCTGGCTAAGCCCAAGGGGAGATGTGACTCCCCAGTACTCTAGAGCAACTTCCAGAAGTGAGGTGTTTCAAACCTATGAGGCCCATAAGGCTCATTGAATCCGCACAAGCCCCCTGTTTTATGCATGAGCAAACAGTCACCCAGAGAGGGGCACTGGCCTGTCCAAGGACCCTCAACTTCAGAGACCACTCTAACCACCCTGGGATCCATGACCTTGACTCTAGGTGATAAGATATCTGTCCAGAGGGCTTTTAAATTCAAGATTAGATTAACCAGGGAGTTAGTTTACATTGCCTGGAGACACATTACCAGCTGATCTATGAACAGTTGACCTATATTCATGGCAGCAGCCATGAAGAGCAAACAGAAGATTTACAGATAAGTGTGGGCTACCTGCACATGACCTTCTTTCTAGATTAGAAAACATGCTCGAGAAGTTTTGCAGTGTGGTCCAGGGAGAAGGGACACGCCTGTGCAGACCTCCCCTCTACTCCAGGTGGTCCAAGACCTGTCCCGGCACCAGCCTACTCATTCACTCAGGAGGGGCTGCACTGGATGCTCAGTCTCTGCCCCCACCCTCTCCCTTGTGGCTCCACCAAACCTACCTTTATATCCTGGGCAGGAGGGGCCGCTTTCTATTTGGAGGACCAGCCAAAGTGGGCACTTATTTGCCAAGGGCCATGATGCTCCCTGGGAAATAGCATTAATTCTCCAAACCCCTAGCAGTAGTTCTTGTCATTACTGCTTGAAAACTTTATGCCTTATATTGAGTAGACCACATGAACACATTAAAATCTGTCCTGTTCTATAAAATAAGTAAATTCCTGGAGAAAGAAGGTGTGGTGTATATATATATATAATGAAATATTACTCAGCCATAAAAAAGAACAAAATAATGCCACTTGCAGCTATATGGGTGGACCTACAGATTGTCATACTGAGTGAAGTGTCAAGATAGAAAGACAACTACCATACGATATCACTTATATGTGGAATCTAAAATATGACACAAATGAACTTATTTACAAAATAGAAATAGAGTCACAGACGTAGGAAAGAAACTTATGGTTACCAAAGTGGAAAGAGGTGGGGAGAGGGATAAATTGGGAGATTGGGAATGACATTTACTTATGTCTGTATATAAAATAAAGACCTACCTAATGTACAGATAGGATTATGTGTATGCTGCTGCTAAGTCACTTCAGTCGTGTCCAACTCTGTGCGACCCCAGAGATGGCAGCCCACCAGGCTCTCCCGTCCCTGGGATTCTCCAGGCAAGAACACTGGAGTGGCTTGCCATTTCCTTCTCCAGTGCATGAAAGTGAAAAGTGAAAGTGAAGTCGATCAGTCGTGTCCGACTCTTAGCGACCCCATGGACTGCAGCCTACCAGGCTCCTCCGCCCATGGGATTTTCCAGGCAAGAATACTGGAGTGGTTGCCATTGCCTTCTCCGGATTATATATATACATGTATATACATGGACTTCCCTGGTGGCTCAGATGGCTAAGTGTCTGCCTACAATGCAGGAGACCTGGGTTCAATCCCTTGGTCAGGAAGATCCTCTGGAGAAGGAAATGGCATACACTCCAGTACTCTTGCCTGGAAAATCCCATGGATGGAGGAGCCTGGTAAGCTACAGTCCATGGGGTCGCAAAGAATCGGACACGACTGAGTGACTTCACTTTCACTTAATGTATAGATAAAATATAAAACAGATTTAAAACAGATAGATGAAATAGATAAGAGCCTACTGTATAGCACAAGCAATTCTACTCAATATTCTGTAATGACCTATATGGAAAAAGAATATTAAAAAGAAAGGCTATCCCCAGGAACCCTTCACTCTGAATATGGGTGATTTATCAGGACACGCACCATATAGGCCCCCACTTGACACCTTGAGAAATGTCATTCATGCTTCATAAGCAGAGGGCAGCCGGCTGCCGGGTGCCCTCTGGGCTCTTCATCTCAGCCCCTCCTGCGGCATCATGTACTGTGCACCATCTGTCTCCCCCGCCCAGTCTGTGGGCCTGGCGACAGAAGCAGGCTGTCACCTCTCCAACCCAAGTGCCCACAGTGGGCCTGGTGCATGGTAAGCCCATGATAAACGTCAGGTGAGTAGATGGCTGAGTTAATGAGCAAAAATGGAATAAATCCTATGTGCAGAATAAGTTTCCGGGGGGTAAAACAAATCCCAATTAACACAGTAAGTGGCATTTTGTTTTCTCTATTTCAGGACACACAAAATAATTAGTGCATAGTGCAGAGAGAGCTCTGAGTGTGAAGCTGGATGTAATCAGGTGTCAAAACACAGAAACCTGAGGAGATGAGCACAAATACACGGTGAGCTCGGTTAGGAAGGAGCGACTGCTCAGGGCGAGTTTTCTCCTTGAGGAGGGGCACTTTCTTGCAGGATTTTAAGGCTGTGTTACCATACAAGAGAGGCTCCTCAGGAGGGTGCTGGAAAATGCGATGGTCCTGGTTCAGGTGGATGGAGCAGCCCTGTCCACCCCTAGTGATGAGGTGTCCACAGTGGACCCCCTAGATTCACAAAACTCTCATGAAACAACCCACTCACTGTCTCCATCCAACCAGCATGGAAATCCCAGAGAGGTTAAGCAGTTTTGTAATTTGCTCAAGAATTCACTTGGTCTGTCTCAGTCTAAAATGTGTACACTCACACATTCTCTGACAGGGAGACTTGGGCTCCCCTCTCCCAGCCAAAGCCCGTGGCACCCCTTCACCATCAGGCCACATGGCCGCCTCCAGGACACCTTCTCAGTCCCTCTTGGCCCCCTTCCTCTTGATCCTCCACCTCCATCTCCCTGAGACTGGGCTCACACACAACCAGCCTGCAACTCCACAGCTTGCAGCCTGGCTGAACACTCCTGGAGGCCCTGGTTCCTCCCACCTCATCCAGGCTTAGAGATGAGATGTTGCCATAGACCAGGAATTGCGGCTTCACATGGGGGCGACCTCTGCCCAGGCTCCATCCATTCCTCCCATCCATCCTCCCTAATAAAGCACTGGTACTCAGTCCTTCCTGGGGAACTCAGACACACACACTGTTCTGATTTATGTCTTTAGTTTTCCCTCTTTATCCCCAACCCCACACTCCATCCTTCTTCCCATGGAGGATACCTTCTCCATTCGTGGATAGACTTCCTAGAATGTGGAGGCATCCTGCAATCTGCACTTTGTTTGCATTTTGCTTTACATAAATGCAACTGGATCACACATTTCACTCCTGTGCTTACTTTGCTCTCAACCCCTCATTCAAAGTCTACTCTGATGCAGGTCACTGACCCACTTCACTGGGGCAAAGTTCCCTGGGGACCCATGTGGGAGAGATCAGGTGTGGGCCCCCCAGACCTCAACAGGACACGAGGGGCCCGCTTCCCTACACCTTAACCAAAATGTAGTATGATCCGATGTTCTCATTCCCGTAGTCCTGCTGGGCGGAAAGTGTTGCCGCTCTGTGTATCCCTTCCGGCTGGCTTGGCAGCTCTTCCTCTTCTTGTCGGCCACCTGAGAGCCATCAGCACCTCCCCAGGATTTTACTTGTGAGCTCATGTTGAACCCTCTCCCCCACCCCCACCTTGGTCATCTCGGCCATTACCTTCAGAGGGAGTTTAGGAAGTTTAGGAAGAAGAAGGAGGCAGGCCCTGGTGGCTCAGATGGTAAAGAGTCTGCCTGCAATGCAGGAGACCTGGGTTTGATTCCTGGGTCAGGAAGAGCCCCTGGAGAAGGAAATGGCAATCCCTTTATTAGGGATAAAGTGTGTCAAGCCAAGCTCTGATTGTCCCCATGTTCCACCAGCCTTCTGGGCTTGCAGTAGTAGCCAGCACCTCCCATACTTCCCCACCCACACAGCTGTTCTTCTCGGCCCATCCAAAGACTGCTTGGAGTTACAGATTCAAGGCTCCCCGGAAAGTCACTCTCCAGGAGACATGGACCCCAGCTAGTCACAGAGAACCTGTCCACCTCCCACTGCTTGTCAGCTTGCTCCAGGGGACACATCCCCAAATGCCAGCTCTCTCTCAGTCCCTCTCCTGGCCTCAGGAGCTTCCATGCACCCTACTCACCCTTCATACTCAACTCAAAATTCTCTGTTTCCAGAAGCCTCTCCAACTTCCCTGGGAAGTCAGGCCCTTCTACCCTGGGCCTTGGCAGCCCTGCGAACATGCAGGCTTTTCTCCCGTGGGGTTTGCTCCCACACTGTGAATTAGACATGGAGCAATGGATTCATTAAGAGACTCAGGGTGCATTTCTTCCAAGGCTCTGATAAAGCACAGCAGAGATGGAGCCCCAGTTACACACGTGGGGGTGACACAGGGGTGCTGGGACCAGGACTTTCCTTGACATGCCTGAGAGCTCAGGCTGCTGGCACACCTTTGGTTGGTGGGTATAGTTGTAAACTGTACTACAGTGTATTTTGATTCTCTAGGTACTACAATTTTAAATTGCAAAATATACTTATAGCTGTGGAGACACTAGTTCTAGTAACAGGTGAAAAAATAGCTTTATTCCTACAAGCAAATTCTCTAGCCCCAAAGAATGGCCTTTCCAGGGTCCTGTGGCCACCGCTGTGGAGGCCTCAGTCTAGAGTGCCATGCCCACCCACCCTGTATCACTCATGGAGTGATTGCATGTACAAGCACACACATAAATACACACATTCACATTGTACATTGCATGTACAAGCACACACATAAATACACACACACACGCACTGCACACAGCATATGATACAAGAATTGTTGCTGGAATGGGGGCCCTTCCAAGGCCTGAGAGCGGGCTCTTGTCTAACACTCAACAATGAATTGTCCAAGGAGACACATGTGCTGAAAAAGCAAGAGACTTTGTTGGGAAGGGGCCCCCTGGGCTGAGAGTAGGAGAGCAAGGGAGACCAGAAGGAGTTCTCTGCCACGTGGCTCACAGTCTTGGGTTTTATGGTGATGGGTTAGTTTCCAGATTATCTCTGGCCAATCATTCTGAGTTAGGGTCATTCCTGGGGGTGCACACATCACTCAGCCAAGATAGATTCCAGCGAGGAGGGTCCTGGGGGGTTGGAAGGACAAGTGGCATCTCTTTTTAACCTTTCCCAAATTCTTCCGGTTGGTGGTAGCTTGTTTGTTCCGCTTTCCTTGCCAGGACTTCCTGTCCTAAAATAACCCACGCAAATGGTTGCTATGGTGCCTGGCCAGGGCTGGAGGTTTCAGTCGGTGTTTCCTCTAACTGCTGCTGCTAAGTCACTTCAGTCGTGTCCGACTCTGTGTGACCCCATAGACTTTCTTTCAGTTTCCTCTAACATAACTACATAAATCCCAGCCAGAGGCCCAGACCTTCTAGCCATCCCACCCCTAACGGAGACCGGCTCAGGAGCTACCTGAGCCCAGGACACAGAGCTCTCCCCCAAGGCCACAGCTCCTCTAGGCACCCCCAGGCCCTGCATTCAGGGTCCCCAGTGTCATATGGAGCACAGCAGTCTCTCCAGAGCTGCCCTGCACACAGAATGGTAAGTTTAGGGATGCAGACCCACAGGTTTGTTTAGACTGAACTTGGCCAGCTCAGGAACCTTTTGCCATTCAGTCCCTCTCCATGGTTTTTAAGGGCTGGGAACCAAAACATGCTCCCTGCCCATTTGGCTGCAGCACCTCCTCAAACAAGCTCCTGGGTGGGGCTACCTGGACCTTCATTAGGCCTGTAAAGACTGTGACTAACCATCCTGGGGCCCTGTACTGAAGCTGAGGTGCAGGGAGGTGCAGGGTCTTGCATGGACCAAGCCAGACCGCACTGTGGTAGCAGAGCCAGCCAGCTGGCCTCCAGTCTGGCTGCTTCTCCACCCCTCACTCTGCCTCCCAGCACCCAGGCACACGCCCCAGCCCCAGGGCTGAAGTCAGACCTCTGCACACTAGCACAGGCTCTTTCCTTTATTGCAGCTCAAGGATGGGGGGAAATAATGCCTCACCACTTCCTGATGCATTATTTATCAGGAACGCATTAACTGTGGGTGACATCACAGGCATTTGAAGGTAATTTGAGGAAAGTATTGTTAAAGCAATTGATTTGCAAATTCCTTGACAGGGAAAACGAAGCACCCAGCAGGCAGAGATGTGACACTGAGATGGGTTTTTTTATGTATTGGGGAATAATTGATTGAAAGCTAAGCTCTGTAGCCAGTGAGAAAATGAGATTATTCTGTCTGTTATGCAAAGATATTGTATATTGTGCAAAACAGCAGGATGAGGAGCTGTTAGGGCCGCTGAGAGGCATTTGCTCCTTCTGGGGAAAGTAGAGAGTAATGTCTTTCTTTCCAAATTTAAATCAAGTCCTTTCACTCCTCTTACCCCTCCCCACCTCCTACCACCCCCTCCCTTTGGGCCCTCCTTTCCTTCCAGCCCCACTGGGTTTGGTAGGTCAGTAAATGAGTCATTTATCCAACAGCATCATTCCATCAACAATCTGTGGCATCCAAGGCATGCCAAGGACCAGGCTGACCTAGGCCGACCCACAGCGGCATAGAGATCACCTGGGGAGTGTTGCAGGGCCAGGGAAGGGGCAGAGATTGGATCCCTGCCCTGCTCTGCTCTCTACATCTGGACCTTTTCAGTCCCCCAATATCCTTAACTGCACCTCCCTAGCCAACAAAACTGGCTGCCACCTGCTCTTCAGAATTCTCTAGGAACTGCTCATGGCCTCCACGATGATCACAGCCCCTTCTCCAGGCCAGACAGCCAGCATGGCCTTCTCCCCACCTCTCCTTTGCCACACTTCCTTGAACTCCAGCACACTCTCCAAACTGCCCTGTCCTCCTGCATGCACACCATGGCTCTAGTGGCTCTGATTCTGCATGTTCTGGCCTTTCTGCTGACATCCTGCCTGTATCTCACCCAGCAACCTAGTCAGTCTTTCCAAGCAGAGTTCAAATGCAACCTCTTCCAGGAAGCCTTCACTGACTGCCCCAGGCAGTCCAAGGTGCTCCTTCCTCCCTCTGAGCACCAACGTGTTCACTGGTGGGATTCTCAGACCTCCCTGGGAGGTAGCAAAGATGGACAAGTCATGCCTGCATGGATTAATGCACTCAGGAATGATTGGGTGAGTGACTCTTGCCCAGATCACCTTGTGGGATCCCTTGATTTCTCCCAACTCTGATGAAGCTCTAGGCAGAGTAGCAGGAGTGCCCAGCAGGATTGCTGGCTTTGCTGGCTATTCCCACTGCCCTGAGCCAGAGAACTCACTGGTGGCTCCCTAGCAGGATGGCCCAGCTATCCTGAGGAGGCCTGATCCCAGAGAGAGCAACCACACATGCAGCTCACTCAGCAAGCACCTGCAGCCTACAGAGGTAGAAACAGACACCACTGGGGCTTCTGAGTAAAGGCTTGTGTGGCTGTAAACCTGGATTGATCACTTAACTTCACTGAACCCCAGTCTTCTCATCTGTCAAATGTCTTATCAACACCAAGCTCTCAGATTGTTGAGGATTAAAACCACAGTGCCTGGTCCCCACTCCACATTCATTACAATTCTAAACCTGATTTAGAATCTTTATGCCCATGTTGTGTATTGGGAAACTGAGACACATGGAGTTAAGAAGTTATTTGAAACCACTCATTCAAAGTGGCAGGAGTCTGGCCAGACCTGGACATACCAATACCATTCTCCTCTAGAAAGTTCCTCCCAGCGGACGCCACACTTCACACAGCACACTGGACTCCAGGGTGAAAGATAAGAGGCCCTTACAGGTCACTCAGACTGTACACAGCCAATGGCAGTGGTTGGCCTGGGACAGAGGCTTTCAGTGCCAGAGTGAGGAAAGCCCCAGGCAAACCAAGACAAGCCATCAGTCATGTTCTGACCACCTTTAAAAAGCTGAAGGGGGTGGGGGCGGGAAGAGCTGGAAAATGCATAATGGTTATCCAAAATATTTTGGTAACAGATATCATAACATTCAGTGTGAGTGTGCATGCTAAGCCACTTCAGTTTTGTCTGACTCTTTGCAACCTGATGGACTGTAAACCACCCGGCTCCTCTGTCCATGGGATTCTCCAGGCAAGAATACTGGAGTCGGTTGCCACGCCCTCCTCCAGGAGATCTTCCCAACCCAGGAATCGAACCCACATCTCTCACGTCTCCTGCATTGACAGGCAGGTTCTTTACCATTAGCGCCACCTGGGAAGCCCCATAGCATTAGGTGCATTCCTTTTAAATAGATTGACATTTCCTAGACTAAGTTAGGGGAAACAAACAAGAAAGTTTCTGACCACCACCTTGCTTCAACCCAGTTCCTATGGGACTGCCAACACTGCTGCCTCATCCCCAGGCCTGGTGCTGGGCTCCAAGTGTTCAAGGGTGACCAAAGCATGATCCTTCTGCCCGTAGGAGGCCCCAGGCCAGAAGGCAAAGGTTCTTGAGCAGCAAGAACATAGTCAAGTTAAAGCAGAGGGAAGCCTGGGGGACCAGGGGGCCCATGGGAAGAAGGGGAAATCAGGGAGGGCTTCCTGGAAAGGGAGACACCTTCATTTTTAAAATTTGCTTATTTTTAATTGAAGAATAATGGCTTGAGACAACTTCTTAATAGGAACCATGAGTAGGAATTAGCAAGGCCGCAGGCTGGAATAGCATGGGCAAGACCCAGAAGTGTGGCAGAGCCTGGCCCAGTCCAGGAATCACAAATATGACTGAAGAACACTGTAAAATGTGGGAGGGAAAGGGAGAAAAGACAGAGAGAGAGAGAGGCCACATTCAAGAGGCTTATTTTTCTCTCTGAAATATGATCCTTTTTTTAACTTAGAAGTGCATACAACATGGGGTTGTCCCAAGTGAATGGATGGATGTCTAATTATTTTAATAGCTGCATACGATCTCATGATGGGTAAGATTCTGATTTTTCAGCACTTCTGTCTCTGAGGACAGGCAGGTTGTTTCTGGTTAATCTTTTGTTGCCACTATAAACAGTTCTTCAGTACATATTTCTGTAGGGTGGCGTCTCAGACACGGAATTTCAAATAGGTATTGTCATATTAACTTTCCAAAACTGCAACTGTGCTTGTGCTCCTGTTCAGTCACTGAATCATGTCCAACTCTGCAACTCCATGGACTGTAGCCCACCAGGCTCCTCTGTCCACGGGATTTCCCCAGCAAGAATACTGGAGTGTATTGCTATTTCCTCCTCAAAGGGATCTTACCAACCCAGGAATTGAATCTGCCTCTCCTGTATGGCAGGTAGATTCTTTACCATTGTTGTGGTGGTGGTTGTTTAGTCGCTAAGACATGTCCGACTCTTTGCAACCCCATAGACTAGAGCCCCCAAGGCTCCCAGCTGGAGTGGGTTGCCAGAGACCAAATTGCCAACATCTACTGGATCATCAAAAAAGGAAGAAGGAAGAGAGTTCCAGAAAAACATCTACTTCTGCCTTATTGACTATGCCAAAGCATTTGACTGTATGGATCACAATAAACTGTGGAAAATTCTGAAAGAGATGGGAATACCAGACCACCTGACCTGCCTCTTGAGAAACCTATATGCAGGTCAGGAAGCAACAGTTCGAACTGGACAGGGAACAACAGACTGGTTCCAAATAGGAAAAGGAGTACGTCAAGGCTGTATATTGTCACCCTGCTAATTTAACCTATATGCAGGGTGCTGCTGCTGCTGCTGCTGCTAAGTCGCTTCAGTCGTGTCTGACTCTGTGCAGTCCCAGAGACGGCAGCCCACAAGGCTCCCCTGTCCCTGGGATTCTCCAGGCAAGAACACTGGAGTGGGTTGCCATTTCCTTCTCCAATGCATGAAAGTGAAAAGTGAAAGCTCAGTCATGTCCGACTCCTAGCGACCCCATGGACTGCAGCCTACCAGGCTCCTCCATCCATGGGATTTTCCAGGCAAGAGTACTGGAGTGGGGTGCCATTGCCTTCTCCTATATGCAGAGTACATCATGAGAAATGCTGGGCTGGAAGAGCACAAGCTGGAAACAAGATAGCTGGGAGAAATATCAATAACCTCAGATATGCAGATGACACCACCCTTATGGCAGAAAGTGAAGAGGAACTAAAAAGCCTCTTGATGAAAGTGAAAGAGGAGAGTGAAAAAGTTGGCTTAATGCTCAACATTCAGAAAACTAAGATCATGGCATCTGGTCCCATCACTTCATGGGAAATAGATGATGAAACAGTGGAAGCAGTGTCAGACTTTATTTTTCTGGGCTCCAAAATCACTGCAGATGGTGACTGCAGCCATGAAATTAAAAGACGCTTACTCCTTGGAAAAAAGTTATGATCAACCTAGATGGCATATTGAAAAGCAGAGTTATTACTTTGCCAACAAAGGTCCGTCTAGTCAAGGCTATGGTCTTTCCAGTGGTCATGTACGAATGTGAGAGTTGGACTGTGAAGAAAGCTGAGTGCTGAAGAATTGATGCTGAGTGCTGAAGAATTGATGCTTTTGAACTGTGGTGTTGGAGAAGACTCTTGAGAGTCCCTTGGACTGCAAGGAGATCCAACCAGTCCATTCTGAAGGCGATCAGTTCTGGGTATTCATTGGAAGGACTGATGCTAAAGCTGAAACTCCAGTACTTTGGCCACCTCATGGGAAGAGTTGACTCATTGAAAAAGACTCTGATGCTGGGAGGGATTGGGGGCAGGAGGAGAAGGGGACGACAGAGGATGAGATGGCTAGATGGCATCACTGACTCAATGGACATGAGTCTCAGTGAACTCCGGGAGTAGGTGATGGACAGGGAGGCCTGGCGTGCTGCAATTCATGGGGTCGCAGAGTCGGACTGAACTGAACTGAACTGAAGTGTACAATGTGAGGATTTGATATGTGCATATATTGTATATATTATACAATAATTACCACAATCAAAGTTAACTAAAACATCCATCACCTCATAATTACCCTTGTGTGTGTGCAGTGAGAATGCTTAAGATTACTCTCTTAGCAAGTTTCAAGTATATAATACAGTCTTATTAAGTGTAGTCACCATGCTGTACATTATATCTCCAGAACTTACTCACCATATGATCAGAAGTTTATTCCCACTGATTAACATCTCCCCATTTTCCCTGCTTCTGCTTTTTGTTTTTTTTTTAAGATTCCACATGTAAGTGAAATCATACAGTATTTGTCTTTCTCTGTCTGGCTTACTTAAAGAATCCCAGGGACAGGGGAGCCTGGTGGGCTGCCGTCTCTGGGGTCTCACAGAGTCGGACACGACTGAAGCGACAGCAGCAGCAGCAGCAGCAATGTCCTCCAGCTCTAACTATGTTGTCATAAGTGGCAGAGTCTCCTTCCTTTAAGGCTGATTAATACTATAAATAAACAGAGATATCATATTTTCCTTACCCATTCATCCATAAAGGGACATCTAGGTCACTTCCATGTCCTGGCTACTGTGCATAGCGCTGCAGTGGGTGTAGGCGTGCAGATATCTCTTTGAGATACTGATTCCATTTTGTTTGGCTATATACCCAGAAGTGGAATTGCTAGATCATTGGTAACTCTATTTTTGATTTTTTGAGGGATCGTCATACTGTTTTCCGTAAGTGGCTACACCAGTTTACATTCTCACCAGCACTGTACAAGGGTTCCCTTTTCTCCAAACGCTCTCCAACACTTGTTATTTCCTGTCTTTTTGATAACAGCCAGTCTAACAGGTATGAGGTGATATTTCATTGTGGTTTGGACTTGCATTTCTCTGATGATTAGTGTCATTGAGCACTTTTTCATGCACCTGTTGGTCATCTGCATGTCTTTTAAAAAGCATCTATTTTAGTCCTTTGCCCAATTTTTAGTTGGATTATTTCTCCTTTTGCCATTGAGTTGTGTGAGTTCCTTATGTGCTTTACATATAAACCTCTTATTAGTTATATGGTTTGCAATTATTTTCTCCCATTCTATAGGTTATCTTTTTCACTTTCACTTTCCTTTACTGTGCAAAAGTTAGGTTATTGCATTTGTTGTCTACGATTTTGGCATCATGTCCAAAAACACTGCCAAGATCAATGTCAATGAAATTTTTCCCTTTGTTTTTTCCTAAGAGTTTTACAGTTTCAGGTCTTAGATTTAAGTCTTTAACCCATTTCAACTTCATCTTTGTGAGTGGTGTAAGATAGAGGTCCAGATTCTTTCTTTCTTTTTTTCTTTTTTACACATGGATATCCAGTTTTCTCAGCACTATTCTCTCTATTGTGTGTTCTTGATGCCCCTGTCAAAGTTTAGTTATCCATATAAGCCATGAGTTTATTTCTGGGCTACCAGGAGTCTGTTTATAATCTGGACTTGAGTCAGATGTTCATGGGGAGCCACTGAAGATTTTTAAGGGAGTCAAGTTTAAAGCTCCCATAAAAGTAGGTTTAAAGACTACATGTCAGTCACCTCAGACTACCAATATGAGACCAAAGCCCAGAGAGGGCAGGTAATGTGTACCCAAGGTCACACAGCAAAAGCACTCTGGAGAAAAAGACAGACCTCACACAGAGGCCTCCTGTGCCCCAGCCCAGCACTGTTTGGTGAAAAGAGCCATCTCACCCTTCCTTTCTTCCCCTCACCTATGCCAGCCCCAGCCCCTGACTGATGAACATAATTATTTAAATTGCTTCACTTTTTTTTTAAAAATTGGTCTTCTACAAACTTGGATAATCTTCATTTCTTTCTCCTGAAAATCGTCTGACAGTCCACTGAGAAGATCTGAATATTCAAATCACATGGTTGTTCAAACAGGAACCAATCTTTAACTTACTTTAATTCTGAATTCTGCTCTTTTTCATTTAGAGTCCCTTGGATTTGAGACCTGGGTGAAAGATAAAAGCTTTAACTGTCTTGATCATGTTAAAGATTTCTCACAGATCTTCACTATTTGGGGGCTTTGTGAGATCCCACAGGTTATATTTAGGAAGCCAAATGACTTCACACACATCTTTTCTAACCACAAGCCTCCAAAGCCCAGTTTCCAGCAACACTGCCCCCTTCACACCCATTCAGACCCCAGGGCATCCTCCAGGCAGATGATAGACCTGGGCTGGGCCCGGAGTCTTAGAAATATATAAAGTGGCCTCTGTGACAAGGACTTCGGAACCTCTCCTCAAATCACGGGCACACAGATGAGTAAACAGTGAGGTAGATGCATGGCACAAGCCCAGGGACAGGACATACAGGGAGAGAGGTCAGCCTCGGGCTTTCAAAAAGAGAAGCTTGGTGGGAGTCAAGGATGATGGGCCAGGTAAGACAGACAAGTTCACAGCAGAGAAGCCCTCACCCCAGGGGTTGATGATGACATCCTCAGTCTTCTGGGGAGTATATGAGCCATGCTTGCTTCCAGGATACCCTGTGTCTGGTAATGGGAAAGAGTTGGGGGTGTCCCACCTGATTTTATCCAACACTGTAGCCTCCTGATTAGCCTCACACTTAATCCCAACAGATAATTGGAAACAGCAAGGCAGTTCCCTCATGTGGTGGTTTCAAAACCCATCTGCATTCCAATTCCAGACAAGATGGAGTATACATAGTTCTCCCTGATTCTCCTGCAAAACACAGCTAAAAACCTTGGATATTACATATAATGGAGTAAGAAATGGCAGCCCACTCCAGTATTCTTGCCTGGGAAGTTCCATGGACAGAGGAGCCTGGTGGGCTACAGTCCATGGTGTCACAAAGAGTCGAACACAGCTGAGTTTGAGCGCACATGCACGTCACATGTAAACCAAACACGAGCAACTCTGGAAGGTGGAGAAAAGAAGGCTGCCCGGCTAGGGACCTTGCGGAATGTGGCAGTGAGCTCCTGGGGTTTTCTTCCTGCATCTATCCCAGACTGAGGCTAGAGAAGCTGGCCACCACAAGTATCAACAGGCACAGACAAAGCCCTAAGGAAAGTGTTCTCTCTCAAGACAAAGGGCAAGGAAAGGGCCAACCTAGCAAGACAGAAAACTTTGACAGAATAATTGCCCTACTCCAGCCAAAGAGAAAAAACTGTTACCCTGCTCCTGCCAACAAAAGCTAAGTAGGGACTCAGGATTTTCATACCCACCTGCAGTAATGAGTCCCCCCCCACACACACACTGCCAACAGGGTCACTGGTGTCCACATGAGGATCCTGGATTTCTGCCCCCACCTGATGGTAATAAGATACCCATCCCTGCCATGCTGGAGTGTGTCACAGGAGGTCTAATAGGAAGCTAGGATTTTTGCCACCACCTGGCAGCGGGAGCTTACCTCCACCCCTGTTCAGCAGGGCAGGCATCCTCCCCACACTGAGCGCCCGTGGGGGCCACATGGAGACCCTAGGTCCACCCCACTCAACAGCATCAGGACAGCATCCTCATTCCCCACCAGCTCAGGGTCGAAGGAGACCTGCTAGGACAGAAGATTTAAATAAGATCCAGAGTCTGATAATAGCCAAAATACCAGAGTTCAAGTGAAAAATCACTCATCATACTGAGAACCCAGAAAACATCAACTTGAGTGAGAAAAGATGTTCAACAGATACCAACATTAACACAGCACAGATTTGGAATTATCCAAAAAAAATTTTAAAGTAGCCATGATAAACATGCTGCAATGATGCCATAGAAATGCAGCCATGAATATATTTAAAACAAATTTTAAAAATGGAAAAGCTCAGCAAAGAAAGAGAATATACAAAAAAGAACCAAATGGAAAATTTAGAAAAATACAATCACCGAAGAACAAATCTCAATGGATGGACTCAAAAGTAGAATGGAGAGGGCGGAGAAAGACTTGGTGAACTTAAAGATAAAATAGAAATAGTCAATCTTAACAGATAGAAAATACAGTGGGGAAGAAAGAGCACTCAGGGACCTGGAAAAATATTCCAAAGATCGAACATTTGTGTCATCTGAATCCCAGAGGGAGAAAGACAGAAAAAGCATTGCAACACTTAATAGCTGAAATTCCCACAAATATAACTAAATACATAAACCTACAGACTTGAGAAACTAAACAAATAGAATAAACCCAAAGAAACCATATCAAGTATATCATAATCAAATTCCAAACACTGGAGACAAATAAAAATTCTCAAAAGCATCAAGAGAGAAACAACACCTTACCCTAAGGAATAAATGATTCAAATAACCACAGAGGCCAGAAAGAGGTAACACAACATGAAATTTCAAGTGCTGAAGTAAAAGAACTGTCAACCAGAATCCTAGTTTGGCGGGTGTGGTGGGGGTTGGGGGGGTGGGTGGGGATGGTGGGCGGAGGGCAGCTTTAGCTTTGAGGAAGCAAGACATAAGACATTCTCAAATGAAGGAAAATCAAGAGAATTTGGATGAGTAGACTTTTCCTAAAGAAAAGACTAAAGAAAGTGCTTGAAACAAACATGATAAAAGAATCTTGGAAAATTAGAAAAGAAGAAAAAGCAACAGAAAAAAAAGTAAAAATATGGGTAATTATAATAAACTTCCCTTCTGTTAAGTTCCATCAGTTACTTTGATGGCTAAAGCAAGACTTACATTGTGGTCTGATATGGTAACAGTGTATGCAGAGGAAATACTTGAGAATCCTAAGTAGGGAAGGATAAAGGGACTTGAAAGGAAGAAAGTTTGATACATTTCATTAACACTAATAAAATGTTGATACAGTATACTGAAATTTATAGCACTAAATGTTACAAAAGAGTCAAATCAATAAAATAAGCTCCCACCTCTAGAAACCAGAAAAAATTTTAAAAAGACAAAATTAATCCAAGCAAACAAAAGGAAGGAAATACCAAAGATAAGAGCAAAAGTCAATGAAATTGAAAACAATAAAGCAAATCAATGAGACAAAAAGCCAGTTCTTTGAAAAGATCAGTAAAATTGACAAAACTTTACCAAGACTGACCAAAAACAAAAAAAAAAAAGAAAAATGACCACTCTAAGGTATGTTACAGGAGTTATCGCCACAGCAGCTAGAAACTTTAGCCACCAACAGTATAATAAAGGATTACAGTGGGCAACTCTCCACATATAAATACACAATGTAGGTGACACGGACCACTTCCTCACAAAGGACAAAGTGCCACAACTCATTTAATATGAAACAGATCATTTGAATAAATGTGTAACTCTCAAATAAATTGAATTTTTAAGTTAAAATTCCAAAAAATAGTAATCTCCAAGCTCAGATGGTCTCTCTGAAGAATTCTACCAAACACTTAAGGAATTAACATCAATTCCACACTATCTTGTCCAGAAAACAGAAGAGGAAGAAATACCTCCTGATAAATTTTGAGACCAGTATTAGCAAAATAAGATAAAAAGAGCACAAGAAAACTATGGTCCAATATCTCACATGAACATAGATACAAAAATCCTTAACACAGTATAGATTAACGGAAACTGTAAATAAACACAATCAAAAGAATTACACACCATAATCGAGTGGGGTTTACTTCAGGTATGCAAATGTGGTTCAGTATTCGAAAACCAATCAATTTCAATTCACCATATTAACAAACTAAAAAGGAAAAATCACATAATCACATATCAATTGATACAGAAAAGGTGCTTGTCAAAATCCAATACCACTTATGGTAAAAAACGCTTTAAAAAAACAGGAACAAAAGAAAAAAAAACAGGGACGTGGGTTCGACCCCTGATAAGGGAACTAGCATCCCACTTGGGGCTGGGTAACTAAGCCCGCATACCACAACTACTGAAGCCTGTGCTCTAGAGCCCAAGCAATGCGGCGAATAGCCTGTGTCCACAATGAAAGATCCCACGTGCTGCAACTGGGACCCGACGCAGCCAAATAAATAAATAAATATATATATATATTTAAATTGTAATTGACTTGCAGATGAAAACTATAAAATGCTGATGAAAGAAATCAAAATATAAAATGTTCCCCCATGGCAAGGGGAGGGTGATCAAACAGACCTGAGTCCCAGAGCCACCCCAGGGGGAGCCTGGTGGGAGAAGATGTCTGAGCCCAGTTCCTGGCAGACGCACTTCACTACCATGTGGCCTAGGGGCCCCTCCTTCCTTCCTGGGAAGCAGCGATGATGGGAAAACCCCTGGCTTAGTGCACCTCCTAAGCACGCTGGAGGTGGTCGTGGGCAGGCGGTGAAAACTTCCTGGAATGTGCTTCTGCATTCTTTATGTTGAACAGCATTTGTCAGGCACTGAGGTGCCCCCTCTGTCTGGTATTTTAATCCCATGGTTTTAAAGATGAGAATACTGAGGTCTGACAGTACAGCCCCCCAGCTTAACCCAGGGCTGGAGAAGACAGAACTGGGAATGGATCCTGAGCCTCCCAAAGCCTATCCAGTGGCCTTGGCCTTGTGAAAAAAAGCAGGAAAGGGTGGACAGAGTCAGGACCCACCCACTCCCAGGACCTGCAAAATGCCTCTGGCACTTTCCCCTCTACGGGAACTCTTACCAACTTCATCCTTTGTGGGGACCCATTTAAGAATATTCAAAAGATGAAAATATGCATTTTCCAACCAAAACCTTTAATGAAGTCACTGGCAGCATAAAAGGATTCTTGGCTTTCAAAATTCTTTTTGTAACAAAGGTGTTCCTCTAATCCACTTAAACTTTGAACCAAAGTCCTGAATTCTTATTTCTGTGCCAAGCTCTCCAAAAGCTTGTATGAACCAAGTTGTAGCTCCTACAAGGAGCTCTGCCCAGAGGCCCACCTCCTGAGGTCCTGGGATGGAAGACTCCCAGCGTGATCAAAGGCTGCACTGGTGCTGTGACCACTCGTTCAGTCGCTAAGTTGTCTCCAACTCTTTGCAACCCCACCAACTGCAGCCCACCAGGCTTCCCTGTCCTTCAATATCTCCCAGTGCTTGCTCAAATTCATGTGTATCATTGCTCAGATTCATGTGTATTGAGTTGATGATGCCATCCAATCATCTCATCCTCTGTTGCCCTCTTCTCCTCCTGCCTTCAACCTTTCCCAGCAGCAGGTTATTTTCCATTGAGTTGGCTCTTTGCATTAAGTGGCCAAAATACTGGAGCTTCAGCTTCAGCATCAGTTGAGTTGATTTTCAGGGTTGATTTCCTTCAGGATTGAATGGTTTGATCTCCTTACTGTCCAAGGCTCTCTCAAGAGTCTTCTCCAACACCACAATTCAAAAGCCTCAATTCTTCAGTGCTCAGCTTTCTTTATAGTCCAACTCTCACATCTATACATGACTACTGGAAAAACCATAGCTTGAACTAGATGGACCTTTGTCAGCAAAATGACATCTCTGCTTTTCAGTACACTGCCTAGGTTTGTCACAGCTTTCCTTCCAAGGAGCAAGCATCTTTTAATTTCATGGTTGCAGTCACCATCTGCAGTAATTTTGGAGCCCAATAAAATAAAATCCATCAGTGTTTCCACTTTTTCCCCTTCTGTTTGCCATGAAGTAATGGGACCGGATGCCATGGTCTTAGTTTTTTGCAAGTTGGGTATCAAGTTGGCTTTTACACTCTCCTCTTTCACTCTTATCAAAAGGCTCTTTAGTTGGGCTGGGTTTAACTGCCCAGGAAGTTCCGGTTTCTCTAGGGGTAGCAGCAATCCCAAAGAAGGGCAATGCCAAAAAAAGTTTAAACTACTGTACAATTGTGCTCTTTAGTTCCTCTCAATTTCTGCCATTAGAGTGGTATTATCTGCATATCTGAGGCTGTTGATATTTCTCCTGACAATCTGGATTTCAGCTTTGATTAATCCAACCTGGCATTTCATGTGATGTACTCTGCATAAAAGTTAAATGAACTGGGTGACAATACACAGCCTTGACATACTCCTTTCCCAATTTTGAACCAGTTCATTGTTCCATGTACGGTTCTAACCGTTGCTTCTTGCACATTATACAGGTTTCTCAGGAGACAGTAAGGTGATCTAGTATTCCTATTTCCTGAAGAATTTTCCACAGTTGGTTGTGATCTACACAATCAAAGGCTTTAGCATAGTCAATGAAATGGAAGCAAATGGTTCTCTGGAATTCTCTTGCTTTCTTTATGATCCAAGAAATATTGGCAATTTGATTTCTGTTTCCTCTGCCTTTTCTAAATCCAGTTTGTACATCTGGAATTTCTGGGTTCACATACTGCTGAAGCCTAGCTTGAAGGATTTTGAACATTATCTTGCTAGCATGTGAAATGAGCACAATTGTACAGTGGTTTGAACATTCTTGGCATTACCTTTCTTTGGTATTGCTGTTACCCCGAGAGAAACACTCACTTCCTGGGTAGCTGAACCCAGCCCAGCTTCCTAAAGCCTCTTGCCTGCAGGCGACAATGTCAGCCACACTTAGCTCCCAGTACAAGGGGAGAGGGTGATCGTTTATTCTCTCAGCTTAACTGAAACATATCCAGTGTACCTTCAGTACATCTACAACTGAAATTAAGCAGCTTAAAATCTGTCCTATAGGAGAGGGCAGAAACTCTCAAGACAAGGAGCACCAGGCTTCAGAGAAAATCCTAACACAGAAAGAAGATAATTTGTCATCTCTCTCCTTTGCTGAAACTGTTGTCATTCCAAAACCTCCTCAAATCAAATCAGGTTCCCTTTATAGTCTTTTACATTTTGCAATATTAAAACTGGCTCCCCCTAAAATCTCTTTCTTGTGTGTTATGTTATTTTACTCTTAACTTTGCAAGGCAGGTGTTACAAAGCCTTCCTGACAGGAGGGTACCAAGGCTCAGAGAGGTTAGGGAAATGTCCAAGATCACATAGCAAAGTAGCAGTCCAGGACCGATGTCTGCGCCCGTGCTGTGCTGGTCTCACCCCACAGGCCAGCCTCTACTGGCTCCTGAACACCCTGCCCTCAGAACCGGCTGCCTTCTTTCTGAGATGGCTACTGGTGGGCCAACGTTTCAGTTCAGTTATGATAGGTACTGGAGCCCTGACAGACACAGAGAGAATAAAAATTAAATCTAAACTACAATGGAAAAGAATTATTTTTTAAAAAAGAGTGTATATATAGGAGGAGCCATATGTATACCTATGGCTGATTCATATTGAAGTTTGATAGGAAACAGTAAAAGTCTGTAAAGCAATTATTCTTCAATTAAAAATAAGTAAATTAAAACAAAAATAAAATGTGTGTGTATATATACATATAACAAAAAATTATATATATATATATATACGTATGTATAACTGAATCATTTTGTTATACCTCAGAAATTAATGCCATATTGTAAATCAACTATTTTGTTATTGTTTTTGTTCAGTCACTAAGTCATGATGGACTCTTTGCGACCCCATGGACTACAGCACCCCAGGCTCCCCTGTCCATCACCAATTCCCAGAGCTTGCTCAAACTCATGTCCATCAAGTCAGTGATGCCATCCAACCATCTCATCCTCTGTAATCCCCTTCTCCTTTTGACTTCAATCTTTCCCAGCACCAGAGTCTTTCCAGAGTTGGCTCTTCGTATCAGGTAGCAAAAGTATTGGAGCTTCAGCTTCAGAATCAGTCCTTTCAATGAATATTCAGGGCTGATTTGTATCTAGCTCCCAATTCACAGGGAGAGAAAGCCTCGTGGTAGGGTGCTTGCCTTTTGTCTGAGTCCAGGTTTCAAGTCTGAGGCTCATTAAGATTGCACATCTCCTTGGGAAAGTAACCTCCTGTAAGGTCACCAGAATGCTGCCCATCACCGTCTGTCCACGGTCACCTCCGGCACAAACAAGCAGCAACATCCACAGATGCAGAAGGGCCAGGAAACCAGAGAGCCCTGCTGCCCTGGGAGGGGGTCCTTAGCAGCCCTCAACAGGCCTCTGCTGAGCGAGGCAGGAGCAGCCCAGGGCAGAGCCCCTAAGCTACCCAGAAAAAGGCCAGCACTACACGCACAATTTCATTTCCCCATAGACCTTTTCATGGTTTTTTATTTTCTTTTCATAGCCTAGGAAAGAAAATGTTATACATTTGTTTCTCATTAATTTACACTTGTATCATTAAAAACAGGTTTTACAAGAATTTTTAGCATCCACAAAGTTCTGTTTTTAACCCCTTCTAGTACCCCTTTCTCAAGGAAGAGGCAAGTGAATTTTCACCAAGAATAAACTCCTCGATTTCATTTCAGTTCAACATTTAATCTCAGGCTCATATACTCCTAACAAGGCTCCCAACAAGACTGAGAAAGGAAATTCCTCCCCAGCCTCAAAGCTCCAAATAATAGCCCAAGTTTGTAACCAGCAGGACTTTCACACACAGACACACGGAGACACAGAGCCAAAAAAAAAAAGTAGAATAAAGGCTGGACAGACTTCTGAAAGTTTGGTGTCTAGTCACATCCAGTATCCCCTCTCCCTACCAGAGCCATCCTTGGGAATCTAGATGGAGTTTTTCAGCTGAGACACTTCACACCCTGGACAGCTGCAAGCCCTCCATGGGAGATGCAGTCTTGAGCAATACCCTGTGCGTGGAAGATGCACAATCAGGCCATCCTGCTCACTGGGACCTGAGCTCTCTGAGACCTTTAAGAGGTGGCAGCAACATGGCACCAGGCAGGCACCAAAGGAAGACTATGCATGTGTGGAACAAGGAGAACTCTGTTTGTGCCCAGACGAGAGAGCGTGGCCATGCACTGAATCACACACAGGGAGAGGCAGCACCAAAAGACAGCTGAAGGGCAGGTGGAAGAAAGGAGGGCAATTTTGCTGGTGCAGTTGGGTGTCACAACTGTAGTGATTACTGAACTGAAATTGTCCCTGACAATTCAGGGACACTTAGTGTTATGAACTGAATGTTTGTGTTCCCCTAAAATTCATATGGAGAAGGCAATGGCATTCCACTCCAGTACTCTTGCCTGGAAAATCCCATGGACAGCCGGGCCTGGTGGGGTGCAGTCCATGGGGTCGCTAGGAGTTGGACACGACTGAGCGACTTCACTTTCACTTTTCACTTTCCTGCATTGGAGAAGGAAATGGCAACCCACTCCAGTGTTCTTGCCTGGAGAATCCCAGGGACGGGGGAGCCTGGTGGGCTGCCGTCTATGGGGTTGCACAGAGTTGGACACGACTGAAGGGACTTAGCAGCAGCAGTAGCAGCAAAATTCATATGGTGAAGCCCCAACCTCCAGAGTCTGGTATTTGGAGATGGGGCCTTGGTGAGGTAATTGGGGTTAGATGAGGTCATAGGAGCAGGACCCTCATAGCAGGATTAGTGCCCTTATGAGGAGAGACTCCGAGAACTCACTTAGTCTCTCTCCAAGCACACCCAGACAAAAGGCCGTTGTGAGCACACAGTAGGAAGGCACTTAGCTGTCTGCAGGCCAGGAGGGGGGCCATCACCACAATCCCACCATTGCTGGCACCCCGATCTCAGACTTCCAGCCTCCAGACTGTGAGAAAGTAAATCTCTGTTTCTTAAGCCTCCCCAGTCTGTGGTATCTTGTTATGGCAGCCCAAGCAGATAAGACATTTAGTTTGAGAGTTTTACTCCCTACAAGTGTGCCCAAAAGTCCTAGAGTTTGCAAGCAAGCTGCCAGCACACCCAAGAATGAAATCTACCAGCTGTGCTGGACAGAAGGCTGCCGAGTAGACAGGTGAGTTGCAATCTGCTTATTGTCCTGCCTTTGTCACTGATTCAGTGACCATGTCTTCCCACTCCCCAGCTCAGCCTATCCAGAACCCAAGGCCACAGCACCTTTACGCAGCATCCCCCAGGAACCCAAGCCACTTGATTTCTTTTCAGAATGACAGACAGCTTCCCCAGACTATTCCTGGAGACTCCTTTAGAACATTCTCTGGATCCCCAACAACACAAGGCCTGAGCCTAACCCCCAAAGGCTGATCCTATAGCTCTGCATTTGGGGCAAAGGCCACAGAGGCTTCTAGTGAGGAACTGCTGAGGGGATGGAAGTCCTAAAGCCATTAGAACCACAAAGGCCTGACCTTGAGTCCCAGCCCTGACACTTATGAGCTGTGAAATCTTAGGCAGATTACGCAAATTTCCTGAGCCTCAGTTTGAGCCTCACGCCTGTGTTGCATTAGGAGAAAGGCAATCTTGCATTCATTCTTCTTGCTGGAAGTAATCCTTTACTAATTCTCCCAGAGAGGCACTGTGTACAATAGATTTCTTGAGTCCTGTATTCAAAATATCCTTACTCTGCTTTCACACAAAATTGATATATATTAGCTGCATAGAAAATCTTAGACTCTGCATTATTATTTTATTCCTGTTATTTTCGAAGGCTTTGGTCCATTTCTTATACAAATTTTGTTAATGAGAAGACTGATGTCATCTGGTTCTCATCCCTTTGTAGACAAGAAGTTTATTTTTTTCTCTTTGCTTTAATTTTGGTTTTGATTATTTAGAAGCTCTTATGACTATTTTCTGAAATTTTTATATTGGTGACCAGCTATGGAAATTTCTTAGCTGTCCCACAGTGCCTCCCCTTATTTCTCTCTATTCTTTCCCTCTGGAACATCTGTGTAGAGGAATGTTTGCATTTCAGAACATATCTTATGTGTCAACTTTTCTTTAATTTTTCCATCTTATTATCCCTTTGTGTTCTACTCCAGTGCTTCTTAAACTGTATTAGCCATACACATTGCCTGGGAATCCTGTTCAATGCAGATTCTGATTCTGAGACCAACTACATCTCTAACAAGCTTCCAAGTGATGCTAATGCTGCCAGCCTATGGACCACACTTTGAGCAGTAAGGTTCTAGCACATTTTCTCCACTTAGTCTTCTAATCAGGAGACACTCTTCAGCTTTGCCTATTTATTGTCCAACCGTATACTGAATTTCCCATTGCCAAAGTCTCTTCATTCACTTTTTTCATAACCACCTGTTCTTGTTTTGTGGATGTGATAGTCTCCCTCATCTCCTTTGACTTTTTAAGTTCTACTTTCTTTACTACTTTATTTCTCTGGGTGTAACCTTTTTCATTTATACACCCACTTCTGATGCTAGTGTACCTTTGATATTGAATTAATGTTAATTGTCTGTTTAGCTTGTAGTTGATGCATAATTATACTGTCTGCTTTATAGTTTGTAAACCTGCCTTGGGGAAGATACAGAGGTTTTGCAGTGAGAGGGAGGGGGCAGGAAATACCATCGGGGGGGGGATATCCCTGCAGTTCATTTTCTTTTTTAATTTATCTATTTTTAATTGTAGGATAATTGCTTCATAATACTGTGTTGGTCTCTGCATACACCAGCATGGATCAGCCATAGGTATGCATATGGCCCCTCCCTCTTGAGCCTCCTCCATGCCCTCTCTGGGATGCCACAGAGCGCTGGCTGGAGCTCCTTGGGTCACACAGCACACTCCCACTGGCGGTCTATGTTACCCACGGTAATGCACGTGTTTCTGCTGCTCTCTCCATTGGCCCCGCCCTCTCCTTCCCGCTCTGTGTCTGCAGTCTGTCTCCTATGTCTGCATCTCCACTGCTGCCCTGCAAATAGGTTCATCGGTGCCATCTTTCTAGATTCCATATATAGGCATTAATATATGATATTTTTCTCCTTCTGACTTACCTCACTCTGTATAATAGGCTCTAGGTTCATCCACCTCATTAGAACTAACACAAATGCGTTCCTTCTTATGGCTGAGTAGCATTCCATTGTCTATATGTACCACAGCTTCTTTATCCGCTCATCTGTTGATGGACATCTAGGTTGCTTCCATGTCCTAGCTATTGTAAATAGTGCTGCAGTGAACACTGGGGTACATGTGCCTTTTTCAATTATGTTTTTCTCAGGGCATATGCCCAGTAGTAGAATTGTTGGGTCATATGATAGATTTATTCCTAGTTTTTTAAGGATTCTCCATACTGTCTTCCATAGTTGTACAGCTCACTTTCTAAATTTGGGTGTCCCTATTTATTATGGGTTAAATTTTGTCCCCCTCCCCCAAATTTGTATATTGGGGTTGTAACCCCCAGTGCCTGAGACTATGACCTTATTTGGAAATAGAATTGTTATACATGTAACTAGTTAAGGTGAGGGCATACTAGAGTTGAGTGGGCCCCAATCCAATATGACTGGTGTCCCGATGAAAAGGGAAAATTTAAATACAGACACACACAAGGACAAAGACATGTGAAGATGAAAGCAGAAATCAGATGATGTTTCTACAAACCAAGGGACACCGAAGATTGTCAGCAAGCCATCAGAAGCCAGGAGAGAGGCATGGAACACGATCTCTCCCACCAACCCTTCTGATGCCTTGATCTCAGACGTCTAGCCTCCAGACTGTGTGACAATACATTTCTGTTGTTGTAGCCACTCAATCTGTGCCCTTTTATTCAGGCAGCCCAAGCAGACTAATTGGAGAAGGAAATGGCAACCCACTCTGGAGTGGAAAATCCCATGGACGGAGGAGCCTGGCAGGCCATAAGGTCGCAAAGATTTGGACACAACCGAGGTACTTCACTTTCGCTTTTCAAGCAGACTAATACCCTGTTCTGCCCAGGCTCCTTCATGCAGCTGGGGCATGACTTGTCTCTAAGCCATGACCTTACGTTCCCTGTTCTCAGTTGGTGTCAGACTCCGCCCCTCCATCACTGCTATTTGGATCAAAAGGAGGGCAAAACACAGAGCTCAGACCTCCCAGCTGCTCCCAGTTCAGTTCAGTTCAGTTCATTCAGTCCTGTCCAACTCTTTGTGACCCCATGGACTGCAGCACGCCAGGCCTCCCTGTCCATCACCAACTCCCAGAGCTTACTCAAACTTATGTCCTTTAAGTCAGTGATGCCATCCAACCATCTCATCCTCTGTCATCCCCTTCTCCTCCTGCCTTCAATCTTTCCCAGCATCAGGGTCTTTTCCAATGAGTCAGTTCTTTGCATCTGGTGGCCAACATATTGGAACTTCAGCTTCAGCATCAGTCCTTCCAATTCAGGACTGATTTCCTTTAGGATTGACTTGTTTGATTTCCTGGTGGTCCAAGGACTCTCAAGGGTCTTCTCCAGGACCACAGCTCAAAAGCATTAGTTCTTCAGTGCTCTTTTTGGTCCAGCTCTCACATCCATACCTGACTTCTGGAAAAACCAAAAGTCAGATGGACCTTGACTAGATGGACCTTTGTCAGCAAAGTAACATGCTTTTTCACATGCTGTATAGGTTTGTCATAGCTTTTGTTCCAAGAAGCAAGTGTCTTTTAATTTCATGGCTGCAATCACCATCTGCAGTGATTTTGGAGACCAAAAGAATAAAGTCTATCACTGTTTCCATTGTTTCCCCATCTATTTGCCTTGAAGTGATGGGACCAGATGCCATGATCTTCTTTTTTTGAATGTTGAGTTTTAAACCAGTTTTTTCACTCTCCTCTATCACTTTCATCAAGAGGCTCTTCAGTTCCTCCTCACTTTCTGCCATAAGATTGGTGTCATCTGCATATCTGAGGTTATTGATATTTCTCCCAGCAATCTTGACTCCAGCTTGTGCTTCATCCAGCCCATCATTTCACATGATGTATTCTGCATGTAAGTTAAATAAGCAGGGTGACAATACACAGCCTTGACGTATTCCTTTCCTAATTTGGAACCAGTCCGTTGTTCCATGTCCGATTCTAACTGTTGCTTCTTGACGTGTATACAGATTTCTCAAGAGGCAGGTCAGGTGGTCTGATAGTCCCAACTCTTGAAGAATTTTCCAGTTTGTTGTGATCCACAGAGTCAAAGGCTTTGGCATAGTCAATAAAGCAGAAGTAGATGTTTTTCTGGAACTCTCTTGCTTTTTCTATGATCCAGCAGATGTTGGCAAATTGATCTCTGGTTCCTCTGCCTTTTCTAAATCCAGCTTGAACATCTTGAAGGTCTCGGTTCATATACTGCTGAAGCCTGGCTGGGAGGATTTGAGCGTCCCTTTGCCAGCATGTGAGATGAGTGTTCTGTGCTCCTAGTCCCCTGGAGGTCACACTGACCCCTGTCCCCCGTCATGTGTACCTGTGATCACATCCCCTCAGTCCGACTGCACACTGGAACCACCAGCCCACAGGCTCATGGATCCGGTCCTGTCTGCTTCCTCTTTGCACAGATTCCTCACAATTTCTTGCCCCCTGAGAGTTCTCATTCTTTTTTAACACATTTAGTTAGTGTCCTCTGAAAATATCTTTTTCTATACTTTCTACAGAGTAAAGCTCATGCCTAGTCCACCATTTTGAAACACAAGTTGGAAATTATTTTCCCAGGGAGACTTAGCCCAAGGCAGACTAAATTTAGACATAAGACATATGTGAACACCTTATAAAATGCATAGATGTTATCCCTACTTGATCCCAAGTACTGTCATATGCATTGTACTGTATTAAATGCAAAATATTTCTCTTGTCCATAGTAGCATGTGGGATGGAGGAAGTGAGTTTGGAAGGTGAGGCTCTACACTTGAGGCTTGTCCTCAGACAGGGTATGGAGACCCACTGCCCTGGGTCATCCTGTCCCTGCTTTCCACATGCCTGGGGGACAGGTATGATGTCTGATATTCTGGTCCCAGAAAGATACCCACTGACCCTCACCTGGGCCTTCTGTGACCTAGATTCTTTGGAAATGGACTTCACTAGAATCCACCACCCCATCCAGGAGCAACTGAGGGCAAAGCCTTGTTTCCTCTGCCCTTAGATACCCTGGACCCAAGGGCATGACCTCAGTACATGTATGAGTGTGGGTGGGCACACATACACACACACACGCACACACACACACATACATGCAAATATACACACACATCAGTACTTCCCAGTACCAGTCAGTATAACCAAATAGCTGACATTTAACTAATTTTATTTCATCATCTTACACCCTAAAGGGTTTAAGTCAATTTACAAAGAGACATAAAATAATATGAAATCACATACAGACAAAGCGGGAATAGATCAAAAGTGGGGACACTGCTAGAGCTAAGAATGGGGCAGCCTGGCCGGGCGGCCCTGCAGATCCAGACCTTCCCATCAGGGAAAAAGGAGCCTGAAGGACCGCACTGCTCAATGGGACCATGACATCTGAACAAGTTGTTGTTTTTGTTATTGTTGTTACATTTTGGCCACACCACGAGGCATGTGGGATCTTTTATCCCCAAGAAGGGATCAAACCCATGCTCCCTGTGGTGGAAGAGTGAAATCTTAACCACTGGACTGCCAGGGAAGTCCACTGTTGTTGTTGTCGCTGTTTTTACTAGATCAGGAAAAGTATGAGTGAGTAATCCTGGGAAGATGCCTCAGAACACGGGGGAGCCACGGTGTGGGGATAGATGTCAGGATGCCTGCCCACAGCCCCTTCTCCCAGGACTGCCCCTCCTCTGACAGCTGCATCTACCTCTGCAATGGACACCCAGGCCCACTGCCCCCTCCCCTTCACCCATGTCCTGAGCCCCAGTAAGGGGATCTCTCTCCACAGGCTGCAGTGGAGCCGAGCCTCCCTGCTCAGAGCTGCAGGGACCTTCCACTGCAACCAAAGCTGATCCGAGCCCCCTCTGTGGCCTCTCCTGGCTCCCAGATAGGCCCTCTTTGTGCCCTTGTGGCTCCAGGGACTCCGACTTCCCCACTTCGTTTCCCACAAGGAGCTTCTCTTTCCTGCTGGTTGGTCCTCAGGACTTGCAAAGGCCTCCCCACATAGCCCTGCCCTGGCCAACCCAGTCATTGATGATGCCTGTCATCCAACATACACTCAATGGATACCCACCCAAGGAGTTCGCTATTTCCCAGAACCCAGTATAGCCCTAATACAGTAAACACTCGACAACTTCAGCTGGATGCACTAGAACGCTTTCCACCCAAGGTGCTTCAGGCGCTAAGGAGAGCACCCCTAGTTCTCTAAGGGAAGTGCACGTGGATGTGGGGAGCATGACCCAAGCCTGCCTCCCGTGGAGGCAGCCTGGAAGCCAGGCCGCAAGGGCGGCTGCTCGAGTGTGGGAGGCATTCCCAGCAGAGAGAACAGGAAGGACAAAGACTGGAGGACACAGCCTGCTCATGGGCAGCTCCCACCTGCATCTGCTTGTTGCTCTGTTATCCTCATTTTATAGTGATGAAATCCAGCGGTTTATTGGTGATGTTAAATATTCAGGAATCTTGTAAGCCTGTTGTTAAACCTTTGGTTGCTTGAAATCAGTCATGCTTGAATTCAGAAACTGCCAAAAGCTGCAAATTATACAGTGGACAGCTCCCCATCCCCAGCCCCACCCCATCATGCTGCGTCTTTCCCATGCTTTGGCTTTTCTGGGAGAATTAAACATTTGAGAAGAACAGGCATTATCAACCCACTTTCCAGTGAGAATATTAACTGTGGAATACCGACACAGGCATGTTGTAGGATAGAAATAGATTATAGGGACTTGCCTGGCAGTCCAGTGATTAAAGCTTCGCCTTCCAATACAGAGGGTGCAAGTCTGATCCTTGGTCTGGGAGGTTAGATCCCACATGCCTCGAGGTCAAAAAAACAAAACATAAAACAGAAGCAATGTTGTAAAAAAGTCAATAAATACTTTAAAAATGGTCCACATCAAAAAATCTTTTAAAAAAGAAAGAAATGGATTATAAAACACGAATTCTGACCGGTGAATCCGGGACCTCCTCTAACAAGAAGCTTAGCATGGAAAGCTTCCCATCTTATTGGACCTGCCTTCCCTAAGCCAGTGTCTTTAGACAGTCAGGAGCTCACCCAGATTTTCTGATGTGGCAGGTTGTCTCTTCCAAGACCCTGCAAACCTATCTCTGGTCCCACATGCTCAAGTTGGCTTGTGATCCTGACACTCCTCCCATCAGATCGTCGTGAGTCTCCATCACCCTCCCACAAACTCCGCAGATCTCTGGGACTGCCACAAGCAGTGGTGGACCTGACACTGTGTAACTTCCAAGGCTGTGTCAGGAAAATGCCAGTCACTAGAAGTGCCTGGACTCTCGGGTCCTGCCCTGTGGGAGCCAGCCACCATGCTGCAGGGAGAGAGAGGCCCACATGGAGAAGAAGCAGGACCACCAACCCCCACCCCAGCCGAGCGCCAGCACCAACCTCACCAGCCACGAGGCTGAGCCATCCACAAGTATTCCCAAGCCAAGCCACTCCAGCTGGAGCTGTAGGGAGCAGAGACCAGCCACCCCGGCTGAGCCCTGCCCAAAGGGTTGAAAGTAAAAAGGTGTTAGTCACTCAGTCGTGTCCGACTCTCTGCAACCCCACAGACAGTAGCCTGCCAGGCTCCTCTGTCCATGGCATTCTCCAGACAAGAATATTGGAGTGGGTTGCCATTTCCTTCTCCAGGGGATCTTCCTGACCCAGGGATCAAACCTGGGTCTCCTGCATTGCAGACAGATTCTTTACCATCTGAGCCATCAGGGAAACCTGCCCAAATGGATGATTCCTGAGTAAAATGAATAATGGTTTTGTTTCAGTCACTAAGGTTTGAAATGGGCTGTTAAGTAGCAAAAAGAATTTTCCTTGTTGGGAAATTAGGGAGAAATAATAGTACCTTCCTCATAAAGTTGCTGTGAGGGTCCATGAGGTAAGGCAGGCCAGTGCCAAGCCCAGCAGCTGGCTCCTGGCAAGTGCTCAGCAAACACGAGTCCCCCCCCAAACCCCCCACCCCAAGACTCCCACGCACTGCCATCCCTGTGTTCCATCAGGCTTGACTGAAAAAATGATTTTGTCCCAGGACATGATTCAGACTGTTCTGCCCTGGTCTGGTTAATAACAAACCCTCGTTTTTCAGAGACAGAAAGATCTCAGGGATCTCCACGTGGCTCAGCAGACCATCTGCCTCAGAATACAGATTCTCCTGCCCAGATCTCAGAATCAGAACCATAGAAGGGCCCAGGAATCTGGATTTTCCACAGGATTCCTGGGCAAGCGCATACACATATGCACAGACACCCTGGGTGAGCACATACACGGGTGCACAGACACACACACATAGAGACATACACACCTAAATACACACACACAAACATACACACACACACACATAGAGACCATACACACCTAAATACACACACACAGACACACACACACACAGACATACACACCTAAATACACACACACAGACATACACACCTAAATACACACACACAGACATACACACACACACAGACATACACAGAGACATACACACACAGACACACACACATAGAGACATGCACACCTAAATACACACATACACAGCGACATACACACAGACACACACAAAGAGACATACACACCTAAATACACACACACATAGAGACATACACATAGAGACATGCACACCTAAATACACACATACACAGCGACATACACACACACACACATAGAGACCATACACACCTAAATACATACACACATAGAGACATACACACACACAGACATACACAGCGACATACACACACAGACACACACAGACACACACACAAAGACACACACACATAGAGACATACATACACACACACAGAGACATACACACACACAGACATACACACCTACATACACAGACATAGAGACACACAAAGACATACACACACAGACATACACACACACACACAGACATACACACATACACACACAGATACACACACAAACACATACACACACAGAGAGACATACACACACACAGAAACACACAGACACACACATATAGAGACATATACACTTACATACACACACAGAGACATACACACACACACAGACATACACAGCTACAGACACACACACAAAGACATACACACACTGACTGGGACACACAATCTCCAATCTACCTTTCACCCAAAGCCAGGTGGGCTCAGCTGCGTCAAAATCCCACTGCACCAGGGCCACCTGCAATAGAGCCAAATCCCAGACCAAAGAGCTCACCTGGGACAGGTCGGCATGGTGAATGCCCAACTCTGAAGTCAGGCCAGCTTAAGTTCAAAACCAACCTGTACGTCCTTAGGCTTCTTGGACCTCAGTCTCCTCAGTCTGTACACTGGGACGATCCTCTCAGGGTGTCCATCAAATGAGATGATGTATAAACTTCCTGGCATGGAGAGAATGCCTGGCAGGTATTCAGGTCCCCTCCCCCTCTTGCAGGTCCCTGTGGGTTTTCAGTGGCCTTGCCGCTATGACGGTCACTGTCACCCACTTTGACGTGGAGCTGCTGGTGGTCACCTCTCTTCCTAGAGTGGTTCCCAGCCTGGGCCCATGTTAGGATCATCAGGGGCTCCTAGAGGTTCCTAGAAAAATGCCAGCACCTAGGCCCACCCAGATCAAAGGAGTCAACATGTCTAAAGGAGTGTTTAAAAAGCACCCGCGTGATTTAGCTGTGCCCCAGAGTGGCCTAAGGTATGCACCTGTGGAGCACGGGTACATATTTTATTCTCCCTCAGGACCTCTACATCTAGGCAAGAGCTTTGCACCATGTGTAAAAAGAGTCGAGATGAGGTTGGATCAGAGCACAGCAGAGAGGCAGAAAGCACCTTCAGCCTCCCCTCTGTTGGGGCACACCCTGGTTTCTCATGGATCAGGTACTGCTTAAAACTAGGCTTCCCAGGCTCTCTGATGTCTGTGTACCTACTCTTGGACCCCAGCAAGCCCCACAGCACAGGGATGCAGGCATGCCAGCTCAGACCCACACCATGGCCTAAAAAACACGACAGCAACATATTTTTGTAACGTTGGGGAGTTCCCATCTTACTCCGTAGCCTTGGTTTTAGAGAACAGAACAAGAACCACTGGTCGGAGAGATAGCTGATCCCCAAACACCTTTCTCTTTGCTCTGAGCATGCAACCAGATTCAAGTCTGCCTCTTGACAGATAGCAAACCCTGGCAGGACCATGTGGGCAGCCCCAAAACACCCCTGTGCTGACCCTCCCAACTCTGTCCCCCCAAGACTCTGTGGAAGCTACCACGTGGACATGCTGGCAGAGCACTGGTGGAGGCCCCAAGCGCCTCCCTCGGAGACGAGCTGAGTGGAAGGGAAAGTGTTAGTCACTCAGTCGTGTCCTGCTTTTTTCCAATCCCATGGACGGTAGCCTTCCAGGCTCTTCTGTCCATGGGATTCTCCAGGCAAGAATACTTGAGTAGGTAGCCATTCCCTCCTCTGGGGGATCTTCCCGCCCAGGGATCAAACCTGAGTCTCCTGCATTGTAGGCAAATCTTTCACCATCTGAGCCAGGAGCCAACAGCTGATCAAATCACTGTTTGGGACCCTCAATAACTGAAAAATACCTGCCCCTGTATTAGGCCACTGTGATTCGGGATGTATCTTTACCATCATGTTTCCTTACTGTTGCTGTTCAGTCACTGAGTTGTGTCTGACTCTTTGCAACACCATGGACTGTAGCAAGCCAAGGTTCCCTGTCCTTCACTATCTCCTAGAGTTTGCTCAGACTCATGTTCATTGAATCAGAGATGCTATCCTTAACTACTCATCAATTCAAATACTGTTGTGAAGGGCAGGCAGATTGAATTATATGGTCATCTCAACACTGGGAAGCTGGCAGCCACTACAATAGGAGTCATTCCTTGGGTGCTTATCTGCGTCTGTCCCCAGGATCTATAGACGGGTGAAAGGGGCAAGGTGCAGCCCCTTGCATGTGGAAGATGGGGAAGAAGAGCATGCTTCTTACATAGGAATAGAACACTTCTGGAAGAGCACAGAAGGCGGCAACAGTGATGCATCGGACGGGAGGGGCTGCCAGTCAGGGTGAGAGGGAGACTCACCATCTTCTGACTGCCACGCAATTGTTTTCACAACATCTAAGTATTCCCTATTCAAAATAGAACAAAGAAATTTTTAAAAACAATATTTCTAAACCAAAAAATTTAATATAAACATATAAAATGTATAAGAAATATTTATCAACACAATTTTTTTCAATAAGAAAATTTACCATATGAGAAAACTGTACAACATATTGCTCAGTAAAGCAAATCAAACATTTTAAAAATAGAAGGGCAACTGAAGAGAAGGCTTCCCCACATCTGGCCCTCCTGGCACACATCTGGAAGAGCCTCTGTCCAGGCATTCCCCACCAGCCGACCAGGACGCTGCACCTAAACCTCCACATGTGATCAGCTACTCGCAGAGCACGCCTGTTGCCCAGCTATGCCCACCTGTTTGCTCAACTCAAACCATCCGGGGCTCCATTAGTATAGCCAGAAGCCCTTTTGCTTATAGGAAAAACATCATAAGACTCTGGAGCTAAAGGATAAACATAAGAAGGACTAGTATTAACAATGGCTTTTCATGTGCCAGGCCCTTTTGTAAGCTCTTCACATGTATTAAGTCCCATAAACCCTGGTGGAGGAAACTGAGACACATGAAGGTTTAGTCACGTACCCAAGAGTACACAGCTGGTGTCAGGATGACCCAGCTCCAAACCCTGGTCCAGCCCAGGGCCCACACTCTGAAGGTGGCCTGTCGCTGATGACACCATGATGGCATCATGATGACAAAGTTCAAAGATGTGTACTTAAATGAAATACAGGCTGGACATTCCCTGGGAGCTCCTAAGAAGCTCCAAAATCTCACCATGGAGCATCCTGGTCAACAGCAGCCAGTTCTGGGTAAATCTCATCCCCACCTGTGAGTAGCTGTGCAGCCTTGGGCAAGTCCCTCAACCTCTCTGGACTTGGGTTTTCTCATCCATGAAATGGGCAGGATAATAGGGACCTGGTCAAATCATTGTGGGAACTAAGTCAGACAAGGACACGCTTTAAATTAGTCAGCTGGTGCTGCACACAGCCGGTGTTTAAGAAGGATAGATTATCTAGAGTGATGCTTGCATGCATGCATGCTAACTCACTTCAGTCGTGTCCAACTCTTCGGGAACCTATGAACTGTAGCTGCCCAGTTTCCTCTGTCCAGGGGATTCTCCAGACAAGGACACTGGAGTGGGTTGTCATTTCCTCCTCCAGGGGATCTTCCTGACCCAGGGATAGAATCCGAGTCTCTTACGTCTCATGTATTGGCAAGCAGGTTTTTTACCACTAGCGCCACCTGGGAAGGCTTACCTTAGAGGGTCCTTACCATTTTCAAACAAGATCTACCATCTGTGTCTAAGAGGTTTCACCCCCCACCCAGAGAGGCCTACACGCTCAGAGCCATGAGGAAGCTCAGCCTCTGCAGAATGGGGCAGCAGTATCGTGAGAGCCCTAGGTACCAGGAAGGGGGAAAGGACTGGGGGTGGGGGGTGGGGGGCGCTGCCAGGGACCCAGAGCATCACCAGAGGGAGGAGAGAGGGGGAGTCACACTTGTCCCTTGCTTTTTAATCCTCCTGTGAATCCCTTACCCATTTTACAGATGAGAAGCTGAACTGCTGCACTCTCAAGGCCAGAGTGAGAAGCGCTGTGCAGGCAGGAGCTCGCCAGGCTGGCTGGGCTGTGGCCGCATCCTCAGCATGAAGACGCCAGCTGTCACGACTCTGGAGCTCACGGAGCCCCCTCCCCGGGACGGCTGTGCCCCAGAGGCATGATGTGGCTCTCCTATGTGACAAAGTAGCTGGGAGCAGGGGAGTTTGCTGATGGCGCCCACTAAAACACCCAGAACTCCCAACAGTAGAGGTTGTTCTGTGTGTTATGGTGCGTCCCCAGGGGAAATACCATGCAGCTTTAAAATACTTAAAGAATTCTTGTCATTTTCTTTTAATATTTATTTATTTGGCTGCAGTCTCAGTTGCAGCATGGGGAATCTTCAGCTGCGGTAATGTTATGTTAGTCACTCTGTGTCCAGCTCTTCTGCGACACCATGAACTGGAGCCCTCCAGGCTCCTCTGTCCGTGAGATTCTCCAGGCAAGAATACTGGAGTGGGTTGCCATTTCCTACTCTGTACTTCGTTGCAGTACATAGGATCTAGTTCCCTGACCAGGGATCAAACCCAGGACCCCTACGTTGGGAGTGCAGAGTCTTAGCCACTGGACCGCCAAGGACATCTCTAATGTATCTGAAGAATTTTAACACTAGTGCAGTGCTCTCCACTAAGCGTGCCCCTTCTCCACACTACAAGCTCCACTTCACACATCTACCAGTTATTTGGGCACAAGACCTGAGAATGTGGAGAAAGAGAGCAGAGAAGCTGGCTGAACCACCAGCTAGTTCTTCCAGCCAGATCGCCACCCTTCCCTGGGCCCCTGGGCTGTGAACTTCAGGGCACCTTCCACGGAGTTCCAGGGGGGAATGAGAAGAGGAAGTTTCTCTGGGGCTCCCCAGAACCCTCAGAGCAGCCCCTGAAGTTGAGCGTCTACCCAGGATGTGCTGTGCAGGCTCCAACCCAGTCAGGGACGGTCCGCAGATCTCAGTGTTAAGGCTTTGAACCAAGCTGCGGGTCACGGAGGAGACAGCCAGGCCTCGTCCACCACCAAAGCCTTCAAAGGCTGGCGGGAAGTGTCCTCTGTTGATTCCAACCACATGGCCAATTTAGTTCTATTTAGCCTCTTGCAAAAATGTTTTCCTCTCTTGATTTAATAAAAGCTGGAGCAGCGCCATCCTTGGTAGACAGGCTGGGACCCAGCTCCAAGAAGGGAGAGTGAGCTGCCTGCACCCACAAACTAAGCCATGGATCTTCAGTCACCCCTCCGCAGATGGCACCTCCCCGAAGGCTCTGAGGAAACTTACACCAAGCTCTCCCTCGGCACTGTGATTCCCTCCTCCTTTTCTCCTCTCTGACCTTCTCAGAGCGTGTTGGCATGGACAGAAAGGAGCACAGAGATGAAAGGGAACAGCTGTCATGTCTCCTAAAGCCCAAGCTCAAAGAAAGGCCCTGCTTAAGGCACAGTGGACCTGCCTCCCTTTGGTCCCGGGAGCTCTCCCCAGGGCCTGCGATGGCTACTCCCAGACTCCAGGGGGGTTTTTACTCAAAAGGCAAGTCTTCACTCCTCCCGACTAGGGAGCCTGTTCCCACCATTCCCCTACAACAAGGGACAGATCCCTGTCCACACTGTCACTTGGCCCTCAGCAGCATTAAACCAAACAGACCCCTGCCTCCTTCTGGAAGTTCACAACTCTCCCAGCATCCGGAGAGCAGAGCTCCTCCCCAAAGCCAGCATGCCCAGACATCTGCTGGGAGGATGGGCTCGGAGCTGCCTCCCCACCAGACCCTGCTCCCAGCCACAGAGAGCTAGCTGCCTCACCCAGAGGCTGAGATGAGGCCTCCACTGCAGCCAGGTTGCTGCCCACACCCGCTCCTACACCCATCTCTGCCTGTGCTCCCCTGCCAGGGGGAGTCTGCTGGGTGCCCGTCTCACCTGGATGGCTTGGGTACCTGGCCCGTGACAGAGAAGGACTGGAATGCAAGTGGCCAGGACCATGGAGGAACTAAGGGTGGGCTATCCATGCAGCCTGACAGCAGGAGGGGCTGCTGCAGAATCAGGCTCCCTGGGAGCCGCAGATCAACAGGAGTCCACCCAACAGAGGCAGTGAGTCAGCAACCAACATCAGAAGCCAGGAGTGCACATTGGTGCCACAAGATCCAAGCAGTGGCCCACAGCACCCAAAGCAGAATTATGGAGACAGTTAAAGCACACAGAGTTCCCAGGGGCCAGAGAGACAGGCCTAGAGATGGCTCAGTTTATACAATCAGAGTAAATCAGGGTTGGAAGATCAAAGGCTGAAGACAGAGGCTCCACTAAGAAGCTCCAATCCCAGGCCCGGTGTCAGGTCTAAATCAGCGTTAATCCAGAACCACTGCCTGGAGGAGAGAACACATCTCTCTGGGAGGAAGGCTCCTAAAGGCCACAACAAGGACAGTCAGTGGTCTCCTTCTGTCCTTCCCCAGGGGACCTACCGACACTCACTGTGTCCGGGGAGATGAGAAGGCCAGGCCCTCTGGGACTGTTAGACATTGATTCTAGGAATGTGTCCCACTGTCCAAGTGGGCTGCGTGGATCCAGCCATCAGCAGAGTCCCATCCCAGCACAGTTCACAGCGAGTCCACAGGGTCCCTGCACTGGCCTATTGGTCCCCACCTCCAAGTGTAGGGGCCCCAGGACAAAAAAGAAAGACAAGAAAGACCCTTATCTTTCTCTCCAAACGCTCCCTGCTGCCAGCCAGGCCTCTCTATGTGATGATTCTCAAATACATCCGCAGCCCAGGCCTCTCTCCAGACTCTTCTCCACCCCACTGGGCCTCTCTGCACCTCCCAGAGGTGACGTACAAACCCGTCCTTCCTCCACCCAGGCCACACACAGTGCCCACTCGTTCACCTCATCTCAGCCCCACCTGCCTGCCTACAACAGGCTCTCCTGGCCAGGACAGACACAGAGGCTCTCTACATCCACCCAGACCCCTCCCTCCACCCACCACAATCAAGGTCGTTGTCTTAAAGCACAGGCCAGACCTTATCTTTCCCTGGGCCCCCATCCTCATGGAATGAGATCCAAAGGCAGGGTATGGCTTTCAAAGTTCTGCCTGGCTTGCATCCTGCCTGGCTTCCCAGTCCAGAAAGTTATGAGTGCTAAATAAAGATTCTGTGAACTGTCCTTGATAACAGCCAGTTCTCTTCCATGTCCTGGACTGCTCCTTGCCTCTCTGCTTCCTTCTTCTTCTCAAGAACCAAAGCCTCAGAGACCCACTTTTCTGTTTCTAAGGAAAGCCATTAGGATATGGGCATTACTAGTCATCCCTGAATTGTAAAAGACACACAAGGAAGGCAACATTCTAGTCCAAGAAAAGACTTTCTAATGGTTGATTTCAGGCAAAGAGACAGAGCCATGAGGGAGTCAAGTGCTGTTGAGCAACGAATTGCTTCCATATTTCTTCCAATACACACCAAATCAACGTTTGGGAAGGAAAGAAAAACTTCTGCCTTACACTTTTCTGACACCCTGTGCATATTTCTAGCACCATGTTATTTAAAAGTATCTGATTGGGCTAGTGAGCAGCCCCAGCAGTGCTGAGGAGCTCAGTGCTGGCTGTCCCTGCAGGCCTAACAGTAGGAGATGCTGCTGCAGAATCAGGTTCCCTGAGAGCAGTGGGGAAGCCAGTGTTACCTGTCTCCTTTCCTGCTCCCCTTCCTAACTGGGAGCTTGCTGCTGGCAGCTATGTGACTGATTATTCCCTAAATCTTTAACCTCCAAGCAGGCACTGAGCAGGGGCTTCCCCAGTGGCTCAAGTGGTAAAGAATCCACCTACAACGCAGGAGACACAGGAGACCCAGGTTCAGTCCCTGGGCTGGGAAGATCCCCTGGAGGAGGAAATGGCACCCCACTCCAGTACTTTTGCCTGGAAAATCCCATGGACAGAGGAGCCTGGGGGGCTATAGTCCATGGGGTCACAAAGAGTTGGTCACAACTACACACACGCACACATGCAGCACTGAACAAGCACCCCAGAACTGGAAGAAGGGACAGAAAGAGCAGGCAGAGTCCAGCGCCTCTGCGCCTCCTTCCCAGCCCCACATACACAGTGGAATCACTGGGCACGGTTGCCACAGCCCACGTCTGTCTTCCACGCCTGGGTCTGTGGGCTGGGAGCTCTGGGTGGCGGGCATGCCCAGGCCAGCCTGGCTTCTGTGCCAACGCCAGCCCCGGTCCTGGCACCCAGAAAGTGCTGGTGAAATCTACTGGCTGGGCTCCTCCAAATGAGTAAGGAATTACTCCCTTTCAGGAGGCTTCATTTTGAAAATATATTTAGTAACTTCTAAACAAAGCACACCAACCCACCCCGTTTTATTTGTTTAGTTAAATTAATTCTATGTTAATATTTCCATTAGCCATTTAATTTATTCTAAAACCTGGCAACTGCAAAGTAATAAAACCTCTCAAATATTGACAGACAGTAAAGTAAATGTCGCCCAGCTACAACCATCTGTTTTTCCTCCAAATTCCTCAAGATGGAGGATGTGCTGCCATCATTTATTTATGAGGTTTCCCGGGGCCCATGGCATCTGCTCTCAGCCCTCTCCCATCCCCTGAGCTAGGGCTGCTGAGGCGACACTCTGTAGCCGGTCACAGGGTGAGAGGCAAAGGAGGAAATGGTCTGGAGTGAAAGTGAGAGAATCTGCTTAACAGAGAGAAATAGGGTGAGCCTGGCTGAAGTGTACAAGCCCACTGTTCCCCATCCCCTACCCCCACACCAGCAGTCCTCTGACGTCCTTGGTGTGCTGAGCCCTGCTCCCCATCCCCCGACCCACTCCCCGCAGCCCCGCGCCTGGCGTGGAGACCCCTTCTCCTGCCTGGCTAGGCTCAGAGAGGAGGGGCAGCACCGGTGCACCACTGGCCCTAGGGTCTTCACAGAGGCAGGGTCCGGCTAGGCCCACAGCTCAGAGCCCTGACTCGCCTTCCTCTCGAGGGTTTGCATTAGTATTGGGGGTGCAGCTGGAACCCCAGCTCTGAGGGCTTCTCCTCATGAGACAGATGCAGCACCATCAGAAGTCAAGGCCCTGGGCAGGACAAAGGCGTGCACTGGCCTCAAATCTCTGTCCCACCAAAGCTGTGGAGCCTGGCACCTCCCCATCAGTTGAGAGAGAGATGGCGTTCCCTATGGGGTTCAGACTATGTCCGTCTGGCCAGTACAGGAGCCCAAGAGGCCAGGGCAAGGTTGCCCCATCTGCCAGATGCCCGGTGTCTCTGGGGAGGAAGGCTGTCCCCTGAGCCACCACTCTCTAAGCCCAGGATACAGGTTAGACATTTCACCCCCAGCTGAGGGGCCAGAGGGGGAGGCACCCCGCCCCGCGGGCTCTTGCACACCTGCCATGTGTTTAAATGTACCTGGTGTGTACGAGGCACACGTACTTACAGTTCCTCCCACGCCGCCACTCAGAGCCAAGGGAGCCCCAAACCTCCCCGTGCCCATGTCCGGGTGTGTGGCCCCAGCCCCCTCAGTCCTCTCCCCACCTGCTCCTCCTGGCTCCCCTCCCCACAGGCTCCAGCAGCATGATGACCCCTTAGCATCTTCCATTGAAGACCCAACTGGAAAGGGGAGGGGGCACCATCTAGGAGCTCAGTCCTGAGAAGAGTCCAGAGGGGACAGAAGTCCAGGCCATCCCTTTGTCCAGCAAGCAGGCCTGTCAGCCCCAAGACTAGCTCCAGGGATGCCAGACACCTCGAGGTACCCGGAGTCCCCTGGGTCCCCAAGACCAGCAAGTGAAGAGATGTGGCTCTGCATCCCAGAGCCTGTGCTCAGGACAGCCTCGTGAGAGGACAAGGGAGGAACCTGCAGGTTAGATGGGATCCAGGAGGGGAGGATGGTGTAAGGAAAGGGTCAGAGGCCACACGGCTCACCTGAGGGACAGAAGGTGTGAGAAGGAGCAAACGTGGAAAGCCAAGACCTACAACTGGGAAGAAAGTACAGACATTAGCCTGAGGGCCATGTGGAGCCGAGGCTGGCTTTAGCCTGAGAGAGGAACATGCTCCACTTTGAACCTGAGACACATCCCTATAGGGGACACGGAGAGTTGGAGGAACCCAGCCTAGGAGGAGATGTGAAAGAGAGTGGGAAAGAGCAGACTGAGGAAGGGTCTGAAAGACTGTCTCCAAACAAAGGCCTGCCATGCACCTTCAGTCTGTGTGGCCCCACAAGAGGGTCTCAAGCAGGCAGAGTTAGCCAGCCAGCGTCCTGCAGACTGGCAGGCGGGGAAGGGAGCTCTCTGACTCAGCAGGGGCCCCAGACGACGCTGTCGGTGAGGACCTGGGTCTGACATGCTAGGCAGCCAGGGCAGTAACTGTTCATTGGGCAGCTACCATGCGCAGGCACGTAGAGAGAGAACTACCATTCTGCCCACTGGCCAGAGCTCCCCCTCGCACAGGAATGGGAGAATTACACAACTCCAGCTCAGGGCGCGCAGCCAAAGAGAGCCATGGTGCCTTGAGGATATGGGGGGTGTGAGTGACTCAGATGGGCAAAGAGGAGGAGTATGCAGGGGAGGGGGAGGGGGTACTGATCCTTGCATCATCACCAAGTGGTTCTCCCAGCCCTGCACCAGAGGACAAGCATCCTGCCCAGATGCTGTCATCAGTTTCCAGACAGCCTTGCATGTGAATGCGCAGGTGAGGGGAGACACCCAGAGAGGTGGGGCCCGTGTAGGAGGACACACAGCTGGGGACGTCGGGGTCCGGCCGGGTCCACCCATCCGCACCCCACTCTGCCCCGCAGCCCCACAAGCCTGCTCTGCCCAGGGCTCCCCTGCAGCACGTGCAGCAGGGGTGTCCCCAGGCCCGTTGCACCCCACCCACACACACACACTGCCTGCCAGAGAAATGCCACCAAACAGCCCTTGGCAACATTCCCCCCATTTTTTATCTACACGTTGGGGTCTTCAATTATCTCGACAGGTTCTGCTGACGTCATCCCAGGAATTCACCCAGCCCAGTGCAGCCCATCACACTCACAGCTCAAAAGAAGGAGAAAAGAAGTGCGAATTCACAGCCAAAAGAGGAGTTCATAAATTTCCTTCAGATTACCAGATGCGTGTAATTTATGGCCAAGGCAAGATGCGTCAAGCCCGTGAGGAGCTGAGAGGCGGCTGTGAGGAGGCGCCACCTGGTTAGGAGGCGTCACCTGGTGAGGCGGCGGCCATGCAGCCACAGGCTCTGAGGGAGAGTGGGGAGCGGCCAGTGACGGGGACATGGGCCCAGGGGCAGAGTCAGGAGAGACGGGCAGGTCTGTGAACGTCACACATGCGCATCTGCACAGGTGGGGGCCGGGGGACATCGAGCAGCCCCTGAGCCCACCGAGTAAGGGACAGCGTCCAGCACAAGGAGCCCCTGGGATTCAGCAAGACCCTTCTTGTTGCAGCAGAAACCTAAGGGCCCCGAGGCAGGGGTGTCACCAAGGTGTCACCAAGATAACTGGGTGACCAGCTCCCCCTCGTGCTGCATAGTAGGGCTCACTGCCAGAGTCTGCAGGTCAGACTCTGGGAATCCACATCAGCCTTGGCACAGGAAGCTGGAGGAAAAGTAAAGTCAAAGGTCTTCAGGCATTTCAGAAAAGGGTCCTCCGGGACCCTGGCCATCTGCCTCCCCATTTTCAGCTGAACACGCTGAGGTCTCAGCGGCTGTGACCTTCCCAAGGTCACACAAGTGGTAAGTGGTCAAGATGAGTTCAAATCCATACCTGATTGTCTAACCCCTACACCCTCCACCAACTGCTCCTCCCTCCGTGGTGCCGATCAGGCAATGGTGCTTGGCAATGTGTTGGTGTCATGGTCACACCTTGTATATTCTGTTGCACACACCAAATATTTTACTTTAAAAGATAATAAAGAAAAGGTCTCAGAGCCAGCAGAAAGTGGAGGGTTCCTCTCCATATACTTTTCACACACACAGGCAGACACACTCAGCCAGAGGCCTGAGCAGGAATCTCACCAGGGCAGGCTGTGAGCTTGTCCACGGCCCCTGGCCACCAGGGTTTGGGGAGTCCTTCCAGCACCTGCACTCAGATAGGCCTGCAGCCGGTGAGAAGTGGCCCCAGTCCCTGCCAGCAAGGACATTCAGGAGGAGGGAGAACAGTGCTCTCAATCTAGAGCACCACCCAGCAGCACGGCGGCCGGGCTGTCACTGGAGAAAGGCAGCAGGCGCTCAGGCTGCTGGGAGTATCTAAGCGGGCAGAGGTTCTTCAGGGTCAGTATGGAGGAGGTGATTCCTTGAGGTTGTGGAGGCCCGACTGCCAGAGGCAGCTGCTGCTCTTTGCACAGGCAGGCTGGTCCTGAAGGCAGGGAGGCAAGATTACATCATGAGGAGGCCGGAGGAGCCTTGAGTGACCAGACCCTAGTTCAAGACTGACCGTGGAATCTCAGGCAAGCTGCTCAATGCCTCCAAGACTGGTTCTCCCCATCCAGATAGTGGAAATGAGAATTCCTATCCTGTAGAAACACTGGTGGGAGGAAGCCAGGTCCTGTGTTTGCACATGAGACTCAGATAATATCGCAGCTCTGGTTACTAAAGGCCTTCTCTGATGGCCTCCTGCATGCAGGCAGCATGACAGTTATTTCCATTTTACAGGTGAGAGAACTGAGGCTCAGGGAGGGCATCAGGCAAACACACAGGGCAGGAAAATGACAGGCCCACAAAGAAGGGCTCCTGGCTCCAAAGACAACGCTCTTTCTCTTACAGGAGCCCCTTCTTCAGCATAAGCCTATTCCTCAGATCTCCCCCTGCAGAGATAAAAGGTAGGGTCATTATTAATCTCCAAATTATCACTCCTTGAAATGCTGGGCAATTCTTCCACAACTGCAGCAGCACATATAGGAAGCCAGGGGGTGATGAGAAGGGGTGCTCATTCTGCTCAGACACGTACGGCAAGAGAGGGGGGGGTCCCTCCCTGCCCTGCCCTGCCCCTTGACCTTCTCCACAGGGATGACTGCGAGAAGATAAATGTTTCATTATTCAGAGACGCTTCCCACCAAGCAGATCCAGGGCAGGCTCTGGGCTCTGGCCACCCCTGACCTCACAGATCCCCCTGGAGGTGACCCCAGATCTTCCACATTCCCCCCTCTCCAGATCAAGAATGTCACTGGTTCTGCAAGCAACAGTTTCAGAGGCTCTGCGGGGGAACTTGAATCACAAGGGTCCCAGGGCAGGGATGGCTGACACTCACGGAGTTCCCATCAATCTTCCCACAGACACTTCAGGCTCTGGCTGAGGAGGATTTACGGGCTGGGAGGGACAGGGGACAATGCCACCCTGCCCAGGCCCCACCAGCAGCGTTTTCCCACGGTCAGCACTGCAGTCCCTGAGGAAAGGGCCAGAAAGGCCAGCACGGGCTCCTCAGGCGGGTGGGCTCACCAACCACTTCACTTGCTTTTTATTCTCTTCTGTATGTGTCAAAAGGCTCTGCAAAAAAACCCCAAAAGTGTGCATTACCGTTCAAATCCAGGGAGAACAGAAAGCAATAAGGTTGTTTCGTTGTTTTGTTTTGTTTGTGAGTTGTTCTCGTGCACTAAGACCGGACAGGCATCTCCTGCCAGCCTGCAAGGAACATGGACCCACGGCAGGGAGCCGCAATGTGTCTGTATTCCCAGGGAACCCACATCAAAAGCCCCCTTCTCTTTAAGGAACAGATGCTGTGCTAAGAGCAGGCACAAACCTCCCCGAAAGAAGCCAAGCAGTGTTCCAATCACAGCCCCGAATGCAGGGCCCAGCCGGCTGCCCCATTCAGCCATCCTCCCGCTGCCAACCCCCCAACACCCAGAGCTGCACCCTCTTGCCGTCTCCTCTGCCCCTCAAAGCTCCAAACAGTCTGGGCCTGGTCCCTGGGCTCTGGGCTAGGTGGATAGGCCAGCATCCACACCACTTCGCTCAAGAAAGTCTGGGTACTTGGGAGAGCCCTTGACGGCCTCGAAGGAGGCAAACTTTGCTGTGTCCGCAGCTACCAGTGTCCCAGCCCTCCTACCAATCGGCACAACCTTGGCAAGTTCCTGGCCTCAGTATCCCAATCTGTAACTAATGTACCAAGAGAACCCCTCTCATAGAAAGGAATAGAGAAAAGAGCTTAGGCAGCATCTGTCTCGTGGTCAGTGCCCATGCATTTGCTCTCAATATTCACATTTCATCCTGCAGCAAACCAGGATCGAGCCCCACCTGAGTCTTTGCTTGAAGCAGCTACCACGATGAGCATTGGCTGCTTCATTGCCGCCTTAGATTCTGCCCACAATGCAGTGCAACAAGACAAGAATTATCCTCGCCATGGGAGAGGTAAGAAACCTGACTGTATCCACCCCTTCCGCCCCAGGTTATCATTCACCAGAGCCTCTGCAGGGCCTGCCCCACACCGGGAAGGGTACTGGACCCTGCTCTGCCTTGAAAACCTCATTCTCTAACACAAGAGAAATAGGTTGTTTTTAAGTCAGAGGCCACAGGTAGCTGGGTAATCAGAGCTGCCTGGAACAGTGTTGAGGATTCCAAGGCTGCCTGTCAGTTCAGGTGGAGAGTGCTCTGTGGTGAGTTAGTGATGCGTCCTGGGCACAGGAGGGGTCTCTAGTAGTGGGTCAGAAACAGGTGGTGGTTTACAATGGATCTGGAATCGGATCCCAGATCCTTACCTCAATGTAGTGATCACAGGCATGGCACCACCACAGTGTCTATAAATTATTTGTAACACTTTTAATTCCTATTTTAATGAAAATGTTACCATTTGCTATGGACTCAAACTTCATGTGTTGAAGCTGTAACTCTGTATTTGACTGTATTTGTGCATAGGGCTTATAAGGAGGTAATTTAGGTTAAATGAGGTCAGGAGGATGGTGCCTTGGTCTGATAGGATTAGTGCCCTTATAATAAGAGACATCCAAGGGCTCTTCCCTCTCTCCCTCTTTTTCTCCCTCTCTCATTCCCTTCTTCTCTCCCTGTCTTCTGCTCTCTCCTGCTATGTGAGTACATAGTAAGAAGGCCACCATCTGCAAGCCAGGGAGACACACCTCCCAGAACCCTACTGTGCTGGCACTCTGAGCTCAGACTTTGCTACTCCGGACCTGTTAGAAAATAAACATCTGTGGTTTGAGACACCCTGTCTGTGGTGTTTGGCTAGCCTAAGCAGGGCAGATGGGCATATATTACTGGGTGATCAGAACCAGGAATGGATGCTCTGTGTCCACAGCTCTGCTCCTTGTGCTCCTTTTAACATCCTTGCAATGTAGCAGTTACTCCCTTTCTGGTAGCCAAGGGGAGTCCCAGCCTCCTACCACCCCATGCCTCTGCCTCCAAGCCCTTTCTCAGCAGGATGGACAACTTCATTCTTGAGAATCTGTGAAGAGGTAAAAGATGCTCAGAGGCTTCAGAATAGCCTCCAAGTCATCTCTTCATTCTCAGAAAAGCCCTTGGGCTCCAAGAACCAGGCCCATCTCCCACCCCTCATGTCCATTCCACAGAAGAGCCATTAGTCCTGAAGGCACCCACCTCTGTCCCACCATGGGAGGATAGTCTCCTGGGTGGGTGCAAAGATTAGGGGCACCGATGGAGGGCCCAGGCCTGCGTGAGTCCCTAGTGCATCAACCATAGCCTATACAGTGCTGACTGTGAGCAGCAGCAGTCAACGAGGAAGGGTGACCAAAGCCAGCTCAGTGACTGCCGCTGTGCGCCTCTGGGTCCCTGTCTACTGCACCTCTCAGGGGCTCGTTCCCAGTCTGGAGTGGGGCCAGAGGTGGTGGGTACTATTCGTAAGGCCACAGAGGATATAAAAAGCACACCCAGGACAGTGCCAGTGCAGATGGCACTCCACAGCGTTGGCTGCTATGCTACTTGGCATGTTGCTCCCGTACTGCCGCTTTTCACATGTGGCCTCACCCAAGAGTCCTGTGATCCTGTCACCAAATGCAAGTCTGTGTGCCCCATGCACAGTGAGGCCAAATAAACTGAAATGTGGGGGGCTGAAGCAAACAAAGGTTTGCTGCAGAGCCAAGCAAGGAGTACAGGGGGCTTGTGCTCAACTCTCGATGGTTTCAGGGAGAAGGTTTTATAGGCAACATTCAGGGTGAGGGCTGCAGGGTATGTGACTTTCTTCTGATCGGTTGGTGGTAAGATGATAGGGAGTGCTTCCACAAATCTCAATCACGGTAGATTGAGATTTCTGGCTGAAATCTGGGGTCTCAGCATACAGTTCCATCTTCTACCTGGGTAGGAGTCTTAGTTCCTGCAGAAGAACTCAAAGATATTGGTATGAGTATCTCTTGAGGGGGAACCAAGACACTACTCCAAGGCTGCACTGTGGTTTCTTGGCTGTTCCTCTTTCATTTCTACATCTCCTCCTTTCCCTGATAGCAACTCTTTGAACCCGACTATTGAGGAGGAACTAAAAAGCCTCTTGATGAGAGTGAAAGAGGAGAGTGAAAAAGTTGGCTTAAAGCTCAACATTCAGAAAACTAAGATCATGGTATCTGGTCCCATTACTTCATGGGAAATAGATGGGTAAACAGTGGAAACAGTGGCAGACTTTATTTTGGGGGGCTCCAAAATCACTGCAGATTATGACTGCAGCCATGAAATTAAAAGACGCTTACTCCTTGGAAGGACAGTTATGACCAACCTAGATAACATATTCAAATGCAGAGACATTACTTTGCCAACAAAGGTCCATCTAGTTAAGGCTATGGTTTTTCCAGTGCTCATGTATGGATGTGAGAGTTGGACTCTGAAGAAAGCTGAGCACCGAAGAATTGATGCTTTTGAACTGTGGTGTTGGAGAAGACTCTTGAGAGTCCCTTGGACTGCAAGGAGATCCAACCAGTCTATTCTAAAGGAGATCAGCCCTGGGTGTTCTTTGGAAGGAATGATGCTAAAGCTGACACTCCAGTACTTTGGCCACCTCATGCAAAGAGTTGACTCATTGGAAAAGACTCTGATGCTGGGAGGGATTGGGGGTAGGAGGAGAAGGGGACGGCAGAGGATGAGATGGCTGGATGGCATCACTGACTTGATGGAGCTGAGTTTGAGTGAACTCCGGGAGTTGGTGATGGACAGAGAACCTAGGCCTGGTGTGCTGCAATTCATGGGGCCGCAAAGAGTCAGATACGACTGAGCCACTGAACTGAACTGAACTGAACTGATTGGTACTCAGGGAAGGTCTAGGAGGTTGAACCTTTTTCCCACAAACAAGAAACGGGGGACATAGAAAGCATTTGTACCCAGGAGAGCCCCACAGCATCGGCCTCAGTTTCAAACTCTGTGAAGTGATATCATTAACCCAGGAAGTGAGGAAACTGGGGCTCCAGGAAGCCGAGGCCGTCAGGCAATCCAAGAACCAGACATGAACCCCTATTTCCAGAGCCCAGTGGGCAGTGATCCCAGATGCTGCAGGGTGGGGGAGACAGAAGTAGAGCACTAGCCACAGGATCCACCCTCCCTGTGCCTTGACAGTGGGCATGTGCTACCCGGGGGCCCAGAGAAGGGAACATGGCCAGGGCCAAACAGGAGCAAAGGACGGATGCAGTGACAATTAGGAGCAGGGAAGGTTACCTTGCAGGGGATCTGGGCACCTGGCTGAGGAGGGTGCTGGGTTCAGGACCAGCCCTCACCACTCACATGGAACCTCCAGGCAGTAGCACAGGGAAAGGAGAGAGAAGAGACAGTCTTGGTTATCAGGCTTTTTTCACATTCTCCTCAACAAAGTTACCACACAACCCTCCAACCAGAAACACAGCTGTTGGCTTCAAGACTAGACTCAGCCAAGCCAGGGGCTCCTGCTGTCTTCTGTGAACACTGACCACCCACCTTCTAGGCCTTTCTTGAGAAGGGAGAGCCAGACCTCCCCAAGCAGCTGATGCCATGGTTCATGGATGATCAGCAGCTAACACCACGGTTCATGGATAAAGAGAGCAGGGGAGTGGAAGAGCCCTGGCCTCCCACCCCAAGGGACATGTGGCCATCACTTCTATCTCCACACAGCCTAGAGCCTCAGCTGCCCAAGCCTCTTCCCTCCCCAACCCCAACCTCAAGTCTCAGATCATTGTCTGACCAGTCTGTGAACCATACATTAAGCACCATTTTGAACATAAAGTATAACATGTATATGCAAATTCTAAGAGTTCAGAGCAGTTCCTCCCTTGAAGATTTTCTCATCCATTGTCTGCCTTTTCAACAGCCCTGTAAGGTGGTTTGGAGAAAGTACCATTCTATCCATTTTGCAGGTGGAAAAAGGAAGTCTCCATGTACGAGTCAGGGTTATTATGGCTGACTGCTATAATGACCAGAAAAAAAAAAAAATCCTTTATTTCTTATTCATTCAAACCCAGTGCAGATGCTCTGCTCTGTGGCCAGATCCAGCCATTTTGGGAGGGCACTATCTTTGGGGGTCTTTTGGGTCCTCCCCAGGACACCCTGCAATCTGCTGGTCAATCCAGGAAAGTGTGGAGAACCACACAGGATGTGGTTCTTCAGGCCTGAAGGTTGACATGCCCCTGGCTTCAGCCCAAGTCCTATTGACCAAATCACAGTCATACGACCCCAGCTTTACTGCCAGAGAGGCTGAAAGGTATAGTCCAAGTGTGCCCAGGAAGAGGAACTGGGGCTGGGGCATCAAGCCGAGGTCCTGCCAGCCCCAGGTTAGATGCCTGGGCCCTGGCTCCCCTCACCCCATCACCCATCTTCCCATAGGAGTTCCCCACACATGTCCTCTCTGAGTCTACTTCTGGGGCACAGACTGAACCAAGACTGTCTAAACTGAACCCCCACATGTGGCTTCAGCCACAGGATTTATGATCAATTAAAAACCAGAGAAGTATAAAGAGACAGGAAGATATTTCCATTCACCTAAGAGGAAATTGCAAGGAGGGAGATTAAAACCACATTTGAATTACAGAAAAAATAATTGGCAAAGTTCCTGGAATCCAAGTACATTCCTGTAATGAGTAGAATTTGCCTCTCCTCCACTGCTAAGCTGTGAGCCTCCGATTCCAGAAGGCCCAACTTAATTACAGTCTAGTTGGATATTAAAGTTGCAGCGACTCAAGTTCATCAACAGTTGCCTAATTACAAGGTCTCAGGAGGGGGGTCTATAATCAGTTTTTAAAAGAATATCTCCTACACGTAGCACCTTCCACAAGTGGCCCCTAGAATCTTTCCAAACATGAGTTAACGTCCCTTTGGGAGATTCCAGGCATGTGAACTTTGCTGTGCGTGCATGCCCCATCATGTCTGACCTTTTTGCAACCTCATGGACTGTTGCCCGCCAGGCTTTTCTGTCCATGGAATTTTCCAGGCAAGAATACTGGAGTGGTTGCCATTTCCTGTGAACTTTGGTGATGGACAAAATTTGGAGTCTCTGTCAGCAAAATAGGTGTGACTCAGATACGGAAGCATGCAGACACTGGTTCAAGGTCCAAACCACGAAAGGGAAGGTACAAAGTAAACATGTCAAGGGTAGAGAGGAGTTTGTCTCCCAGCTCTGGTGGGGAGGGAGTCAGGGGACCCAGAGGCCTATCTCAGTTCTGGCCAGCTTCCATTTCCAGAACACTGTGTTCATGCAAAGAAGGGCCTCAAAACAAGTCAGTGGTCAGGAATTCCAGGACTGGCCTTCCTCCCACAGTGCCCCCACAGCATGCCACGCATCCTCTGGCCCATGAACAGGAGCTGTAGCCCTGGCACCTGCTGCATCCTGTCTCGCCCATGACAGCCTCCGACACAGTACCCAGGTCTGGCAGCCAAAACTCTCCAAAATCATCACCTCTACTGCACACCAGAAAACGTGCCTCCAGCTCTCACCAGCTGCTCCTCTGCTAAGGCAAAGTAGCTATGGGGAAAATCTCAGCCACCTGCCTCAGCCAAGCAGTGAGTGGGGAGTCTTTTACCCGCCCCAAGACTGACTCTTCTCCTCCAACCTCCATGCACATCTATACCTCCTTGCAGGCCCACCAAGACAACCCCACTTTCCTTCCAGAGACTTTCCCCGGGCAGGATTCTCCCTCAACCTTGCCTGATCCACACAGGATGCTCATCTGTCTGTCTCACTACCGGCCCTGGAGAAACGTGGGTTCCCAGCACTACACAGCCAAGGGATGGTGCCCAGCAGATGTTGGGAGGATCATATGAACCAGGGAGTTGGTGGAGAGCCAGAAGCTTGGCAAAAACACCTCCTTCCTGATGCATAAATCTTGTCACCAAAATATTGTTCTTCCTTCACTTTTCAAACAATTTTAAGCTGTTGTCAATCTGACCCATGGTTTATTTGGAGCCATGGGACAGGCAAAATCTGTATTATCTACTGCTATGTAACAGATGACACAGAAACCATCATCTTAAATCGGAATACTTTTATTATCCCACAGTTTCTATGGGCCAGAATCTGGACTTGCCTTAGCCTCTGATGAGGGGGGTCTCTCATGTGCCCACGGTCAGGCTCTCAGCTGGGGCTACCATCTCATCTGAGGGCTTGACTGGGGGGCTCTGTTTTCAAGCTCTCTCACACAGCTTTTTGACACACCCAGTCCCTTACCACATGGGCTTCTCCATGGGACTGCTTCCTGACATGACAGCCCATATCCCTAGGATGAATGACCCAGCAGAGAGCAAGAGAAAGCACCCAAGATGAGCCTTTTGTAATCTGCTCTCAGTAGTAACATCCCATCACTTCTGCCAAGAAGACATTCCTGGTGGTCCAGCAGTAAAAAATCCACCTGCCAAAGCAGGGGACATGGGTTGATCCCTGGTCCAGGAAGATTCCACATGGCACAGGGCAGCTAAGCTTGTGCAACTAGAGAAAACTGGCAAGCAGCAATGAAGACTCAGCACAGCCAAAAATAAGTAAATTAAGATTTTTTGCAAACTTAAAGAAGTGAGTCAAAAAATTCAACCCGCATCCAAGAGGAGATTCCACAAGGGCACAGATCCCAGGAGGAAGTAATCCATGGGGCCATCTGAGAGGCTGTCCACCACATTCTCATCGTTGCGGCAGATCGCAGCTTCCTACAGCAGCATCTCCCACCCCACGTGCTCTTCTAGACCTTGCTGTTCACCTGCCATGAGGTGGAGTCAATGTCCTCTTTCCTGGCACCTGGGTGAAGCCTTAAGACTTTCGATCCATATCAAGTGACAGAGATGATAGTGTGTGACTTTCAAAGCGTCTACCCTGTTTTCTAGAAACACTCACTTTTGGAAACAAGCTGCCCTGCTTTAAAGAAGCCCAAGCAGCCTGTAGACAGGCATCAGGACTCCAGGTCCACAGTCCAACTGAGTTCCCAGCTGATAGTCAGCACCTACGTGCCATGAGTGTATACCATTTTGGACAAGACCCCTCATCTTGTGCCATGAGCAGCCCAAATTGAAAATTTATGAAGAAGACAGATTATTCTTATTCTTAAACTACTTAATCTTGGGGTGACTTGTTGTCCAGTGACAGATAACCAATACAGTTCCCAAATGTCCCTTCCCAATGGAGGGGTGAACCTGAGAGACCCCCAATCTACCACCCCCAGGCCAAAGCTGGCAGGAAGAACTCATGGACAAGGCCAGGAAAGAGTGGCCATCTGGTATCCCACAGGTACCAGGCTGAGTCCAAGACAAGAGTACGGGTGAGCCACCACCCAGAGTCTGGGAACCCCAGGACAAGTGGGGCAGGCTCACACAGGCAGAATCTGGAGCCCAGTGGAGTCCAGCCCAGACAGCAGACTTGCCACTGTGCAGAACTCGGAACAGCTTCCTTGAAGACATGTCCCTGGCCAGGAATGCAAGGTAGATTTCAGCCACAGTCAGCCATTCCCAGATCCTCCTGTAGGGAGGGGGACATCAGAGTTCCCACACAAGGGTACTGTCAAGAATGGCTGAGCTGGAAAGCAGCCCCATGAAGCTGGGTCTGGGCCAGTGAGACTCCACTCCCTGGCCGACCTGAGGGAGGAGAAGGAGGAGGGCTTGGGAGCAGCATTGAAGCCCAGGTACTAGCCGTGCCAGGCACAGAGGATGGAGATCATGGAATCCTGTAGGTCCCCGGCCTTCTTCATCCAACTCTCCAGCCCCCACTTCCCCATAGGTGGATGAGGAAGCCAAGATCACATTTCAGGAAAACTCTTGCACAAAAAGACCCTTTTATATTTTTATTTTTTGAGAGAAAAAATGCGTGTGTGTGTGTGTGTGTGTCAGTGGCTCAGTCATGTCTGACTCTTTGCAACCCCATGGACTGTAGCCCACCAGGCTCCTCTGTCCATGGGGATTCTCCAGGCAAGAATACTGGAGTGGGTTGCCATGCTCTCCTCCAAGGGAATCTTCCCAGCCCAGGGATCAAACCTGCCCCTCTTACATCTCCTGCATTGGCAGGCAGGTTCTTTACCCACTAAGCCACCTGGGGAGCCCAAGAAAAAGGCAGGATGTGGTAAAGTCAAGGAAAAAGCTGCTGTTCTCACACACCAAACTCTGGTAAAGAAGGATCAGCAGGGTGGACAGGGGAGCATCTGAAGAAAGAGAACCCCCTCCTCCATAGCAAGAAGTAGTGGCCCCAGACAATATCCAGCACCCAGCCAACAAGATGCCCAAGGGAACTGGTGAGCTGGCAGTGTTTTCTTTCAAAAGTGACCCTTTCTGTGATCGTATCAGAGAGCCAGATATCCAGCTTTGTCAGTGACATCACACACACACACACACACACACACACATACACATCATCTTTGCACAAGAGTAATCATAACCAAAATATAAGAATAAGATAAAATTGCACTTTTAAAAAATGTTCACATTAAACATCTCAGTGTGATGTCCCATGTAAATCTCTTTTTAAAACAATGATATTTTGGTGCCTGAAACATCATAACATTTTCCGTGGCTTTTTTCTAGTACCCCATGCCCTGGGGCCAGGTCCCGGGTGAACTGGCCTGCACCTGAGCAGAAGGATGGCCTGGGAAGGCCTGGCTGGGCAGGTTACATTAGGCAACAGTGGGGAATGGCCACTCCCCCTTCCCCCAACCCTGGGGGTGGGACTAGCCAGGAGCCGGAGCTAAGGCTTGCACAGCTCTTGACTTCCAGGCTGAGAGGGGCCTGGAAAGGAAGCAGACATGCTTGGAATTCCAAAAATTCACCCCTGTCTCAGGCCTCTGCCTGCTACCCAGGCCTCCTGGGACTCCAAGAGCAGGGAATGGGGCCTGGAAAATAAGCCCAATCACCAGTCCTCCCAGAGACAGGGAGGAATTCGTGCCCACCCCCCACCTCCACTGAGTTCAGGATTTCCCGCTCAGACCCCAGAGCTGCCTGCGTGCCCAGTGGGCCAGCTCCAAGGATGAATGCTGGCCCTGCCACCCCTATAATGCCGTCTTCAGTGACCCCTTCCACACGGAAATGTCCAGGAGGGGCCAAGGAGCAGACATAAGTGGGGAGGGGGACACCCTAGTCAGACACCTGCCTCTTGACACAGGGCAAATTTTTTCCCTTAGATCTTTGAACTCAGTTCATGCAGAATATCCTTCCTGACATTGGGGGCATTCTTAGAGGAGCCCACTTTGAAGAAATAATTATGTCCCTGAAACCAAGCTAGACAACCTCCAACAAGCAGGTGTGGGCTCACAACAGTAGATGGGATGGCAGGCGGGTACAGCAGAGAGCACACAGCAGATGGGGGACAGCAGATGGAGGACAGCAAAGAGGAGACAGCAGACAGGGGACAGCAGACAGGGGACAGCAGACAGGACACAGCATATGGGGACATCAGACAGGGGACAGCAGACAGGGGACAGCAGACAGGGGACAGCAGATGGGGGAGAGCAGACAGGGGACATCAGAGAGGAGACAGGAGAGAGGAGACAGCAGACGGGGGACATCAGACAGGAGAGAGCAGACAGGGGACAGCAGACGGGAGAGAGCAGACGGGGGACAGCAGATGGGGACAGCAGACAGTACAGCAGACGGGGGACAGCAGACGGGGACAGCAGACAGTACAGCAGACGGGGACAGCAGATGGGGGACAGCAGATGGGGACAGCAGACAGTACAGCAGACGGGGGACAGCAGACGGGGACAGCAGACAGTACAGCAGACGGGGGACAGCAGACGGGGACAGCAGACAGTACAGCAGACGGGGGACAGCAGACGGGAGACAGCAGACAGTACAGCAGACAGGGGACAGCAGAAGGGGACAGCAGACAGTACAGCAGACACGGGACAGCAGACGAGGGACAGCAGATGGGGACAGCAGACAGTACAGGAGACGAGGGACAGCAGATGGGGACAGCAGACAGTACAGCAGACGGGGGACAGCAGACGGGGACAGCAGACAGTACAGCAGACGGGGGACAGCAGACGGGGATAGCAGACGGGGGACAGCAGACGGGAGACGGCAGACGGGGGACAGCAGACGGGGGACAGCAGACGGGGACAGCAGACAGTACAGCAGACAGTACAGCAGACGCGGGACAGCAGATGGGGGACAGCAGACGGGGACAGCAGACAGTACAGCAGACGGGGGACAGCAGACGGGGACAGCAGACGCGGGACAGCAGACGGGAGACAGCAGACGGGGACAGCAGACGGGGGACAGCAGACAGTACAGCAGACGGGGGACAGCAGACAGTACAGCAGACGGGGACAGCAGACAGTACAGCAGACAGTACAGCAGACGCGGGACAGCAGATGGGGGACAGCAGACGGGGACAGCAGACAGTACAGCAGACGGGGGACAGCAGACGGGGACAGCAGACGGGGACAGCAGACAGTACAGCAGACGGGGGACAGCAGAAGGGGACAGCAGACAGTACAGCAGACGGGGGACAGCAGACGGGGGACAGCAGACAGTACAGCAGACGGGGGACAGCAGACGGGGACAGCAGACAGTACAGCAGACGGGGGACAGCAGACGGGGACAGCAGACGCGGGACAGCAGACGGGGGACAGCAGACAGTACAGCAGACGGGGACAGCAGACAGTACAGCAGACAGTACAGCAGACGCGGGACAGCAGATGGGGGACAGCAGACGGGGACAGCAGACAGTACAGCAGATGGGGGACAGCAGACGGGGAACAGCAGAAGGGGACAGCAGACAGTACAGCAGACGGGGGACAGCAGACGGGGGACAGCAGATGGGGACAGCAGACAGTACAGCAGACGGGGGACAGCAGAAGGGGACAGCAGACAGTACAGCAGACGGGGGACAGCAGACGGGGACAGCAGACAGTACAGCAGACGGGGGACAGCAGACGGGGACAGCAGACGCGGGACAGCAGACGGGAGACAGCAGACGGGGACAGCAGACGGGGGACAGCAGACAGTACAGCAGACGGGGGACAGCAAATGGGGACAGCAGACAGTACAGCAGACGGGAGACAGCAGATGGGAGACAGCAGTCGGAGTGGCCAGAGATGGCTGAATGGACAATAGCCTTCTTTCTAGCACCCCCACCTGTACTAGAGACCCTCCTTACATTCTTCATCTGTGCCTGAAAGTGTAGGAGGGAAGTTCTTGCACTGAGCTGACCTATGAGTCTGGTGTCAGTGGTTTGAGTACAAATAGCACTTATTTCTCCTCCAATCACTACTTTCAGACCTGTGTCAAGCCTCCCTTTGGGCACATTCTAGTACCAAAAACCCAATCTGAAAGACAAGTGTCCATGTGTCTAGTCTCATTAAAACTCATCCTGCCAGCCGTGCTTCCCTCCCCCGGGCTGGTTGGAAGATTCGAGCTGAGGGAAAGGGCCTCCCTGGCAAGGTGTCACCTCCCCTTGTGAGGAGGTGCCCAGACAAGGTGTCTTGCTGGGATGTGTGGGCACTTGTCAAGGGAGTGGTCCTACAGGCCCCTGCCCACTTGTGCCCCAACTGTTCCTGCAGTCTCCCACCCAGAGCCCAGCACTGCTGGTGGGAGTTCACAGCAGGGCGAAAGCCTCCGTGTCTGGTGGGGCACCGTGACTCACAAGATGGGCAAACTCCAGGGGCTGGTCCCTCTCCAGTCCTCTCCCTGTTCCGCAAAGCCCAGGCCAGAGCACGGTGCCAGCCTGCTCAGCCAAGGCTGGACAGCCCGTTTTCCACATGCAGGGCCCTCTAAGTTCCAGGAAGGACCCTCTTTCTCTCCCAGGGCTCTCCTCATGGGCAGCTCCAGTTCCTGTTATTGATGGCTATCTCGTCACTGTGTTCTCACATTGCTGAGTGGGATGGGAAGGGTGGTGTCATCTTTCTCTTGCATCTTTTTATAAGGGCGCTAATCCTGTTTGTGAGGGCTACACCCTTATTCCCTAATCATCTCCCAACAACTCCACCTCCTAATACCATCACACTGAAGGTTATGAATTTGGGGAAACACAAATATTCAATTCATAAAAGAGACAGATATTCAGATATTCATGATACTGTAAAATTTATGTAGAACCCTTAGGCTAACCTTTCCAACGAAGTTGAAATGTCAAATTATTTTCATAATAATCAGAACAGATAAGTCGCTCAGTCGTGTGCGACTCTTTGCGACCCCATGAAACGCAGCACGCCAGGCCTCCCTGTCCATTACCAACTCCCAGAGTTCACCCAGACTCACGAACATGGAGTCAGTGATGCCATCCAGCCATCTCATCCTCTATCATCCCCTTACCTCCTGCCCCCAATCCCTCCCAGCATCAGAGTCTTTTCCAATGAGTCAACTCTTCGCATGAGGTGGCCAAAGTACTGGAGTTTCAGCTTTAGCATCATTCCTTCCAAAGAACACCAAGGGTTGATCTCCTTCAGAATGGACTGGTTGGATCTCCTTGCAGTCCAAGGGACTCTCAAGAGTCTTCTGCAACACCACAGTTCAAAAGCATCAATTCTTCGGCGCTCAGCCTTCTTCACAGTCCAACTCTCACATCCATAATGACCACTGGGAAAACCATAGCCTTGACTAAACGAACCTTTGTTGGCAAAGTAATGTCTCTGCTTTTGAATATGCTATCTAGGTTGGTCATAACTTTCCTTCCAAGGACTAAGCGTCTTTTAATTTCATGGCTGCAGTCACCATCTGTAGTGATTTTGGAGCCCAGAAAAATAAAGTCTGCCACTGTTTCCACTGTTTCCCCATCTATTTCCCATGAAGTGATGGGACCGGATGCCATGACCTTCATTTTCTGAATGTTGAGCTTTAGGCCAACTTTTTCACTCTCCACTTTCACTTTCATCAAGAGGTTTTTGAGTTCCTCTTCACTTTCTGCCATTAAGGGTGGTGTCATCTGCATATCTGAGGTGATTGATATTTCTCCCGGCAATCTTGATTCCAGCTTGTGTTTCTTCCAGTCCAGTGTCTCTCATGATGTACTCTGCATATAAGTTAAATAAACAGGGTGACAATATACAGCCTTGACGAACTCCTTTTCCTATTTGGAACCAGTCTGTTGGCCCATGTCCAGTTCTCACTGCTTCCTCACCTGCATACAAATTTCTCAAGAGGCAGATCAGGTGGTCTGGTATTCCCATGTCTTTCAGAATTTTCCACAGTTTATTGTGATCCACACAGTCAAAGGCTTTGGCATAGTCAATAAAGCAGAAATAGATGTTTTTCTGGAACTCTCTTGCTTTTTCCATGATGCAGCAGATGTTGGCAATTTGATCTCTGGTTCCTCTGCCTTTTCTAAAACCAGCTTGAACATCAGGAAGTTCACGGTTCACATATTGCTGAAGCCTGGCTTGGAGAATTTTGAGCATTACTTTACTAGCGTGTGAGATGAGTGCAATTATGCAGTAGTTTGGGCATTCTTTGGCATTGCCTGTCTTTGGGATTGGAATGAAAACTGAGACATTATTTGCCTTTTTCACTGTCGTTCTCTCACAAACACACCCAGGAGTTTTTCAGAGCCTGTTGACATGTAAAACATCCCCACTCTGATACCTAGTGACATGTATACTGTGTATTTCTATGTTTTACAAATTTCCCAATTTTGAATTATGAGATGGTGGACTCAATGAAACTAAGCCATGCTGTGTGGGGCAACCCAAGATGGGCAGGTCATGGTGGAGAGATCTGACAGAATGTGGTCCACTGGAGAAGGGAATGGCAAACCACTTCAGTATTCTTGCCTTGAGAACCCCATGAATGGTATGAAAAGGCAAAATGATAGGATATTAAAAGAGAAACTCCCCAGGTCAGTAGGTACCCAATATGCTACCGGAGATCAGTGGAGAAATAACTCCGAAAGAATGAAGGGACGGAGCCAAAGCAAAAACAATACCCAGCTGTGGATGTGACTGGTGATAGAAGCAAGGTCCGATGCTGCAAAGAGCAATATTCCATAGGAACCTGGAATGTCAGGTCCATGAATCAAGGCAAATTGGAAGTGGTCAAATAAGAGATGGCAAGAGTGAATGTAGACATTCTAGGAATCAGCGAACTGAAATGGACTGGAATGGGTGAATTTAACTCAGATGACCATTATATCTACTACTGTGGGCAGGAATCCCTCAGAAGAAATGAAGTGGCCATCATGGTCAACAAAAGAGTCCGAAATGCAGTACTTGGATGCAATATCAAAAACGACAGAATGATCTCTGTTCATTTCCAAGGCAAACCATTCAATATCACAGTAATCCAAGTCTATGCCCCAACCAGTAATGCTGAGGAAGCTGAAGTTGAACAGTTTTATGAAGACCTACAAGACCTTTTAGAACTAACACCCAAAAAAGATGTCCTTTTCATTATAGGGGACTGGAATGCAAAAGTAGGAAGTCAAGAAACACCTGGACTAACAGGCAAATTGGCCTTGGAATATGGAATGAAGCAGGGCAAAAACTAACAGAGTTTTGCCAAGAAAATGCACTGGTCATAACAAACACCCTCTTCCAAAAACATAAGAGAAGACTCTATACATGGACATCACCAGATGGTCAACATCAAAATCAGATTGATTATATTCTTTGCAGCCAAAGATGGAGAAGCTCTATACAGTCAGCAAAAACAAGACCAGGAGCTGACTGTGGCTCAGACCATGAACTCCTTATTGCCAAATTCAGACTTAAATTGAAGAAAGTAGGGAAAACCACTAGACCATTCAGGTATGACCTAAATCAAATCCCACATGACTACACAGTGGAAGTGAGAAATAGATTTAAGGGCCTAGATCTGATAGATAGAGTGCCTGATGAGCTATGGAATGAGGCTCATGACATTGTACAGGAGACAGGGATCAAGACCATCCCCATGGAAAAGAAATGCAAAAAAGCAAAATGGCTGCCTAGGGAGGCCTTACAAATAGCTGTGAAAAGAAGAGAAGTGAAAAGCAAAGGAGAAAAGGAAAGATATAAGCATCTGAATGCAGAGTTCCAAAGAATAGCAAGAAGAGATATGAAAGCCTTCCTCAGTGATCAATGCAAAGAAATAGAGGAAAACAACAGAATGGGAAAGACTAGGGATCTCTTCAAGAAAATCAGAGATACCAAGGGAACATTTCATGCAAAGATGGGCTTGATAAAGGACAGAAATGGTATGGACCCAACAGAAGCAGAAGATATTAAGAAGAGGTGGCAAGAATACATAGAAGAACTGTACAAAAAAGATCTTCAAGACCCAGATAATCACAATGGTGTGATCACTCACCTAGAGCCAGACATCCTGGAATGTGAAGTCAAGTGGGCCTTAGAAAGCATCACTATGAACAAAGCTAGTGGAGGTGATGGAATTCCAATTGAGCTATGCCAAATCCTGAAAGATGATGCTGTGAAAGTGGTGCACTCAATATGCCAGCAAATTTGGAAAACTCAGCAGTGGCCACAGGACTGGAAAAGGGCAGTTTTCATTCCAATCCCAAAGAAAGGCAATGCCAAAGAATGCTCAAACTACCACACAATTGCACTCACCTCACACGCTAGTAAAGTAATACTTAAAATTCTCCAAGCCAGGCTCCAGCAATATGTGAACCGTGAACTTCCTGATGTTCAAGCTGGTTTTAGAAAAGGCAGAGGAACCAGAGATCAAATTGCCAACATCTGCTGCATCATGGAAAAAGCAAGAGAGTTCCAGAAAAACATCTATTTCTGCTTTATTGACTATGCCAAAGCCTTTGACTGTGTGGATCACAATAAACTGTGGAAAATTCTGAAAGACATGGGAATACCAGACCACCTGATCTGCCTCTTGAGAAATTTGTATGCAGGTCAGGAAGCAGTGAGAACTGGACATGGGCCAACAGACTGGTTCCAAATAGGAAAAGGAGTTCGTCAAGGCTGTATATTGTCACCCTGTTTATTTAACTTATATGCAGAGTACATCATGAGAGACACTGGACTGGAAGAAACACAGGCTGGAATCAAGATTGCCGGGAGAAATATCAATCACCTCAGATATGCAGATGACACCACCCTTAATGGCAGAAAGTGAAGAGGAACTAAAAAGCCTCTTGGTGAAAGTGAAAGAGGAGAGTGAAAAAGTTGGCTTAAAGCTCAACATTCAGAAAATGAAGATCATGGTATCCGGTCCCATCACTTCATGGGAAATAGATGGGGAAACAGTGGAAACAGTGGCAGACTTTATTTTTCTGGGCTCCAAAATCACTACAGATGGTGACTGCAGCCATGAAATTAAAAGACGCTTAGTCCTTGGAAGGAAAGTTATGACCAACCTAGATAGCATATTCAAAAGCAGAGACATTACTTTGCCAACAAAGGTTCGTTTAGTCAAGGCTATGGTTTTTCCAGTGGTCATTATGGATGTGAGAGTTGGACTGTGAAGAAGGCTGAGTGCTGAAGAATTGATGCTTTTGAACTGTGGTGTTGGAGAAGACTCTTGAGAATCCCTTGGACTGCAAGGAGATCCAACCAGTCCATTCTTAAGGAGATCAGCCCTGGGATCTCTTTGGAAGGAATGATGCTAAAGCTGAAACTCCAGTACTTTGGCCACCTCATGCGAAGAGTTGACTCATTGGAAAAGACTCTGATGCTGTGAGGGATTGGGGGCAAGAGGAGAAGGGGATGACAGAGGATGAGATGGGTGGATGGCATCACTGACTCGGTGGACGTGAGTCTGGGTGAACTCCGGGAGTTGGTGATGGACAGGGAGGCCTGGCATGCTGCGATTCATGGGGTCGCAAAGAGTTGGACACAACTGAGCGTTTGATCTGATCTGATCTGATCTGATCTGAATGCAGGTAGATATAACTGTGTTGCTGATAAGTGGTAAACAACCAGGTATCCAAACAATAAAGCCCTTATATGTAGCATCTGCCATTTCCATATTGTAAATATTCTCACCATGGCCCATTTTAAGGCACCAAAGTAGTGTCACTGAACAGAGTCAGGAAAAGAGATTATAACCACCAGCCAGCTGGTCAGAGACAGCTCCATTACAGCACAGTCCTGGGGAAAAAAAAAATACAATAAACAGGAGCTATTTAGGGTCTTCAACAATTTTTAAGAGTGTAAAAGGGTCCTGAGATCAAAAAGTTTTGAGAACTACTGCTCTACACCACCCTGACCAAAAGATGTACAAAGGACAGCCCTGGACACAGTCAGAACACAGGAAACTGGGGAGCTGGTTCCCTGACACGCAAGCCTGCCAGGGGAGTGCCTGGTGGAGACTCAAGCAAGGGGGACTTCACTAGAGGGTCAGAGAAAGTGCAGCGGGAGGACTGAGGGGGAAGTGAGCTCAGGTCTGGAAAGGCAGGAGGAGCAGGCCCTTGGCCAGGGGCTGGAGAGCCTGGGCTCAACTGTCAGGGGACCTGGTACCTCCAGAATCTGCTGTGATCAGCCTGGTGGCCCAGCTGCCCTGGTCTGCTCTGAGCCACTGTCCTCCACAGGACCCCTCAAATGGAGCAGTAGGAGCCTGGCAGCTTGAAGAATGATTTAAATGGAGACCTCTCTGGAAAGCAATGAACTAAGCCAGATAGGCTAGACATGAGCTTAGGCGCTAACCCTGAGACAAACCAGTAGAAGCAAGAGCTGCCCGGCTGAAGCCCGGGCCCATGACCACCCTGACCTGGTCAGCTCACCATGCTTTTACCCAGCTCCCCAACTAGCCCAGCTCTGCTCAAGGAACTAGGAACCCCAAGAAGAATAAGGCTGACCTGCCCTCCCTGGTGGGGGACAGACAGGGAAAACTTGGGGGTGGAAGGGCCACAGGATACAGACAGCGGAAAGCCCAGGGGAGGCTTCAGCCAGTGCACTGGTCAGTAAGGGGCGAAGGACCAGGTGCCAGGCCATGAAAGTGAAAGTTGCTTAGTCGTGTCTGACTCTTTGTGACCCCATGGACTATAGAGTCCATGAGATTCTCTAGGCCAGAATACTGGAGTAAGTAGCCTTTCCCTTCTCCAGGGGATCTTCCCAACCCAGGGATGGAACCCAGGTCTCCCGCATTGCGGGCAGATTCTTTACCAGCTGAGCCATAAAGGAAGCCCAAGAATACTGGAGTAGGTAGCCATCCCTTCTCCAGGGGATCTTCCCGACCCAGGAATCGAACTGGGGTCTCCTGCACTGCAGGCAGATTCTTTACCAACTGAGCTATGAGGGAAGCCCCAGGCCATGAAGGAGCCCTGCCTCCCAGTCCCAAGGCTGGTTCATACCCCAGGGCACTTTGAACCAGCCTTGGGACTGGGAGGCAGGGCCTCGGGGCCCCCAGAGCACAGAAAATACTGAGGCCGAAACCCTGTGCAGGAAACAATGGCTACAGACTAAAAATTCCTTTTGATCATCCAGCTAGAAACTCCAAACTGCCAGGTTTCCTGGGTCCCAAGGGGCCAGATGAACTGGTCCCCATTTTATTCACATGTTCTGACCAGAAAATTCCCCATCCCCCAGTTCTAGGTTGGAAGATCCCCCACTCCAGATCCCTCTCCCCTGCCATCCTCCCCTCCCCCACAGCTTGGGTGCCCAGGCGAATGTCAGTAAATGCCCTTTCGGCCCAAGCTTTGTGAAGGTGGTTTGGTTTTAGTGACCAGTAATTAAAAACCAGATTTTCATTTGCAGAAGCACAGTCAGCAATGGGGAAATGAGGAATCAGATCATTGAACAGGAGGAATTAGCAGTGCTCAGGGCTAAGCATGGATGAACAAACAGCACATGTTTGCCATAGCATCACTTCATCTTTGTCATCATTTCCCCATCCACTGACTTTAAAATGTGTCAAATGCCTTTTACACAAACCATCCCATTTAATTTTCCCAATCCCCATGAGATAAGCAGGACTCGCCCCCCATTTGTTGCTGTTCAGTCTCTAAGTTGTGTCCGACTCTTTGTCACCCCATGGACTATGGCACGCCAGGCTCCCCTGTCCTTCATTCTCTCATTTGTCCAAATTCATGTCCACCGAGTCAGTGATACTATCTAACCATCTCATCCTCTGCTGCCTCCTCTCCTTTTGCCTTCAGTCTTTCCCAGCTTCAGATATATATAATAAAAATATATATATATAAGTTTGAAAACAAAGTAAAACAAATGTGCCCAAAGTCAGCAGCTGGTATAGTGGGGCCAGGATTCACCCCAGGCCTACCTAACCCCACAGATCCTCAGCCACCAAGATCTGCAGATCAAGTGTGATAACCTGTTAGCTTCAGACACACAACCAGAAACAATGCTAATGCACCTCTGAAAAAGCTGAAGAAGGGCAAAATAGAATGGGATTTCCATTGCATTCCATTCCATTTCCATCAAGTAAACACTTAATGTACATGCAAAACCATAGAGGCTTGCCTCATTCGCAGTGAACCTTCCCATTGTCCCAGAGCTGCAGGATGGCTGGGGCCATCAGAGGGATGGGCAGAACCCTGTCTGGTGGAGGCAGAGGTGAGGGTCCACTGGGCAGTGCAGCAGAGTGAACATAGCGGGACCTGCATCGCAGCTTGCCCGCAGCTCCAGGAGGTAAAGTGTGTAACCTAGGCTGATCCAAACAGCACATCTCACCCACTGGGCCCCAGTGATCAGTTCAGGTATGAGCAGGTGGCCCGAGTTCATCTGATTAGAAGGAGTAGCACATGGGCAGGAATTCTAAGACACGGGGCTTACTCTAGTTCTAGATCATGTGCAGGAGTGAGGCCTGGAATTGAAACAGACATCTGCTACTGTGACAGAAATCCATCTGAGAGGAGACTGGCCATAGAATTGAGTACAGAGGAGAATCACAGAGAAATGAAGACAGAGGTCTTGAATTTTACTTATAGGAGACAATGGGGCAGGGACCTCTGGGTGCCCACAAAAATATCCATTCCTTCCTCTATTTCTCTTAGAAACCCAAATGTGATTTTGTATAGCAATGTGCCCAAAAGAAAATTTACATTTCCCAGCCTCCCTTGCACCAGAGGAGACCATGTGACCAATTCTGTCCAATGGTACATTGGTAGAAGTTCTAGGACAGGGCTTCCAGAAAAGTTTCTTTCAAAAGGAAGCCCTTTCAATCAATAGTGTGCCGAAGGTTCTAGGCCAGGCAACTAAGCAAGAAAATGAAATGCAAGGTATCCAAATTGGAAAGGAAGAAGTAAAACTATCTACTTACAAATCACACGACCTTGTACATACCCTAAGGAATACATGCTCAAACAAACAAACAAAAAACTCTTTGAGCTAATTGAGAAAATTTGCAGGATACAAGATAAATATAACTAAGTCAGTTGTATTTCTATATACTAACAACAAATAACCCAAAAACGAAAATAAGAAAACAATTCTATTGACAATAGCAGCAAAAATAAACTACTTAGGAATTAATTTAACAAAAATGTAAGAATTGTACATTGAGAATTACAAAATATTGTTGAAAAATTAGAGCTAGGCAAATAGAGAGACACTTGGCATTCATGGATTGGAAGACTTAACATCCCCAAATTGCTCTACAGAATTCAATACAACCCTTACCAAAATTCCAACTATCTTTCACAGAAATGGACAAGTTGATTCTAAAATTCACATGGAAATGCAAGGGACTTAGAATATCCAAAGCAATCCTGAAAAAAAGGACAAATTTGGGTAACATACAATTTCCAATTTCAAAACTTACCACAAAGCTACAGTAATCAGGACTGTATGGTATGGGCATAAGGCTCTATAGAGAGAGAGAGATCAATATAACAGAATTGAGATTTCAGAAATAAACTCATGCAGATATGATCAATGGAATTTCAACAAGGTTGCCAAGACAATTCAACAAATGGTACTTGAACAATAGAATATCCACATGGAAAATGAATTAATATGGACCCTGGCACATATGCATGCTAAGTTGCTTCAGTCATGTCCAACTCTTTGCCACCCTGTGGACTGTAGCCAGCCAGACTCTCCTGTCCATGGGATTCTCCAGGCAAGAATACTTTAGTAGGTTGCCATGCCCTCCTCCAGGAGACCTTCCCAACCCAGAGATCAAGCCCATGGCTTCTGCACTGCAAGCAGATTCTTTACCGCTGAGCCTTTGGGAAGGTGCAATATGGACACTCACCTCACACCATATACAAAAATTTACTCGAAGTGGATCAAAATCCTAAATGTTAGGGTTAAAATTATAAAAATCATAGAAGTAAACGGGAGTAAATCTTCATGATCTTAGGCAAGAGTTTCTTAGGTATGACACCCAAAGCACGTGACCAAAATTAGAAATAGGTTAATTGGATTTCATCAAAGTTAAAGCTTCTGTATATCAAAGGGCCTTATCAAGAGAGTAAAAAGAAAACCCACAAAATAGGGAAAATATGTTAATTCATATAACAGGTAAGAATTTATATTCAGAACATTTAAAAAAAAAAAAAACGAACTTTAAAATGGGTAAATGATTTAAATAGATATTTCTCTGAAGAAGATATACAAATAGCCAGTAAGTGTACATGACGATGCCCAGCATCACTAGGCAAACCCAAATCACAGTGAAATGCCACTTCACGCCAACAAGGATGACTTCCATCAAACAGACAGAAAATAACAAGTATTGGTGAGGATGTGATGAAATTGTAACCTGCATGAACTGCTGGTGGAAATGTAAAATAGTTCAGCCACTCTAAAAAACAATCTGACAGTTCCTCAAAAACCTAAACACAGGGTCACCATTTGACCCAGAAATTCCACTCAGAGTATGTACATATGAATAGAGAAATGAAAATGTGTCTACACAATCAGTTGTAGAAAAATGTTCACAGCAGCATTATTCATAATAGCTGAAAAGTGGAAATACCCCAAATGTCCATCACCGATGAACGAATGAACAAAACGTGGCACATCTGTGCAGTGGAGTATTATTCAGCAATAAAAAGGAATGAAGTACTGATACACACTATGACACGTATGAGCCTTGAAAACGTGATGCTAAGTGAATGAAGCCAGACACGGAAGTCTTCCCAGAACAGGCAAATCCAAAGAAACAGAAAGTAAGTTCATACTCACCAAGGTCTGGAGGAAGCAAGGAATCAGAGAGGACTGACTGCTAATCGATACAAGGTTTCTTTTGGGGGGTAATGAAAATTTCTGCACTTAGCAGTGAGAATCGCACTTTTGTGAATATTCAAAAAAACCTCTGAATTGTATACTTTAAGATGGTGAATTTTATGGTATGTGAAATTCATCTCGATTTTTTTTTTAACAATCCTTATCATTTAAGCCAATTTAAGGTAGATTTTCTCTTTTTCTTGTGAACAAAAGCAAATGCCTCTTCTCTGATATTCAGTGGGGCTCCCCTGTCTGCTGTCTGCATTATTATCCTGCAGAGAGGATACGTTTCTCTTGGAACGTACATGGGGATGAGGCCTGGCTGTGACCCCCTGGGCCACTGGGACCAGGGATGACCTGAGAGAGCTGTCTCTAGGACCAGAGGTGTCCCCCAACTTCTGAGAAGGGACAAAGTCTCAGGCTCTGGCCCACGTATCCTGGGTTTTTCTGGCTCAGGGCTCTTGAGGAACAGAGACCACAGAGCAACCTCCTCAGGTTGTCTCATGAACCACCATCCCTCCTTCTGCAAGTCCTTGGCCAGCCCACGTGGTCAGAGGCCCATATGGTATCGTAATCGCCTCCCCTGGGCCAGAGCAGCCTGCATTGCTTCCATGAACAGGGCACGGAGGTGACAGGTGTCATGACTGACACACACCACACAGTCACCTCAGCCCCTTCCACGGTCACATCTTGAAGAAGGCCGGTTATTCTGCTAAGCACATGATATGGGGTGTCTGTGTGTGTGTGTGTGTGTGTGTGTGTGTTTACACATGCTGAGAGGTCTCTCTGAGGCAGGTGGTAACTCTAGCTTTGGAGTGGTCCAGCCTAAATCCCCCACAGCCATGGTCAATGGTGGCAAGCTTTCAGACCCCTGCCTACAACCTGGGAACATATAGCCCGTCACCACGGACACCCTCAGCAGCTTCTATTACAGGCAAGAAGTCATGTGGATTCAAATGAGAACAAGTGAGGCTCCCTGCCTCCTTGAGCTGATGTCCATTCCATCATCACAACACAGTTCAGCCATGCTGATGGGCGGCACGTCGGAACAGACCTCAAACCCTCTGCTCTCCAGCTTCAGTCAAAGGAGCATTATTCATGGAGGATTGCCCAGAGAACACACATTCCTTGGGCTCCTGGTGATCACATCCTTCAGAGAGCTGCAGGCCTGGCTGTGTGGTTTGGCCCATCAGCATTGTCTGCTAAGGGCTGTTAAGACAGGCCCAGGAGAATAGGATTCTCTTGTTATTATGCTGTTGATTTGTTGAGGGTTTTCAACCTTTGTTAAAGTATGCATTCACACACAAAAAAGGCACAGAAAAAAAGTGTGCAGACAGTGAAGTAAACATCCATGTAACAACCACCCACAGAAGGAAAGAATACATTGTCAACTCCCCGGAAGTCCCTGAGGCCCTCACCTCACCAAAGATAACTTTATTTAAGTGGAACTATACAATTTGTTCGGAGAAGGCAATGGCATTCCACTCCAGTACTCTTGCCTGGAAAATCCCATGGACCGAGGAGCCTGGTTGGCTCCAATTCATGGGGTCGCTAAGAGTCAGGCACGACTGAGCGACTTCACTTTCACTTTTCACTTTCATGCATTGGAGAAGGAAATGGCAACCCACTCCAGTGTTCTTGCCTGGAGAATCCCAGGGACAGGGGAGCCTAGTGGGCTGCCGTCTATGAGGTCGCACAGAATCAGACATGACTGAAGCGACTTACCAGTTACCATAAATTTGTTGGAAGGAAAGTTATAACCAACCTAGACAGCATATTCAAAAGCAGAGACATTACTTTGCCAACAAAGGTCCATCTAGTCAAGGCTATGGTTTTTCCAGTAGTCATATATGGATGTGAGAGTCAGACTGTGAAGAAGGCTGAGCGCCGAAGAATTGATGCTTTTGAACTGTGGTGTTGGAGAAGACTCTTGAGAGTCCCTTGGACTGCAAGGAGGCCCAACCAGTCCATCCTAAAGGAGATCAGTCCTGGGTGTTCATTGGAAGGATTAATGCTGAAGCTGAAACTCCAATACTTTGGCCACCTCATGTGAAAAGTTGACTCATTGGAAAAGGCCCTGACGCTGGGAGGGATTGAAGGAAGGAGGAAAAGGGGACGACAGAGAATGAGATGGCTGGATGGCATCACCGACTCGATGGACATGAGTTTGGGTAAACTCCAGGAGTTGGTGATGGACAGGGAGGCCTGGCATGCTGCAATTCATGGGGTCGCAAAGAGTTGGACTGAACTGAACTGAACTGAACTGATACAATTTGTACTTTTGTGTCAGGCTACTTTCACCCAAAGTTATCCTTATGAGATCTCTTCATGTTACTGCATGCAGCCATAATTCATGTTTTTTGCTAGCTTAAGTATTCCACTGTGAGAATGAACTATGAATTGACTATTGGATCCTTTTCCCACTGAGGGCTATTATAAAGAGTGCTGTCAGGAATGTTCTGGACATGCAGCCTGATGTGCATATACATACGCATTTTTGTTGGGTATATTCCTATAAATGGAATTGCTATGTCATTGAAAATGGTGGCCTTCAATTACGTGAAAATAATAGAAATAGAAATAATGCCAAAGTATTTTCCAAAATAGTTGCACCCATTCACACTCCCATCAGCAGTGTGAGTTCCAGTTACTCCACATTCTCACCAGGAGTTGGTATTGTCAGTCTTTTCAGTGTTAACTATTCTGGTGAGTGAAGGTGCTATATTAGTTAGCTACTGCCACATAACAAAGTACACTAGAACAGTGAGCATTTATGACCTCAAGACTTCTCTGGGTCAGGGTGTCAGGAGTGGCTTATCTAGGTAGCTCTCGTTTAGAGTCTCTCGGGAGGTTGCAGTCAGAACATCAGCCAGGGCTGTGGTCATCAAAGGCTGGACTGGGCTGGAGGACCTGCTTCTAAGGTGTCCATTCGTGTCAGAGCAGGAGGCCTTGGTTCCCCACCACCTTTACCTCAGTGCTGCCTGATGGTCCTCAGGACATGGCATCAAGCTTCCCCAGCAAGGGATCTGAGAGAGGCCGGCAGAGAGAGGCTACAGTGTCTTTTATGACCTGGTGTTGAAGGCAATATACCATTACTTCACCATAATCTATCATTAAAAGTGAGTCACCATAATGGATACGAATATGAACAACAATATACATATGTATAACTGAATCTCTTTGCTGTGCAGCAGAAATTAAAACAACATTGTAAATCAACTATACTTCAATAAAATTAAATGAATTTTTAAAATTAACTGTTATTGGCTTACTCCTTGGAAGGAAAGTTATGACCAATCTAGATAGCATATTCAAAAGCAGAGACATTACTTTGCCAACAAAGGTCCATCTAGTCAAGGCTATGGTTTTTCCTGTGGTCATGTATGGATGTGAGAGTTGGACTGTGAAGAAGGCTGAGCGCCGAAGAATTGATGCTTTTGAACTGTGGTGTTGGAGAAGACTCTTGAGAGTCCCTTGGACTGCAAGGAGATCCAACCAGTCCATTCTGAAGGAGATCAGCCCTGGGATTTCTTTGGAAGGAATGATGCTAAAGCTGAAACTCCAATACTTTGGCCACCTCATGCGAAGAGTTGACTCATTGGAAAAGACCCTGATGCTGGGAGGGATTGGGGGCAAGAGGAGAAGGGGACGACAGAGGATGAGATGGCTGGATGGCATCACTGACTCCATGGACGTGAGTCTGGGTGAACTCCGGGAGTTAGTGATGGACAGGGAGGCCTGGCGTGCTGTGATTCATGGGGTCGCAAAGAGTCGGACATGACTGAGCGACTGAACTGAACTGATTGGCATATAGTTGCTTTACAATATTGTGTTAGTTTCTGCTCTACAGCAAAGTGAATCAGTTACACCTACACATATATCCCCTCTTTTTTGGATTTCCTTCCCATGTAGGTCACCACAGAGCACTGAGTAGAGTTCCCTGTGCTGTACAGGAGGTTCTCATTAGTTCTCTATTTCATACGTGTTGTTGTTGCTGTGCTGTGCTCAGTCGTGTCTGACTGTTTGTGACCCCATGGACTGTAGCCTACTCTGTCCATGGGATTTTCCAGGCAAGAATACTGGAGTGGGTTGCCATTTCCTACTGCAGGGGATCTTCCAGACCCAGGGATCGAACCTGTGTCTCCTGCACTGGCAGGCGGATTCTCTACCACTGAGCCATCTAGGTATCCATCTTATACATAGCAGTGTATTTTTTTTTAAGTGAGTCACTTAGGTCCAGCCTACACTCAAGGGCAGAGGAATTAAGTTCTATCTATTGAAAAGAGGAGTATTTAAGAATTTGCGGGCAGATTTTAAAACTACCAGAGGCATTTCATTGTGGTTTTAACCTGCATTTCTCTGACTTAAAGAGGTTGAATACATTTTCATGTGCTTACTGGCCATAAGGATTAACTCTTTTACAAAGAACCTATCCCAGTTTCCTATTATGGTGTTCATGTTTTCTTACTGATTTATAAGAGTTCTTTGTATATGTTGATATGAGCACCTGTCAACAATGTCCCACAATTGTATAAACTGTGTTTTAAATCCATACAATCCACATGTATATGATCCCTTACTGGTTCTGCCTCTCTGGTTGAGTCCTGACTGAGACATCTAGATTATCTTGCCTTCCCCATTGACATGTAAACCCATATAGAGTTGATTTTTGTATTTATGGTACAAGATGGGGGTCAAGGGTTTTTTTGCTTGTTTGTTTGTTTTCCATTTAGATACTCAATGATCAGCACTGTTTATTTAAATAAACTTCCTCTCCTACTGCTTTGCTAGCTTTGTCACAAATCACAGGTCTGTGTTGTCTAATCTGATCTGCTTTGGCCAGCAAGAAATTCAGTTTCAAATTTGCTGCCCACTTTTAATAATGCATGAGACTTTATGACATGATTTCCGATACTAATTTACCACTGACTTCACCCTGTAATTCGGTCCTTATTTTCCTTCATGCTGGTGCACAGTTAGATGCTCTTTAAATCTTGGTTCCCTCCCTTTCCTCTGCTTAGGAGAACCAAGAGCCCAAGAACTGAGCTACGGGATGGCTGTTTTCGTGAGGGGCGCAAAGGGTGAAAGGGCCCATCAGCCACACTGACACTGATGGCAGAAGGGCAGGTGTTGGAGCAAATGTCTGAGCATGAACAGACCTAGCCGAGAAGCCCAGCACACAGACGTGGGCATTTGGCCCCGGGCAGGGACAGCCCCCAGCCTGCAGGGACAGAGGGGTCAAGAGGGTGGGCCATTACATTTGTAAATGCAATTTGTTAAAATTACAAACGTCCTATGGAAACACTTCTTTGCCATTGACAACATTGCTCTTAAGAAAGTCGATAAGAGGATTTCCCCAGTTGTGCAGTGGATAGGAAGTCATCCACCAACGCACGGGACACAGGTTCAATCCCTGGTCTAGGAAAATCCCACATGTCACAGAGCAACTGAGCCCGAGTGCCACAACAACTGAGCGTGTGATCTACAGCCTGCGAGCAGCAACTACAAAGTGCACGAAACACAGCTACGGAGCCCATGCGACACAGCTACTGAAGCCTGCGTGCCTAGGGCTTGCGCTCTGCAGCAAAAGCCACCACAGTGAGAAGCCCGGGTGGCACAACAAAGAGTAGCCCCCATCCCCCTCACCACAAGTGGAGAAAGCCTGCATGCAGCAACAAAGACTCAGTGTAAACAAAAATAAATAAATAACATTTTAAAAACAAAAATGGGTAAGAGCAGCCCCCCACCTAACGCAGCATTGCTTCCCACCTTTCCTGTGCCCACATGACCATGGGATCTTCCCCACACAGCATTCTCTCTCCTTCACGAAATGACATCACCAATGGCCTGTGGGCTCCCGCCTCCTTCTGGATCCCCCCCACAGCTGGGCTCACGGTGGGAGCTGCACACAGGCATTTGGAAAACTAGGGACAAGCCTGTTTCAGTTCATCATGATTTCCCCACTCTGTGAACAAGGATGGAACTCCAAAAATAATAAGGAATCTCCACATTACATCCTGACACAGAGCAGGCTCCTCTGTAAAAGCCACACAGAGGGCAGTGTGTGGACTGGCTGCCTCTTCTGCAAAAATTGGGAGAAACAAAAATGTACACAATATTAGCTTAAACATGCAAAGAACACTTCTGGGAGAAGACACAGAAATGTGACATGTCCGTTCCGGTAGGGAGGGAGATGGTGTCTGAGGAACAAGGCCAGAGCAGCCCTTCACTGGAGCCTTCCACAGTCCCGGGCATTTCAGCCGATGAATACTCTGCCTGGTCACAAGCGAAACAATTGTTTTAAGAAAGAAAGGAAAGAAGGAATGAAGCACCTCAGGGTGCACCTCCCCCAGCTGAGTCAGGACTGTGGGGCCTACGAAGTGGGCTTGCCCACCCTGGAAGGAGGTTGTATCCCACCAGCCCACCAGCCCCACCAGCCCCGGCTGCCATACCTGCCAGGTCCTCCCTTGCAGATGCTGCTCTGGCTGGAGCCCCCATCAGAGGCCACAGAAGCCAGGCCTGCCAGGTTGCACAACCTCCCTGGTATTCCTCTGCCCTGCAGCTTCTGGCAAGACACCTCTTTTTCTTGGCACACTTTGTGAAAATGTGGTGGCCACAGGGCTGCATCTGCAGACAATGGCTTGGACACAGTTCAAATTGGGAAAAATCTCTCTTAATCCATGCGCTTTCAATCCCCACTCCCTACCAAAGCCAAGCCGGGCACCAAGGGGCAGAGCAAGGAACAGGATCTGGGGAAGGGCTCTGAGACAACATCTGAGGCAGAGGTGGCAACTGGGAGCGAGCGCAGGTGCCCAGAGAACAGAGCCCTGGAAGGCGAGCCAGGATGTGGAGTCCACGGGCATACGTCTGAACAGATGGCCCAGGTGAGTGTGCGTGCCAGTATGTGCACATCTGGGTACATCACGTGTGCAGGCCAGGCCCAATACATGTCAGAGAAGCCAAGTCTTGCAACAGGACATGCATCTGGGGACCTTCCATTTGGGCTGAGGTAAGCGTGACATGATCCACCTGCGGAGTCCAACACCGGCTTCACCACATGTCTGCTGGATCTCTGGAAAATTCTGCTGGTTTTTAACTCTAGTTGCTTTATCTATAGTAAGGAGTAGTGATGAGGACTCAAGAAATAATTTGTGTGAAGGGCCCCACACAATTGATGGCCGCTGATGTAGGACGAGGGGCACCTCTGTCGCCCGCCTCTTCACCAAGGCTGCCTCAGTCTGCCTGGACCCCACCTCACATCCCACACCAGAGGGCTGGGGGGTCCGGGAGGCCAACCCTCACAGCGTAAGTGGCCTCGACACAGAGGCTGGAGGCAACCCAGATACATGGCATGTTCATGTTGAGATGTTCCTGGGGGAAAAGGAAAACAGAAAATGTCAAGAGGCAGCAATCTGGCGGCCACAGCCTGGCCTTTGGGCCGTAATTTTATGACTTTGACTCTAGAGCCCACTGATGGGCCTTTCTGGTCCTAAAGCACACAGCCTTCCACCCAGGCCAGCCGATCCAGGGCTTGGAGTCCAGGGCCCAAGGCAGGGCCTGGTGTGGGGCAGGCAGAGAGGCACCAAGATGAGGGGTCAGTGGCTCAAGTAATGCCCCCTGGATTTGCCCACACCTGCCAAGGATGACTGACCCCACAAAAGACTCACTCTGTGAGAAGGGCCACAACCATCAAGGGCTCCAGTCACTTCCCAAGATGCAGCAGGCTGGATAACTGGCTAGGACACCTGCCTCTTTCTGTATGTAAATACAGAAGCCAAGAATCCAGCCTATGGGCCCCACACTGAGAGAAAACAAGTCTGGAAAGGGCCTAAAGAGAAAGCAGAGAAAAAGGAACAATAAGAGCTTGAGCCAGAGCCACAACTCCAGATGTGTCACCAGTGTGCCAGCCTCTTCTGTCTGCCCTCCTGGCCACGTTCCTTCACCCGCGGGACTGGCTGGGAGGGCTCCTTTGCCCCTAGGCCCTCTGTCACCACTAGCAGATCAGGCAGACAGAGGTCTGGCATTGATGCCAGCAGCCCTTTCCCTGCTGGACCTCAGCAGACAAGGCCCAGTGATACGCACACTGCACCCAGACAGCTGCTGGCCTGTGGGATTGTCCCAGGCAAGAAGGCATGTGGGCTTTAACACCATCACCTCTACCACAAGCACAATCATCACATCACCTCCATCATCACAGCCACGAAAACTACCGTCCCAGCCATCACCTCCACCACACCACAATCATCACATCACCTCCACCATCAGAGCCACTAAAGCTACCATCCCAGCCATCACCTCCACCACACCACAATCATCACATCACCTCCACCATCAGAGCCACTAAAGCTACCATCCCAGCCATCACCTCCACCACCACCACAATCCTCACATCACCCCCACCATCACAGCCACTAAAGCTACCATCCCAGCCATCACCTCCACCACCACCACAGTCATCACATCACCTCCACCACTAGCACCACCACCTCCACCACCACCACAATCCTCACATCACCTCCACCATCACAACCACCAAAACTACCATCCCAGCCATCACCTCCACCACCATCACAGTCATCACATCACCTCTGACACTAGCACCACCACCTCCACCACCAACATCATCACCATAACCACCACCACCACGACAATTACCACCACTGCCATCACCTCTACCACCACCATCGTCACAACTACCCCTAACAGAAGTCATAGCTTGTGCCCCGCTGGCATTAACCATGACTTGCATTTGTCACTGACCTCCAAGGAGGCTGGGAAAGGGTATGTCACCTGAGCCCAGCATGCCTTGGACCCTAACAACACTGAGTTTCTCCTTAAGGAAAGATAAAATGAGAAGATGTTGCTGAGTAGGCAACTGGTATGGTCCCACAACCCTCAGCTCTGACCACTAACCACACACACCATTTCTTCTTCTGGTGATTTAGGTGGATGAAAGAAGCATGTGGGCCATATCAACATTTTAGGGGGAGTTTTTCAAACTAGTTCCTTACCCCCTCAATATCCAAGCTTCCACAATATCCCCCGAGGTGTGTCTCCAAGCCCTTGAATCATTGACATCCTAAATATGTGGGGCATCCCCCAGATGTTCCCAGGTTGTAATGAAGTCTAAAGAAGAAGGGTGTGGGTGAGGGACATTTAGAGAGTTTGGGATTGGCATGTACACATGTCTATATTTAAAATAGACAACCAACAGGGACCTACTATATAGCACAGGGAGATCTGCTCAATATTCTGTAACAACCCAGATGGAAAAAGAACTTGAAAACGAGTAGCGCTGGTGCAGTGGCTGCATGGAGCTGGAGCAACTTTGAGGAGATACCCCATGTTCAAGGGCAGAGAAGTCCCAGCAAGATGATAGGAGGGTTGAAATCACATTTAGAATCAAACCCCATACCCACTAGAGATGCTCAGAGGGCTCAAACAAACCTTGTGTGCACCAGGACCCAGAGACCCCACAGAGACTGAGACAGAACTGTGTTTGAGTGTCTTCTGCAGAGGTATGGGTCATCAGTGGACTGCTGCAGGGGCAGGGACTCTGGATGCAGTAGACTTGGGTATGGCATAAGCCCTCTTGAAGGAGGTTGCCATTAGCCCCACCATAGAGCCACCAGAATTTACACAGGACTGGGGAAACGAGAGCACAAACAGAACCTTGTGCACACCAGGACCCAGGAGAAAGGAGCAGTGACCCCACAAGAGATTGACCCAGACTTGCCTGTGAGTGTCCAGGAGTCTGTAGCAGAAGCATGGGTCAGTGGTGGCCTGCTGCAGGACTGGGAGCACTGAGCGCAGAAGTGCATGCATGGGACCTTTTGAAGGAAGTCTCTTTCATTATCTTCATTACCTCCACCATAGTTTGGCCTCAGGTCAAACAATAGGGAGGGAACACAGCCCCACCCATCAACAGAAAATTGGATTAAAGATTTACTGAGCATGGCCCCACCCAACAGAACAAGACCCAGTTTCCCCCCCAGTCAGTCTCTCCCATGAGGAAGCTTCCATAAGCCTCTTGTCCTTCTCCTTCAGAGGGCATACAGAACGAGAACTACAGTCATGGAAAACTAACCAATCTGGTCACAGCCTTGTCTAACTCAGTGAAACTATGAGCCATGGCTTGTAGGGCTACCCAAGACAGATGGGTCATGATGATGCGTTCTGACAAAATGTGGTCCACTGGAGAAGGTAATAGCAAACCACTTCAGTATTCCTGCCTTGAGAACCCCATGAACAGTATGACAAGGCAATAAGGTAGGACACTGAAAGATGAACTCCCCAGGTCAGGAGGTGCCCAATATGCTACTGGAGATCAGTGGAGAAATAACTCCAGAAAGAATGAAGGGATGGAGCCAAAGCAAAAACAACACCCAGCTGTGGATGTGACTGCTGATGGAAGTAAAGTCCAATGCTGTAAAGAGAAATAGTGCATGGGAATCTGGAATGTTAAGTCCATGAATCAAGGTAAATTGGAAGTGGTCAACAGATGTCAAGAGTGAACATCAATATTTTAGGAATCAGCGGACTAAAAATGACTGGAATGGGTGAATTTAACTCAGATGACCATTATATCTACTACTGTGGGCAGGTATCCCTTAGAAGAAATGGAGTAGCCATCATGGTCAACAAAAGAGTCCAAAATGCAGTAAGTCAGTCAATCAGTCAGTTCAGTTGCTCAATCATGTCCGACTCTTTGCAACCCCATGAATCACAGCACGCCAGACCTCCCTGTCCATCACCAACTCCTGGAGTTTACCCAAACTCATGTCCATCGAGTTGGTGATGCCATCCAGCCATCTCATCCTCTGTCATCCCCTTCTCCTCCTGCCCCCAATCCCTCCCAGCATCAGGGTCTTTTCCAATGAGTCAACTCTTCACATGAGGTGGCCAAAGTACTGGAGTTTCAGCTTCAGCATCAGTCCTTCCAATGAACACCCAGGACTGATCTCCTTTAGGATGGACTGGTTGGATCTCCTTGCAGTCCAAAGGACTCTTGGATGCAATCTTAAAGATGACAGAATGATCTCTGTTTGTTTCCAAGGCAAACCATTCAATATCACAGTAATCCAAGTCTATGCCCTGACCAGTAATGCTGAAGAAGCTGAAGTTGAACAGTTCTATGAAGACCAACAAGACCTTCTAGAACAAACACCCAAAAAAGATGTCCTTTTCATTATAGGGGACTGGAATGCAAAAGTAGGAAGTTAAGAGACACCGGGAGTAACAGGCAAATTTGGCCTTGGAGTACAAAATGAAGAAGGAAAAGACTAACAAGAGTTTTGCCAAGAGAATGCACTGGTCATAGCAAACACCCTCTCCCAACAACACAAGAGACAACTCTACCCATGGACATCACCAGATGGTCAACACCGAAATCAGATCTATACAGTCAGCAAAAACAAAACTGGGAGCTGACCATGGCTCAGATCATGAGCTCCTTATTGCCAAATTCAGACTTTAATTGAAAAAGTAGGGAAAACCACTAGACCATTCAGGTATGACCTAAATCAAATCCCTTAGGATTATACAGTGGAAGTGACAAATAAATTCAAGGGATTAGATCTGATAGACAGAATGCCTGAAAATCTATGGACGGAGGTTCCTGACATTATACAGGAGGCAGGGATCAAGACCATCCCCAAGAAAAACAAGTGAAAAAAGGCAAAAAGCTTGTCTGAGGATGCCTAACAAATAGCTGAGAAAAGAAGAGAAGCAAAAGGCAAAGGAGAAAAGGAAAGATATACCCATTTGAATTCAGAGTTCCAAAGAATAGCAAGGAGAGATAAGAAAGCCTTCCTTAGTGATTAGTGCAAAGAAATGGAAAACAATAGAGAGGGAAAGACTAGAGATCTCTTCAAGAAAATTGGAAATACCAAGGGAACATTCATGCAAAGATGGGCTCGATAAAGGACAGAAATGGTATGGACCTAACAGAAGCAGAAGATATTAAGAAGAGGTGGCAAGAATACACAGAAGAACTGCACAAAAAAGATCTTCATGACCCAGATAATCATGATGGTATGATCACTCACCTAGAGCCAGACATCCTGGAATGTGAAGTCAAATGGGCCTTAGAAAGCATCACTACGAACAAAGCTCGTGGAGGTGATGGAATTCCAGTTGAACTATTTCAAATCCTGAAAGATGATGCTCTGAAAGTGCTGCACTCAATATGCAGCAAATTTGGAAAACTCAGCAGTGACCACAGGACTGCACTGTTTTCATTCCAATGAATGAAAACAATGAGGTCAGTTTTCATTCCAATCCCAAAGAAAGGCAATGTCAAAGAATGCTCAAACTATCACACAATTGCACTCATCTCATATGCTAGTAAAGTAATGCTCAAAATTCTCCAAGCCAGGCTTCAACAGTATGTGATCCGTGAACTTTCAGATATTCAAGCTGGATTTAAAAAAGGCAGAGGAACCAGAGATCAAATTGCCAACACCTGTTGGATCATTGAAAAAGCAAGAGAGTTCCAGAAAAAAACTTCTTCTGCTTTATTGACTATGCCAAAGCCTTTGACAGTGTGGATCACAACAAACTGTGGGAAATTCTTCAAGCGATGGGAATACCAGGACACATGACCTGCGTCCTAAGAAATCTGTATGCAGGTCAAGAAGCAACAGTTAGAACTGGACATGGTTCAAGTTGGGAAAGGAGTACATCAAGGCTGTATATTGTCACCCTGCTTATTTAACTTATATGCAGAGTACATCATGAGAAATGCTGGACTGGATGAAGCAAAAGCTGGAATCAAGATTGCTGGGAGAAATATCAATAACCTCAGATATGCAGATGACACCACACCCTGTTGTACACCTGAAACCAACACAACGTTACAAATCTACTGCAGTCCAGTATAAAATAGAAAGTTAAGCCACACCCTCCCGCAATTGGCCCCGGAGGCTAAGGTCCAGCTTTCCTGGCTATGCACTGCTACTGCTAAGTCGCTTCAGTCGTGTCTGATTCTGTGCGACCCCATAGACGGCAGCCTACCAGGCTCCCCTGTCCCTGGGATTCTCCAGGCAAGAACACTGGAGTGGGTTGCCATTTCCTCCTCCAGTACATGAAAGTAAAAAGTGAAAGTGAAGTCGCTCAGTCGTATCCGACTCCTAGCGACCCCATGGACTGCAGCCCACCATGGTCCTCCATCCATGGGATTCTCCAGGCAGGAGTACTGGAGTGGGGTGCCATTGCCACACTACATTTCCTCTGACTCTTACAGATACGCTTCTTCTCCCTGGGACACTTCCTTCCAGAAGACTCGTGTATAATAACAGAGGATGGGCAGAAAGTTTCTTGACTAATGGTAGATTTAGGGACCTGCTAAAGAAAAAAAAAAGCATTATTAAAAGTAAAACAGTGGGAGGTAATGTTTAACCAGCTCATAAAGGCACACTCTTCAAACATGTTCACAATCACCATGAAAGCATGAGTCACATGTAATATTTATACAATTAGTAAGAAGGCAAACTTAATATAAAATTTCAGGTAAGAAGTCTATTGTTGGCCATTGGCTTACATAAGGAAGTTGTCCTTATTTGAAAGCAATAAAATTTTATAAAAAGTTGATACTTCAGACTTGTCAAAATTTCCACCAGAATTGGCTCAAAGTCACAAGCTTTTGCTGATTCTGGGTTTGATATTAAAAACCACCATGAGCAAGTTCCAGAAGCTGATGATCCATAAGCATTGTTGGTGGTAGGAGCAACTGTTCACACTACCCTTTTGTCTAGGCTACAGTCCTTGGTGAAATTTAACTCTAAAGCTTTAACACTGAATTTTTATGGAATTAAGCGATAAAACCATTGGGTCATTAAACAGCAGTTTGATTTTTTTTTTCTTTTACAAAGGACTGAACAAACTCTGTCAAAGGCAGGACAGAGCAAATGAAGTTCAAGGAGAAAAATTCACTGGCTGAAAATGCTGAAAGTCTGTGTTAGAAAGAGATGTTACAACTTAAATGTATTTGCATGCCACTAATGTTCCAGTTCCTTACTATTTCCATTTTTTAACATAAATTTTGTGGTGGTGTTCCAGTTGGTGATGTGTTGAATTTACTTCCAACAACTGAGACCAATTAACACAGTTATTCGAGGCCATGGCTACAAGTCTGTATGCCTGGGGAACTCCAAGGGCTGGGGCATTTCTTCCAGAGTGGGTGGTGCCAGGGCTGGTGAGAACAGCAAGACCCCACTCGCTGGGGGTGAAACAAGAGGTGCAGAGGCAGCTCCCTGCCGATGGCAAGAGAGGGGGTCATGCTCCAGAGAGGGGCTGGTAGAGGGCGGTAGAGGCGGCAAGGAGCGAAGGACCAGGTGCAGGTGGAAGTGCAGACGCTGGCCTCCCTGGGTTTGGAACGGGTCTTAGGTCTGGCCCCAGGTGCCCAGGTAGTCATCAGAACCTGGAGGGGTGGGCAGCAGGCTCAGAAGATGAGGGTGGTGGACAGGGCTGGAGATCTGCTCCCCAACCTGAGGGTGTATAGGAACCCGGAGAGTCCTGGAACAGCTTTGTTGGGTGACCTTGGCCAGGTGACCTTGAACCTCAGTTTCCTTATTTCTAAAGCAATGCAGGAAGCATTCCTGACCACAGGGTGTTTGTGCTCAGACTTAGATCATCGCTGGCACACGTGAGCACCAAACATGGTAACTAGATTGTTACTGTTTCCCCCATTTACAGAAGCCGTTAAGGGATGTCTCCCAGGCCACCCACCTAGCGAGGGGTAGACCAGCAGTTAGCCCTGCCTGTGAGTGTAGGTGGGGGAACCCCATGAGCCCTGCTCCCCAGGCTTGTCCACAGCAGGTATGTAGAGGGTACACAGGCAGGGTGAGTGGGCAGGCCGCGGCCCCACAAGTCCTGACATCTTGACCCCAGGCACTAGCCCAGGATGTGCCCTGTGAAGGCCTGAATCAAGGCCACTTCTCCACGATCCCTCTCTCCCCTCCCCCCAACATCCTGTCCTCAATTGTACAAGCTGAAATCCTCACACAAAACCAACACCTTGCAACAGTACTGTGGTCAGACTTGCACAGGCGGGCCGGTCATCCAGGGCTTTGATGTTCCCCTCTCTGAGCTGGACAACAGAAGGGCCGCCACTGGGAGGATGGTGGAGGCGGTGCTCCTCAGGTTGCCAGGCACAGTGCCCCTCCCCCAAGCAGGTGCTCATGGACCTGTCTCACCACCTAAAATACTTAGTTCTCTTCTAGACAAGTTTCCTCAGGGTCCCCAACACTCAGTGGGTGGGGCTTCCATTCCATCAAACACCTCCAGCCAGGGAAAAAGACGTGGCCAGGGTGAGTGACCACAGCACCCCGACCACCCCAGCAGTGCCCACACCACCAGCAGTGGGATGGCACACACCTGGATCTGGTGATCTGGACCATGGAAAGCCCTTGCTTTACCAGCCTGATTTCAAACATAGTTGGCTAGGATTAAGAGTTTTCTTAGAAAGGAATGAGGAGAGGGTGGGTGTGGCTACAGAGACGAGCTGGTGGGAAGACAGAGGCTGTGAAGGCCCAGCATGCCTCGTAGTCACACTGAGACCATTGCTGACACGGTTTCTTCGTGAGCAGCGCTGGCTGAGCGTCTACTACACGCCAGGTGCTGCCCCACGGGGCCTGCCTGGTGAGTAGAGAGGCCATGCCTGTTCACGCACCTCAAAACGTCAAGCTCATCTCCTAACCATCCTATGTTACGCCCTTTGCAGAAGGTTTTTGCGTGTGTTTTAAGAGAATCATGAACTTTTTCTCCTTGTATTCCTAGTATAAGTCCTATTTTGTCATGGTTCAGTATTACTAGATTTAATTTTCTCCTATTATTGTTTTTACACTTATATTCAAAAGTGAATTTGGTCTACAGTTATATGCACATGTGCATCTGTGTGTGTGTGTGTGTGTGTGTATGCACACATGTGTACACATAGGTGCTGACCTCATCAAGTTTTAACATCAAGGAAATTCTATGGGAACAACTTACCTAAAGTTTGGTAGATTTTAACTACAAAATTGCTTGCACCAATGAGAAACTGCAACAGAAAAAAACAAGTATTCTATTTATAGCAGAAATTAAATATCTAGATATAAATTTCTCTCTGCTGTACTGTTCTTTTAATTGATATATCTTTTACATACAACCAAATGCACAGATTTCCACCTTCGAGTTCAAGAATTCTGACAGTTTCAAACAACCAAGTCAAGTTCCAGAATATTTCCATCACCCCAGAAAGCTTCCTCATGCTCTTTTACTGCCAATTTTTGACACACGCTTTGACAATCAATTACCATTCTGATTTCTGTCACTAGAGATTAGTTTTGCTTGGTATAGAAATTCATGTAAATGAAGCATACCATATGAACTTTTTTGTATCTGGCCTCTTTCACACAGCATGTTTTTGATATTCAACCACAGAGATATGTATATCAATAGTTCATGTTATTGGTAAGTAGCATTCCAAAACTATATAACAAAATTGTTTAATTCATTCACCTATGAATGGATTTTGGATATTTCCAGAGTTTGGTAATTTGAATAAAACTGTAAGGTACATTTATGTGCAAGGCTTTTTTAAGCCCCTAGGAGTGGAATCGGAGAAGGCAATGGCACCCCACTCCGGTACTCTTGCCTGGAAAATCCCATGGATGTAGGAAGGCTGCAGTCCATGGGGTCGCTGAGGGTCAGATACGACTGAGTGTCTTCACTTTCACTTTTCACTTTCATGCATTGGAGAAGGAAATGACAACCCACTCCAGCATTCTTGCCTGGAGAATCCCAGGGACGGGGGAGCCTGGTGAGCTGCCGTCTATGGGGTCGCACAGAGTCGGACACGACTGAAGTGACTTAGCAGCAGCAGCAGCAGGAATGGAATAGCCAGGTCATAAGTGTTCATTTAGCTTCATAAGGAACTGCCATCCTATTTGACATGCCCATGAATAACGCATGAGAGTTTCAGTTACTCCACACTTGATATTTTCAGTTACCACTATATATTGATCTAGAAGGTATAGCTAATCTAGTAGGTATATAGTGGGAACTCTGTGTGGTTTTAATTTGCTTTTACTGGATGACTACTAATATTGAGCATCTCAATATTAGTAAGTGCTTATTGGCCACTTATATATCTTCTTTTGTGAGTTGTCTACAACTCTTTGCCCATTTTAATTTGCGTTGTCTGAATATTAATGATTTTTAGGAATTCTTCAGCACATATTATAAATATGAATCCTTTATCAGATATCCATGTCATGATAATGCTTTCCTCATCTGTAGCTTGCCTGCTGATTTTTTCTTATTAGAATCTTTAGATGCTCTTGATGATGTCCAGTTATTATTTTTTGATTTATGGTTCACGTTTTTTTGTGCTAATCCAGTCAGTGTCTTTGCCTTCCTCAAAGTTTTAAATATTCTCCCGTTTTCCTTCTAAAAGACTGATGGTTCTAAGTCCACATTTAGATGAAGTTTTGAATTATTTTCTGAGTAGCACTGTTTTATACAAATATCCAGTTTGTTTCAGCATCGTATGTTTAACCTTTTCCTTTCCCCTTTGAATTAATTTAGCTCCTTGATAAAGAATCAGCTGAAAGACAAAGGCCTCTGCCCCGCTGTGTTCACCACGGCACTAGTCACATCAGCTGAGATGTGGGAACAGCCTGAATATCCGTCCACAGATGAACGGATAAAGAAAATGTGCTTCACATATAAAACCCAGTGTTACTCAGCCTTCAAAGAGAAGGAAATCCTGTCACTTGTGACAATATATATGAACCTGGAGGACATTATGCTAAGTGAAATAAGCCAGACACATAAACATAAATATTGTATGATCTCACTTATATGTGGTGTATTCTTTTAAAAATCCAAACTCATAGTAACAGAAAGTGAAATAGTGAATACTAAGGTCTGGGGCATGGAGAAAAGGAGCAAATTTTTTTAAAACATCAGTTGACCACATTACGTAGGTATGTTTCCCAGCTCTCTGTTCTGTTCCACTTGTCCATTCATCTATCTTTATGGCATCCTATCCCACCTTGATTACTGCAGCTCGGTTGGAAGTTCTAAAACCAAGTATGCACCTCTTTCATATTATTCTTTTACAAGATATTTTGGCTCATCTATATCCTTTACTTTCTCATATAAAGTTTAAAATCAGCTTTCTCCAAAATGACTGCATGGAATTTTGTTTGGTATTGTGCTGAGCCCATAAACCAATCTGGAGAAAATTGGCGCCTTCTTGATACTGTGAACTCTGATCCATGAACATGGTGTATCTCTCCATTAACTTGGCCCTTATTTAATTTCTCTCAACAATGTTTGTGCAGTTTTCAGTATGAAGGTCTTGTTCATCTTTCATCAGATTTATTCACAGGTATTTTAATGTTATTTTTGAGCATTTTTAATCTCACTTTTGTAGTTTTAGTATGCCTCCTTTATAAGATTAAAGACATTCTCTTCTATTTGTAGGTAGAAGAGATTTTTTAATAATGAATATATGTTGAATTTTATCACATTTTTTCTGCATTTTTAAAAATGATACATTGTTTATCCTTTAGTCATTTAGCTTTCTTTATTCATCACATTATGGTGGTGAGTTACATTGATTTGTTTTGTAATTAATATTAAAGGGATAAAGTTCTTTATCCCTGACATAAACCCCACTTGATCATTATATGGTGTTCCTTCTAGCATTGCTGATTTCTTGCTAATATACTGCTAAGAATTTTTGCATATATGTTTATGAGGGATATTTATTTTTTTGGTCAAGTTTCGGTATCAGGGTCAAGCTGGCCTTATAAAATGATTTGAGACACATTCCCTCCTCCTTTATTTTCTCCAAAGAGTTTTGTCAGATTGACAGTGCTTCCACAAATATTTGATAGAATTTCCTGAAGAAGCCATTGGGCCTAGAGTTTTCTTTGTAGGAAAATTTTTAATTATAAGTTTAATGTCTATGATAGACATAGGGTTATTTAGACTTTCTATTCTTGTGTGTTTCAGTAATTTGCAGTTTTCATGGAATTTGTCAGTTTCATCTAAGTTGTTGAATTTCCTGGCATAATGTTGTTCACAATATTCTCTCATTATCACTTCAATATTTGTATGATCTGGGGTGAAAAGGTTTTTTATTTTTGTTTTTGTTTTTTTTCATTTCAGCATTTAATGCTGTTCAATGAATGGGTAACTTGGAAAAGAAAAAAACATATGACCAAAAAGAATGAAAACGGCTCATTGTAAATACTACTTGAATAAATACAAATTAAAACAGTGAGGTACCATTTATCACCTGTCAAGCTACTACAGTTTGAAAATAATGAGTCCTTCATTTAATAAATATCTGTTCCGCATCTTCTACATGCAGCATCTGTATGTGCCCCTGGGAGCTGGAATTGGAGAGTGGATTGACAGTCTCTGCACTTAGGGCCTAGTACGGGCAAGATGAGGTGATAAGGGGAGACATAAGAGAACAGGAAAGGAGATAATAGGGAAGAGGGGCGGCTCTTTCACACAAGATGAATCGGGAAGGCACTTCTAATCAAATAGTATCTCAGGAGAGACCTGAAGACAGTGAGGCCTATTCGGATTTCTGAGGAAAAAAGATTTCAAGAGGGATCCGCAAGTCAAGTCAGGGATCAGCCCCTGATGGCAGGATGTGCTAGGAACACTTAAACTCTAACAGTAGGAAAGCCATCCTGTCTGGGACTGAAGAGGAGCAAACAGTGATGAAGCAGAGACCCTGAATTCCTGTTTTCTCACACACTGTTGGCAGAAAAACTCATTGGCAAAACTCTTTGGAGGACAACCTAATGACAGTTATCAAAAGCCTTAAACTACACATATCCTTTGACTTCAATATTCAAAATTTCTGAATTTACCCTGAGGCAATAATCAGATGAATGCACCAAGATATACATAGAAAAATGTTCATCACAATATTATTTACTGTTGAGAAAATAATATAAATATTTAATATTTATATTATAAAATATAAAATGGGGTAACCTACACTTTCAACATGTGGGGTTATTGAAATTGTGTCTATTCATACAATGAAATTCTACATTAAGAACAACAATATATTTGCATGCTTCTTGACAAGGAAAGAAGATGTTCACAATATCTTTTTAAGGTAAAAAAGGAAATTATAGAATGTAAGCATTTTATGATTACATTTTAGCTAAAATGTTTGTTCATATGCATTTGTGTACATAGAAAAAAGTCGGGAAATACAAATAACAAAACACAAATGGTGGTGTCTGCTGAGTGGTGGGATTGTAGTGATTGTTATCTCTTTAATTAATAACATGCTTAATTTTCTTGCAATCACCATATATTACTCATTAACCTAGAAGTAATGTTTCAAAATCAAATGACACACCAAAATAACTAGGGAAAGTGGTTTTTTGGTTTTTTTTTTTAATGAGTCTCAGGGAAATCCCAAGAAAAAAAAAAAAAGCAAGATTCTTTTTGACCACTACAAAGAATTTATTATCTTTTATTTTCACAACTTTAATGATGACATGTCTTGACACAAATTACTTTGGGTTTCTCTTATTTGGGACTCACTCAGCTTCGCTGAGAGTCGGACACGACTGAGCGACTTCACTTTCACTTTTCACTTTCATGCATTGGAGAAGGAAATGGCAACCCACTCCGGTGTTCTTGCCTGGAGAGTCCCAGGGATGGGAGAGCCTGGTGGGCTGCCATCTGTGGGGTCTCACCCAGTCGGACACGACTGAAGCGACTTAGCAGCAGCAGCAGCTTCATGAGACTGTATGTTTTTGTAATTTGACAAATAAGAGATGTTTCAGTCATTATTTCTCCAAGTACTCTTAAGCTCACTGTACTTCTCCAGTGGGACTCCAGGGATACATGATGCGAAGGTTGGATCTCTTGTCGTTCAGTGGGTCCCTGAGGCTTTCTGTTTGGGTGTTTTGTTTGTTCGCTTTAGTCTATTTTCTCTCTTTTGCTCAGACTGGATGAAGTCTATTGTTCTGTCCTCACATTCACTGATTTCCTAACCTCTGTCATCAAACTATACTCCTGACCCAACCAGTGGACTTTTTAAAAAATTTCTGTAATTGTACTTTTCAGGTATAGCTTTTATAATTGATTTCTTTGCTGAGATTTTCTATTTTTTTCACTTGCTTCAAGAGAATTTGGTAATTACTTGTTGAAGCATGCTTATGGTTACTGCTTTAAAATCCTTGCCAGATAATTCCAACATCTGATCCTGAGTTGGCATTGATTTTTTTTTATATATTGTGATTTTGTGATTCAGTTGTGATTTTCCTGATTCATTGTATGATGCCTGACTTTTATGATATTCTTGATATTTTTCCTTATTATGTTTGGCAACTGTATGATCCTACATTTCACCACAGCAGTCACCAATTTAGATTTAGCCTGGAGGTTCTGTCCTACCTTTATGGCCTGGGTTTCCAATAAGAATCTACTTTTCAGAGACTTACAGGACTATTCACCAATCACAGATTTTGTGATTCAGTTGTGATTTTCCTGATTCATTGTATGATGCCTGACTTTTATGATATTCTTGATATTTTTCCTTATTATGTTTGGCAACTGTATGATCCTACATTTCACCACAGCAGTCACCAATTTAGATTTAGCCTGGAGGTTCTGTCCTACCTTTATGGCCTGGGTTTCCAATAAGAATCTACTTTTCAGAGACTTACAGGACTATTTTGGTCTGTTAAACCCCATGCTGCTGGAGCACCCATTGATTCCTGCTGATGCTAGACAGGCAGATGGGGCTTCCCCAGGGTGGGGTCCCTTGTGGAGGTGGAGCTCTCCCTTACTATGGGCTGGTGGGGAGGACAGAAAAGAGTGGAGGCCCAGCAGGAAAGGACAGCATCTCACCTGGCCGCTCCCTGTCAGGGACCTCCCCATCAACTCTCCTCCTGGTGCTGCCCAGCTCACCGCAAGTCTTCTGGGGGCGGGATGAGCCCATCTAGGCTCCTTATGTTCCCAGTCTTGGGCCAGGACACACTAAGCCCAGGTCCCTTCCTCTGTCACATGGGGTCTGTGTGCAGCCCTGCCCTGAGCTGCCCTCCAGTCCTGGGGTCTCACACTAGCTTACCCTCCCCTTCCACCTCCCAGAAGCCCCCTTAGGTGGTTTCCTGTGCTTTTCCAGGGTTCGAAGCTGTACTTAGCAGGAAGCACTAGGAACAAACAGGTCCAGACCAGAAGTTGAAGTGTTGCTTTCGATTTCTCCATCTGCTCCAATTTGCTTGACAGTCCCATGCCAGGGTTAAGCAGAGAACCCCTGATTTAGCCCCAACCGGTCATTCTAGTCTGATCCAATCATTGTTAAGTCTTTATTTTAATTTTTAGCTTTTGTTTTTGAAAAGTAGAAATTCACACAGAAGTAGCTGCTGCTGCTGCTGCTGCTGCTAAGTCACTCAGTCGTGTCCGACTCTGTGCGACCCCATGGACTGTAGCCCACCAGGCTCCTCTGTCCATGGGATTTTTCCAGGCAAGAGTACTGGAGTGGGGTGCCACTGCCTTCTCCGACACGGAAGTAGAGAGCATAGCATAATGAACTTGCACCTGCTCATCAGTTAGCAACATCTACAGATAGCAGCCCACACCCACCATGTTTCATAGGCACCCCCTCTCCACAGAAGCATATTCCAGCATATTAAAAGCAAATTCCATAAGTCACTCAAATTGTGTCTCTCATCATACTGTGACCCTCAAACCCTCCCTCTGGACAACCTGATCGCTACTTGCATGGCTCAAATAAATTCTTTCAGAATTCTGAATTCTTAGGAGTCTAGGAGGACCCAGAGCAAGAGAGCACATGAGATGCACAGGAAGTGGGCTAGCTGCTGGGGTGGATCTGGCCATTGTCCTGCAAGGGAAGGCTGGTGGAGCGCCCCGCATGCATGGTCATAGGCCTTGCTGCAGCCCCAGACCTGCCTGTCACCAAAATAGCCTGGCCCCAGTTGGCCCAGGGGAAGCCATCCTGCTCTGGGATACAGTCAAGTTCTATATTCCTAGAAGGGGCACCAGAAGCCTCTGGGCCCCCTCTCAGCCACAAAGAAACCAAAGGCTCCTTTGGAGAACAAATTCTACCCCCCTGGGGCCTGCCCCTGTTGGCACAGGCTACTTTGCAGAGCAGACTACCCCACCAAGCACCTCTGAAGCGACTGGGCCCCTCACAGACACCTCAGTATTCACAAACACCTACTTTCATCTTGAAATGTTAAAGATAAAAGATTTAGAACATCTGTGTCTCTCAGTGAAGTTTGCCTTTTAAGCCAACTTGTTTGTTGATTAGTCACTAAGTCATGTCCTACCCTTTTGCAATCCCAAGGATTGTAGCCGGCCAGGCTGCTCTGTCCTTGGGATTTCCCAGGCAAGAATTCTGGAGTGGGTTGCCATTTCCTTCTTCATCAAGCCAACTGGCCAGGTGCAAAGTCAGAAAGCCTCATTTTTGAGTTCTGAAGCTGAAGATTCCTCCTGCATGCCCAAGCTGCCCAAGGCAAGAGGGTGCCTTCAGCAAAAGAGAGAGATGTCAGGACCACAGGATGCAAATGAGATGGGTGTATTAACATATTCAAAACATCTTATTCCCATGAGGACATGCCAGAGGCTGTGTGAGGGAAACAAGAGACTGGAGGTGCACTCGGTGGAGTCCCAGGGTAGGAACACGGAAGTCCCAAACCTGCCAAGCCAGGGAGAGGGGAAGGCTGGACCCCAACCCAGAACCAAGTTCTTGAATTCTCCCAGGGCTGGCTGCCCAGAAGTGGGAAAGTGACAGGACCCTTAGCCACAGTTTTCCCCAAGAAGAGAACAGTGAAACCTTGGCCAAGTACTTAACACTGGTTCAGCCTCGACTTTTCCATCTGTGATGGGACCCTCTCTGCCAGGGCACAATGATGCTCATAGGGCAGCTGAGAGAACTGAATAAGATAATGTCCAGAGGAAGCCAGCACATGAGAGGAGCTGGTGGTCTGTATTCAATGGAGTGTTTACCTGGATCTTTAGCTCCTGATGTGTGTTAGTTCACTTATTCCTTATGACAATCCTATGAAGTCATCTAGGCTCAGAGAGGTTAAGAAACCTGCCCTGGGTCACACAGCTTGTTGGACAGAGCTGGGACGTGAACATAGCACTCAGATTCCTAGAAGCCCCACTGTTTTTATATGGCAGAGGTGGAGACCCTCCTCCTTGGGATCCCAGCCCAGGGGGCCTCAAGGGACCAGCCTGAGGAGTGAAGGAGTGTCCCAAGCCTTGGTCACCCAAAAGCCAAAAGTCCCCAAGGAGGCTCTTACCCAGCCCCAGGGCAGCCAGGGTGTGCAGGCGGCCACCTTCCCCGGGCCTCCTCTTCTGATGGTTAGCCTCTCCCTGCCTTGCAGAGAAAGCCCCCTGTTCCCTGCCTGCCTCCTCCTCTAGCTGGCCTCGTGGCCTTGGCCTGGCCTCCCCGAGTCTCACTTTCATCTGTAGAGATGGGGGCAACAACCAGACTTGCCCGAAAAGTTGCTGTGTGCGCTGACAGATTCCATAAGAAGCTCCCTGAGAGGCTGGTCGGGCTGGTTCTGGGCACAGAAGCAGGCTGACCACCTGGGGTCAGAGGGTCTGTGCTGTGCTTGCCAGGCTCTGCTGCCTGCTTGAGCCAGAAGCAGACCCCTCTCCTGACCACCTGCTGCATGCAGCCACCGCCGGGCCTTGTCCACAGCCCAGGCCTCAGCCAAGCGGATGTCCCAGTTCACCCCACCCACAACGTCACCCCTGCCCTCTAGCAGCCACAGAGTTGAAGTTGATGCTGTGGCCAGGGAAGAGCACCCTCATCCCTCTTGTGGTGCCCAGAGGGGTGTCACCTACCTCCTACTAGCTGCTCAGAACCCCTCGGCCAGGGCCCAGTTAGGCCTGGGTCACAAAACACTCCCCTGTAAAGGAAGAGGTTAAAGAAGTGAAGAGAGAAAAATGAGTGGCAAGAACATTCCCATCTGGAGCAGGGAGCGGGCACCGTGGCCAGTCAGGTCCCAGCTGCTTGCTCTGGGGAACAGAGCGGCCATGCCTCCCAGGGTCCAGTCTCCAGGAGAGGCCAGCCCCCTCCCCACAGGCCACTGGGGCAGCCCGCCCACACTAGCAGCAGCCCAGGGACTCTCTCTGCCATCCCGCCCTCTCCGTAAAGCTTCCAGCATCCCCACTTGGGTGTTCCCACCCCGGCTCAAGGCCCCACTGACGGCCCTGGGCCTGTCAGGGAGAGAAGCTACCATTAGAAAAATCAACCAAATGTCACACCAACTTGAATCTATCAGAAGCAAAAAGTGAAAGCAAAAGTCACTCAGTTGTGTCCGACTCTTTGTGACCCCATGGACTGTATAGTCCATGGAATTCTCTAGGCCAGAATATCTTTCAGGAGGGTGAATCTTAAATAACTGCCTAAAGTAACAGAAGAATCTGTTAAAAAAAAAAAAAAAAAAGAGTCAGGCAGAGACAGGAGGAGCAGGCCGTTATCTGGCAGGAAGGACAGCTGAGGCAAAAGCGGGAAACACACCCCCACGAGGCCCCCAGAGAAATTGGTGGAGGGGCATACGCTAAGTGAGACAGAGAGACGCGAGTTGGTTATGAGCCTCGCATGGGGTGGAGGCTGCTGACCACACACCCCCAGCTTTGTGAGGCATCGGGGCCCTGGACACACCCTCCCTCACCCCCACCCCGTGCCCTGGCCCTGAGCCATGGTCCTGGGGGCTCACCCCCATCTGTTCCATGTTGCCCTCAAAAGGGCCGCTGTCCCCACGAGGGGATATTCACTGCCCTTCCAGGCGGCTCCTCCGACACCAGCTAGGCCAGGGCCCCTTCTGGGAAGAAAAAAATCATATGAATCTGGAATGAGGTCCCATTTGGAGCTGGACACACAAATAGACACTTCTCATGTCACCCTTCCTTTGCCCTGGAATTTCCAAAGGTGTGTCCCTTTATGAGAAGTTTCCACATAGAAGAAAGGGGACAATGCCCTCAGGATAACGTGACGCCCATCCACGCCTCCCCAAGCTGGCTGGACCTGGCCCTGACTGCTTCAGGCACTGCTCTGTCGACAACCTGAGGCAGGCGGATGAAGGGCCCACCCGGGAGGAGGGTGGGCCTCACAGCTGTCCTGTGGGCCAGCTGAGGAGGGAGACTCAGAAATGGGTCTCAGGCCAAGTGGGTCCCTGCCTCCCCCCGTCCCCCCATCAGTCCCCTCTACACAGCAGGGACCAGGCAGAGGAGCAGGCCAAGCTCCCAGGTGTGAGCTGTCAGCAGCCCTGACCCCAGCGGGAGCTGCTGAAGAGTCACTCACACCCATCTCCCCCTCAGCCACAGCTAGTTCACAAACTTCAGCTTTCAGGGGCACGGAGAGGATGTGGACTAATTCATTTTCATCTCAGAATGGCATTTGCAAAGTCCTGCTTGTCAGGCTCTGCTATGCCCTCCAGACACTGGCCACTGAGCACTCAGGACACGCAAAGGGAGAGTGCGGCTCGGGTGCCCCTCCCCCAGATCGGACAGGCCCCGAGGCTTCCAAAGTTCAGGCAGAGGTGGGGACTGCCCTTCAACCCATAACCCTGTTGCTGCTGCTGCTGCTAAGTCGCTTCAGTCGTGTTCGACTCTGTGCGACCCCATAGACGGCAGCCCACCAGGCTCCGCTGTCACTGGGACTCTCCAGGGAAGAACACTGGAGTGGGCTGCCATTTCCTTCTCCAATGCATGAAAGTGAAAAGTGAAAGTGAGGTCGTTCAGTCGCGTCCGACTCTTAGCGACCCCATGGACTGCAGCCTACCAAGCTCCTCCGTCCATGGGAGTTTCCAGGCAAGAGTAAAGGAGTGGGGTGCTATTGCCTTCTCCACCCATAACCCTGGGCTGGGATAAAAGGAAGTGGGTACCGCGCAGAGCCTGCAGTGCCAGCCAGCCCTGGACAAGAGGACAGCCCTGCGGTGTAAGGGGCAGGTGAGAAGGCTCCTGGAGGAGGAGACCTTAGACAGGCAGGTAGGACTCCCCAGACCAGGGGAGAGGGTAGATGGCGCCAAGACTGGAGGCACAGATGGAGCAAGCAAAGTGGGGACCCCTGCAGAGAGAGGCCTCCGTAGAGGGGAGGTTAAACCAGAGTGGCCGTGAGTCGCCCAACTCAGCCTCTGGCGCCCCCACCCTACCCACCCAGACCCACTGGGGTCAAGACAAGCGTCTCCCGTCCCCGCAGGTGGGGTCAATCGCAGCTACGCCGATTCCACCGCGATCCAGGGTCGGCTTTAAAAGTTTGTCCCCAGACAAACCCCCCTCTCTCTCTCTGCCCCTCCGTGGGAAGCGGGGCCATCCCCGGAGAGGGTCTGAGGACAGAGGCGGGTTGCCTTCCTCCACCCGCCTCAGAAACAACAATAGGCGACCGGCCGAAAGAGAAGGAGGGAATCAAGTGTGGAAAATCCCCCAGTCCCGCAATGTCAATGCTGGGTACACGGCCGGCAGGCGGGCGCGCGGCCGCGGTGCTGCCCCCACGCGCCCTTCGGTGGAACTCCAAGCCCGGGAGAGAGGGGCGCCGTAGATTGATCTCCTGGTTCTCAGACTCTGAGGACGCACGGCAGCGAGGGAGGGAAAGCTTGCGTTTGGATTCTTAAGGCTATTTTAGGCTCAAGGGAAATTACATTTTATTCCTAAATCCTGAATCGTCTCACTTTTTGCACTTTCCCAAAGCAGACGTACAGTGACTTGTTTTTATTTGATCATCACATTCTACCATTAGCCATGTTCTTTCCCCTTTCTTCGACATTAAACCAGAAATCATACACTAAACTTTATGAAGTGAATATTCAGAGGACAAAGAAAATCACAGACGGGAGGGCGGCGACTGCTTTTCCCTGAACTCTGAAAATACTCAAGGCTGGGCACTGCCTCCAGCAAACTGTTAGCCCTCCTTATACTCATACCCGATCTTAGAACTATGGGGAATCTTGGCTACCAAGCTCATCAAGTGGGGAGACAAAGGAAACAGTGGCTGAGGAGGATCCCCTGAGCGCCAGGCACCTGGCGATGCTGCAACCTCACATGAAACGCACACTGCCCTTTGGTGTGCGTGCCTCTGCCCGTTTGTCAGGGGATGACAGTGACAGTTGATGAGGCTTAGGCTGGGGAGAGGGAAAGGATTCCATCCCTTCCTGAAAGTCCACTGAGTCACTGAAGCAACTTGACTCCATTCACGGCTCCTCTGACTCAACTCTGAGATGGAGAACCTACAGGCATGGGATCTCATAATGTGTGTGCAATATAAAGGGGATAACTGAGTAAAATCCTATGGCCATCTAGGAAGAGTTTCTTCCCCGCTAAGAGAATTTCTATGAAGAAAGGGCTTCTAAGCTAAATATGGGGTTCCCTATGACCATTCCGGCAGAAACAAAGCTGGATTAAATAGCTTCCCTATTGTTGTTTAATCACTAAGTCATATCTGACTCTTTGTAACTCCATGCACTGTAGCCCACCAGGCTCCTCTGTCCATGGGAGTTCCCAGGCAAGAATACTGGAGTGGGCTGCCATTTCCTTCTCTAGAGGATCTTCCTGACCCAGGGATCAAACTCATGTCTCCTGTTTGGCTGCTGCTGCTGCTGCTGCTAAGTCGCTTCAGTCATGTTCGACTCTGTGCGACCCCATAGACGGCAGCCCACCAGGCTCCCCCGTCCCTGGGATTCTCCAGGCAAGAACACTGGAGTGGGTTGCCATTTCCTTCTCCAGTGCATGAAAGTGAAAAGTGAAAGTGAAGTCGCTCAGTCTCGTCCGACTCTTAGCGACCCCGTGGACTGCAGCCTACCAGGCTCCTCTGTCCATGGGATTTTCCAGGCAAGAGAACTGGAGTGGGGTGCCATCACCTTCTCCGCTCCTGCTTGGCAGGCAAATTCTTTACCACTGAGCCACCAGGGAGGCCTCCAGCTTCCCTGGGGCAGCTGCTAATGCATGGGTCAGGCAGCTCTGGGCAAGGCAACCACCCACTGGGGACCCTGTACTGGGACTCTCTACCCTCTCTGGGCCTCAGTTTCTCCATTGGAACAATCAGATTGTCACAAGATGAGGCCACAGGCCAAGCACAGATGGTTTGGGTGGCCTTTTGGTAACAGTCCAGGTTTCTTGTGAATATTCTGGACCACGTTCCCATGTGGCAGCGGAGATCATCACGAGGAGCTGAGGAGTGGTCCTTCCAGACCTCCTTCTGCGCCCCACTCCAGCCTTGGCCCCTGATCTCAGGAGCTGAGTGGAGTGTAGGGGTGAGTAAGGGCCAGACAGGCCAGGATCAGAATCCCAGCTCTGCTGACTTCACAAGAAAGGAGCTCAGCCAGGCCTGGGGGACACCTGGGATCTCCACGGGGGGCCTAGACATCCAGGGCTGAGGGGGCAGGGTGCCTGAGGGGGGGGCTTTTGCTCAGATTTTGTTCACCCTACTCTCGTGGGTCAGGAAGAGACCACCAGCCACCCACGTTATCCTGGCCAACATCTTCACCTCTCGGATCTCAGTTTTCTCTTCTGTAAAATGTGTGTCATGGTCTTCTCTGCAGACTTGCTGATGGGATCAGAAATGACACACCTACAGTGACTGGTACCCAGTGGTTCTAGATAAAGAGCAGCCTTAATCACTATTCACCACATGATAGAGTGTTGGCATCTGGGGAAGGACACCGCTGGGCTGCCCCAGGGCAGCTCTGCCCTCCAGGTCTGGACTGCCGCCTCCAGGGTCCTGCAGGAAGACTCCTCAGGCCTCAGGCCAAAACGGGGTCACGTGACTGCAGACAGTCACCGCTGGGCCTGCCTCCACTCCTGCCAAGAATGGATCCTCACTGGAAAAGTCTGACCAGGCCACCCACAGGGCTCCAGGACCAGGTAGTTCGAAAGTAGCTACAGAGGGGGCAGGGATTTTGAGGCCCTGGGTCACACTGGGGCCTGGCCACCCCACCACACTCCCAGTGGGCCTTAGGTCACCCTGTATTATATTCAGGGTGCTGCAGCAGAGTAGATGTGCCTTCAGCCCTTCTGAAAAGAGCATGCTCCCCTCTTAGTTGGATTTTGGGGTGTCGGTGGTTAGTTTTCCAGTTCTCTGGGTTTGCTTCCAGAAAGGATTTCTGGTGTGATTTTATATATTAATATTTTCAACAGTTTAGTTGAATTATGATTGACACAATAAACCCTCACAAAGCCTCTTCAGGACCCATATCACAGAAACCAGGGAAGGCCGTGGCAGAGGTTTATGCGGACACTTAAACCCAGGCCTGACAGCCGGAATCGCTCTGAGACCACCGGACCTGAGTCCAAACACTAGCGCCCGCCCTCAGCGAGGCAGGGCAGAGACTCTCAACAGGTCATTTCACAATCTGGCCCACTTCCTGTTCCATGGAGACGCCAGAGCGTCTGAGCCCAGTCAGGACCAGGCTGTGTGGTTCCGGGGCAAGCGCAGGGTGTGCGGCTCAGGGCCCAAGCCGGAAGGCATGGGGGCAGGCTGGGCTATGCGGCAGAAAGGCCCGCGGGGGCGGTGGGGCGCCACCACGGACAGGAAAGGCCCAGGGCCGCCAGACCCTCTGACCCATGTACCAAAGCCAAAAGTTGTAATGTTTTGGTGGACGCTTACAATTTTAAATATTGGCTCAACTTTATATAACTTTCTCATTGAGATTATAATTAAACTAGGAGGGGAAAAAATGCACGTTGGCTAAAGAACGAAAGACTGCCTAAGGCTGGCCCGAAGTCTTCCGCGGACACTGGAGCATCTCTCCGCGAGGGGCTCCGGGTCCAGGTCCCAAAACCGGGGTGCCGGGGATAGAGGAGGAAGGTCGACTGCCGTCGTGGACCCCAGGCTCCCCGCCCCCAACCTTCCCTTTTTCCTTCGCGACCCGCGCCCCGCCCCACCGCCCCCAGATCCCACCAAGTCCATCCAGCCCCCGACCCCTCGCGTTTGGAACTTCAGAGTGCCCGGCTTGCAAAGTCAAGGTGTTCCCTCCCGTGAAGCGGGAAGGGGGACCCAGTCCCCAGAGGAACCCGTCGCCGCGAGCCCCACCCCCACCCCCCCCATACACCCAAGAAGGGCCATCTGCGCCCTGCTACACGTTTCTCCAGTCGCTCCCCACGCCTCTGCGGACATCAACCAGTTCCCAGTCTTCGCTACCCGCCTCGGAGGAGCCTCGATAAGGCCAGAGACCAGCGTCCGAGCGCCGGGTCGGACCCGCCTGCAGCCCCGGGTCTCTGGGGGCGGGGCCGAGGATCAACTCGGGCGGCGACGGCAAGAGGCGCGGCGGGGGCGGGCCGGGGGCGGGCCTGGGCGGGGCGGCGGCAGACTGCGGAGACGCGGCGGCGCGCGGGGCGGCGCAGAGCGTTCTGGCCGAGGCGCGGAGCGGAGCCGAGTGACCGGCGTGGGGCCGCAGGGGGCGCGAGCCGGGGCAGGGCCGGAGCCGAACCGGAGCCCAGCCGGGGTCGGGCCGGAGGGCGGGGGCCGGGCGGAGAGCAGCCATGGCGCCGCGAAGGGCCGGGGCGCGCGCCGCTGCGGGCGGCCTGGGCGCCGAGTAGCCGGGCCGGGCCGGAGCGCGGGCGGCGGCGGCGGCGGCAGAGCAGCTGCGCCCGCGCCCCCCGCCCTCCAGGCCCCGCGCCCCGCGCCCGGGCCGCTGGCAATGGTGACACATGCGGCGGCGGCGCGCCGGCGGCAGGACCATGGTTGAGCGCGCCAGCAAGTTCTTGCTGGTGGTGGTGGGCTCGGCGTGCTTCATGCTCATCCTCTACCAGTACGCGGGCCCGGGCTTGAGCCTGGGCGCGCCCGGCGGCCGCGCGCCGCCCGACGACCTGGATCTCTTCCCCACGCCCGACCCGCACTACGAGAAGAAGTACTACTTCCCGGTGCGCGAGCTGGAGCGCTCGCTGCACTTCGACATGAAGGGCGACGACGTGATCGTCTTCCTGCACATCCAGAAAACGGGCGGTACCACCTTTGGCCGCCACCTCGTGCAGAACGTGCGCCTGGAGGTGCCCTGCGACTGCCGGCCAGGCCAGAAAAAGTGCACCTGCTACCGGCCCAATCGCCGCGAGACCTGGCTCTTCTCCCGTTTCTCCACGGGCTGGAGCTGCGGGCTGCACGCCGACTGGACCGAGCTCACGAACTGCGTGCCCGGCGTGCTGGAGCGCCGCGACCCCGCCGCGCTGCGCACGCCCAGGTGAGCGTCCACCGACGGGCCGGGTCCCCGCCGGACGGTCCTGGGCCCGCCCTTTGCTCCCTGCCCTGCATTCCTGCCCTTTCGGGGCTGCCACTCGCTGCAGCCTTCTGGACCGCCTCCTTACCTCTGGGCGCCCGAGCCCGCTGTCCGTCTGCCGCGGCCCGCTGTGGTCCCCGTGCTCGAATGCCCCCTCTCCCCTCGTGCTCGGCATCTCTTTACTTTTCCCCACCACCCACCGGGCCGCGCGGCGTCTGGGCTTCCCGGGGTCACCGCCCCCTGCCCATGGACTGTCACCTGTCATGCCTCAGCTCTGCGTCCAGGCTGGCCTGTGTCGTCGGGCGGGATAGCGGGTTTCTGTGCGCGTGTAGCCCACCTGGCTTCCCGGCGCGGCTCTCGCGCCCAAATTGAAAGTGAGAGAAGTGAGGGGCCTCTCCCCCTGCACCTGCGGGGGCCCTCCCCCCGGCCCGCCAGCCTGCCTTGAGAGGGCTAGGGAGGAGCTACCAGGGAAGGGGGTTGGCTCTGCAGTGCCCAGGTGTGCAGGAAGAACAAAGGCCCGAGTGTCACCTGGGGCTGGGGGCGGGGAGGAAGCAGTGCTGCCCGCCCCGCCCCTGCGAGTTGAGCCCTAACTAGGGGCAAACTCGCTCTGAAAGCGGAGCAGAAGCAGGCCAAGGGCAGGCTGGGGGGAGCTGAGCTGGCTGGAGGCACCTGGACACCCAGACACCTCCCCTGGGAGACTGGGGACACAGGGCTGACCTGTCGCAGGGATAGTTTTCATGGGAAGGACTTTTTTAGCCAGAAACACCCTCCCTCCCCACGGTGCAGGGTTTCCAAGGGTTAAAGTTGGGTCTCTTTTTCTCCGGTTTGTGTTCATGCCCTGTGGGGCCTTCTCCCTAGGACGTTTAGACTAGGAAGGGCCAGAAGGGAGGTCTTCTTGCCTGCCTTTTGTTTATGTTCCATGTTTGCCTTGAGACTGCGTTCATGGGAAGGCTGGGCTTCGGGAGCTGTGTGACCTGGATAGCTGTTTGTCAGCAGCACTCCTGGGTCAAAGGTGCAAGGTCTTGGGTGTGTTTGGAAGATGAGGGTTTGGTATCTGGCCAGCTCTGGATTCCCTGCTCGACTCTTAGTCCTCCTGTAGTGTTTCCTAGGCTGTCGAGTTGAGGGGAAGAGAAGGGGTCTTCCCACTTTCCCTTGGCTGTCCCCACACCAACAGCAGCTCTCAGCTTGAGAAGTGTCCTGCTGGGTCATTTAAGGCTACATGAATTATTGGTCAGCCTGTCTGGGGTCTTTAAAGCACTGGTGCCTGCCCAGCACTCAGTCTAATCTGTACAGGTGCACTTTCCTGGCCTTGTACCACCTCCTTGTCCCCCCCTGCTATTCAGGGTCCAGCCACTCTGTGCTAGATGGAGCTGAGCACAGGGTCTTGCAGCTACCTGCCCATCCATCCTGTTCACCAGGACCGTAGACCCCCAGAACTGGACACTGAGCAGCCCAAATAGGCCTGAGTAGGCACCTCTCACCCTGGAGAAAGGAATGGCTACTCACTCCAGTATTCTTGCCTGGACAGTTCTATGGACAGAGGAGCCTGGTGGGCTATATTCCGTAAAGTTGCAAAGAGTCGGAGATGACTGAGTGATTAACACACACACAGGCACCTCTCTGCCTGTAGCAGTGGGGAGTGGGAGTCAGAAGGGTCCTGTCTGCCAGAGAGAATTAGCTAGGGAGAGCCCTGGAGGGGAGAGTGTGCCGGCCTCCCTTTGGGCACTGTCTAGAGGCTTGAGTCGAGCTTGCCCAGCAGACATATCCCTCGGCCCTAGTTGGCCTCCAGGACGCTTTCCTACAGCCCCATCTTCTGAGGCTGATTTTCTCTTTGGGTCGTCAGGGTGAAAAGCCCCTGGTCTCTCTTCTCCAGAGCCTGTCCACCAGAGCAACAGGCCCAGCCACCCCCACAGACAGGAGTGGGGGAAGTGGGGAAGCCAACTAGAGTCCCCAGGTGCTGCAGGAGGGAGGGATGCCTGGCACCCCCTCCTCCAGGTGGACGTGAGGAGCAGGAATGGAAGACTCCATGCGCAGTTGGCCTGCTGCCCGCCACTCTGGGAAGTTGCTGAGCTCAGCAGCTTCCGGCGGCCGGCCGTGGAGGAGGGGTTTCCAGGGTCCTTGCGCGCCGCCCTCTGCTGTCTGCTCTGGGAGTGGGCTGTGCCTCCAGGCAGGTGACGGAGCCTTGCCGGTACTCTTTGTCACTCTCTCCCACCTCTCCCTTCAGTTCCGGTCCAGGCGCCAGGTAGATGGCTTTCTTAACAAGCTTCCTGGAGGAGCCAGGGAAATCTCTGCTTTGTGTGTTTACAAGCCTGTGTGCTGCTCCCCTAGTCTGGGGCTGGGCCAGAGTGCTCCGGGGTCAGGGTGCAGCTCCCTCATCTGCCCAGGGACCCAGCACCCAGAAGGGCAGTGGCAGTGCCCAACCTCCAAGGGGTGCCTGGTGTTGAGCGGTGCCTGGTTTCAGGAGGCTCAGATGTCACCCTCGCCCTCCTTCAACCTGTGCTTGGAATGACCACCTGACTATTGAACTGAGAAGTGACGGGCACTTTGGGGTCTGGCCCTGGGCAGGAGCCCTTCTTTCCTCCTCTCTAGTCCCCAGAGCCAAGCACTTTGCTCTGGGCCAGGGGCGGGGTGGAGGGTGGCCAGATATCTCACTGCTGTGAGGTGTGCCACTAGAAGCTCTCCCCAGTCTCTCCCAGTTCCTGGTGCCAGTGTCTGCGGTGCTCTGGGGCTTGTGGTGCAGGGAAGTGAGGGTTTTCACGGCTCCCACGCCTCATTGCCACACGGCATCGGCCTGGGTGCCTCTGAGCTGGGTATGCGTCAAGGTGACAAGTGGAGATGGATGGGTTTCCAACGCTTTGCTGGAATATGGTTTGGCACTTCCAGCATCTGTGAGTGCTTCCTGACTTGGCAGAGAGGAACAGGTGTGGGTACAAGCATTGGCAGCTCCCTCTTTGGTCTTGTGTCCACGGTGGGAACTGCCACACCTGCTGGCATCTGCCAGGAGTGTTTGTGAGGCCCCCAGGGAGGACTGGTCTCAGAGGGGTGTGGCTGTCCATGGCAGCAGGCTGGTGGCGAAGCGCTGCCAAGGCCCACGTTGGTTAGGGCGTCTCAGCACCCCCTGCTCCCCTGTCACCTTGTAGGGTCAGGACAGTGCTCCTAGAAGCCAGAATGGCCCCAGTTCCTCTTCCAGAGGAGATGGAAGAGGAGCCACCGTCAGGATCTTGCCTGAGTTGCCCTGGACATGTCCCTAAAGTTGGGCAGGTTTCATTTGGAGCCACAGAGGGCATTTGGGACTTGAGTGTGGCTTCTGGGCCACCTTCATGGGGTCCTCTCTGCAGTAGGACCCCCCCACCCCGGGAGCCCCTGGTTGAGCTCCCACCACCCTCCCTGGCAGAGCCTTCCGGGCAGGAAGGAGGCATCTCCGTGTCAGTGCTGCAGCCTCGTTCAGGCCACTCACACTGCCTCCACTGTCCCAGAGGCCTCTCTGGGTTCAGAGATCTGGGGCCGGCAGCTGACTCTGTGCGGCCCTCTGCCCAGCACACCCTCCTCCCTGCCACTGTTCTGCTGGCTCTGCCCCCCACCCCAGCCTCAGTTCCGCTGCCCCTTCCTCCAAGAAGGCTTCCCTGGCTGCGCCATTGTTGCCTTAGGTGCCCTTGGCCGCTCTCCATCTGCCATCCTGGTGTGACCATGGCATTTGGGCACCGGAGGCCAGATCGGTGCTGCCCAATCTGACAAGAAGAAAGCTCACCGCCTGGTCCTGCAGGCTCTCTGGGAGCTGCACTCAGCCTGCCCTTCCCCCAGTGTCCTCTGGTGAGTCAGGTTCAAGGAGTCAGCCTTGAGTGCGCTGCTGTTACCGGAGAACCTCAGTGGCCCCACACAGGCTAGCTTGGAGCATTGCTATGGCACCCGACAGTTCGACAGTTCGCAGCTTGCCTTCACATAGTCTTAATGCAGTCAAAAGACAAAATCTGCGTTTGCCTGCAGGGGGGCAGACGGCACCGGAGCACGTGGCAGGGACTGGCCCCCCGGGGGAGTCGCCCAGACAGGTCTGGGGTTGAGACAAAAGGAATCTAAGGTCAAGACATCCAGAGCCAGATTTTCCTTGGAAAAAGAAACCTCTTCTTTTTAAGCAAACGTGTAAGACAAACTTTTAAATGACTTTCTGGCAATCATTTTAAATAATGCCCGGACTGCGAAGTCATCAGGCTTGACAACTATTGTCACCGAAGCACCATAGAGCGTGTAGGACCAGGGTTTTCTATTCTCCCAGCTACTTCCCGTATAAAACCCTGAGCAGTGCAGAGTGGGCTGGACGCAGGGTGGGGGGCTTGTTTGCCCCCCACTAGGTCAGAGAACCTTCCCAGTGGGCACAGCCCTGGGGCCCAGGGACTGGTGAAGCCCTTGGTCTTTGTGGAGTCAGGGTTTCTTTCTCGGTGGCAGGACTGAGAAGTTTGCTGTTGCCCTTGGAGAGGCAGGCCGTCAGGAGGGGCCTGGTCTCATCACCCTTAGCTTCCCTGGTGACTCAGACAGTAAAGAGTCTGCCTGCAATGCGGGAGACACGGGTTCAATCCCTGGGTCAGGAAGATCCCCTGGAGAAGGAAGTGGCAACCCACTCCAGTATTCTTGCCTGGAAAATCCCACATTCTCTCATTTTTTGTTCTTTTTATATATGGTATTAAATATGTTCTGGGTTTTTAAAGAGTTGACTTTCTTAAATGACTAAGCTGTACCTGGTTTTTATTGAGAAGTCCTGCCTGACAAGTGTACCGTTGAGGGCGGTGCATCACTTTGGAGGTGGAGAGTGTGAACAGGGTGTGCCCAGCCACCCCAAATGCCAGTCCGTATGGTCACAGATGTCTGCATTTCACCTCTGCCGAGAGCAAGGGTGCAGCTCTCTGCCACGTAGGGCTGAAGGGGAGGGTGATGGTCATGAGGTCCCAAGTCTGGGAAGCCAGGGTCAGCAGACGGATGGGTATAGATGAGACATTGGCTCTTGTCCCCCGAGTGCTCAGTGGTATTTGGAACAGGGGAGCGGGGGTCATCTTGTTTAGCTCCCCACTCCCACAAAGCAAGTGAATAACAGTTGTCCCCATATTCCTCCGCAAGGAAGTCGAGACCCAGAAGAGTTAAGGAGCTGGCGTCCCAATGTCTGTCTGTCCTGAGGCCTGTGTGCCCTGCGCACCGACCCCCCGCCGTGGTGCCCCGACCTGGAAAGACTGGCTGCGGTGAGAACCGCTGCCCACTGTCGGGCATCCCACCCAGGCAGAAGGCGTGGGCTCCCCAGACCCTGGGCGGACACGGGCAGTTTGCTATGCAGATCTGCACTGTCCATTTATCGGAGGATGTCTGGCAGCCTTGACTTGTGTAGTAGCAAGGTGGGAATCAGGCCACATGCTCCTGTCTCTGGCGGGCAGCGCAGGGGGATCTGTTGGGGGCACCAGCGCTGCTGGCAGCTAAGACCAGGCACAGCGCAGCGGCTCCCAGCCCAGTGAAGCCAGTGCTCCACCACCTATCCTGGGGACCAGATCCTCCCCACGCGGTCCTGGGCCTGCAGCTGCTGCCCCACCCCGGCCCTGCTGGAAGGGCTGTGGGATTCAGGCCAGGACCTCATTCAGTGGGCCTGTGGGGCGGACAGAACGGGAAGGGGCTGTGGGCCCTCCTGACAACGGTCTTCCTGGCGGGGATTTACAGCACAGAGATCCATCTCATGGCCACCCACTCTCCTCTTTGGGGGCCTGTCCTTTGGCCTCACTGGCCAGCGCTCACAGGCAGAAGGCACATTTGCAGAGTTTCCGTCTTTCAAGATTCTTAGTCCTGACTCTTCCAGAGTTCAGTTCACTCTTTCTCTTGCTGTTACATTTTTGCTCTCAGTTTAATTTGTCTTATTTTTTGGTTGTGGCGGGGGAGGGGGGTGGCATTTGGACCTTTTTTCTGCATAACAGAAAAAAATTTCTCCTGATCACAAAAATAGGAATGTGAGAGGTAACAGCAGGAGGTGTGACCTGCAGTATCTGAGGGGTTTAGAGGGGGCACCTCTGCACGGGGCTTTGCAGAAGGGTCACTAGGAGTGCAGACCAAAGCAGTGCTCTAGAACCAAGGTTACTCGTATTGCCTGAGACCCACGGGCAGTCACGGGAGCAGGTGGTAAGGAAAGAGGGCACTGGGGGCAGGGAGGCGGTGTGCGTGGAGAAGGGCCCTGTCACATCTGGCTATGGGATATGCGGCCTGAACTCTCTGTTCCTCCCTGGTGAAGTGTTCCCTTCCTGGTGTGGCATTGTCCCAAGTCCCCAGCTTACAAGGCCTTTTATTTTGGAAAAGTGTTGTGTGAAGATCCCTATACCACTGCTCCCGGACTGCCCCTTCCCACCCACCCAGGTGGGTACCGTTGGAGGATGCAGGGTCAGCAGGTGGGCCCAGGGAGGAGGCATTCAGCCCCTGGGGACCACACACGCCCTGTCCCAGCCTCCGTGTGGACCTGGGGACACAGAAACTATCCCGGGCAGCCCTGCGCTCCCACCACCATCAACAGACCCCAGCCAGGCTCCCAGCTGGCTCTGGGTGCTGGGAGCTTTGCTGAGGCCATGCAGCTCCCCAGCTGGCCAGCAGCCTTTCCTGCAGCGCTGCCCATGTGCATCTCTCTCAAGGCTCCCCCAGGACAGCTGGACCATTTGGAGGCCCTGTCCCCACCCTGGCTGTAGTCACTCAGCCAGCTACCCAGGATCCGGAGCCTCGGCTCACCAGGGCTGTCTGAGTTCTGCAAGGCCGCCCTCTCTGTGTGCCCCGGGGCTTAGGCTCCAGGGCCTGAGGTACGTGGGGACTCAGCCCTCGGGTTCCTTTCAGGAAGCCCAGCCCATAGCTCCGGGCCCCAGCAGCCCAGACTGGGACCCAGAGGAGGAGAGAGGAGCCCCAGGATCCTCTCTAACCTTGTGCCTGGAGCTGGTGGGTCTCGTGGGCACAGAGAAACAACCATCTGAGGCTCAGTTTCCCCATCTCTAACATGGGGATGGGGAGCTTATCATTTGAGTCTGTAGGGGACCCTGTAGCCCATGGCCCCTGGGCCCTCCAGCCCCAGATTGTGTGTGTCCTATTGAAGCCACAGCCACTGGTAACCCCACAGAATTCTTCAGTCCAGGGATGCATGCGAGCCTCAGTGCCCGGGAGCAAGGTCCAGGCCCTCAGTCGTGCAGGGGGCTGTCAGCAGCTTCCCACGGCACAAGTGTGGAAGGGGGATGGGCCTGGGGCCCCGTGGGAGCGTCCGGCTGTCTGTGAGAGTCCCCTGTGAGCAGCGCAGTAGCCTCTTTTATGTGGGGAACTTTAAAAGGCCCCAAGGGGCCCAGGGCGGGCGATCAGAGCAAATCAGTAATTGTCTGGAAATGTGTTAATTGTAACTAAAAAAATAAAAACTCTGGAGCTAGCGGTTTATAAAGCTGTAGAGTTGAAGCAGGTCAGTGGTGTGGGAGACGCACATTGCCCGTTGGTCACAGGCAGGAGCTGGGCCCCCGGCCTCTCTGCAGGCCAGGCCCCTCCACGGAAGTCTGTGCTGGCCCCAGCGCGCCAGGTGGACATGACCTGAGTCGGACCAGTCTGGGCTCCAGGGCTGGCCTTGCTCCTCACCTGGATCCTCACGCGGCTCTGAGCATCATTTTCTTGACCTGCCTAGTGGAGCCATGGAGGACTCAGTGGAGTGTGCTGTTCCCCAGCAGGCTGTCAGCTGCATCAGCTTATCTCTGCCCTCCAGGACAAGGAAGGACAGAGGTCGTCCCTGGGCCGCCCACCAGTGGGGGAGCGGGAGCAGCCAGTGGCCAGGCCCTGCCTCCTCCAGGGAACTCCAGCTCCATACCAGGGATGGCGGCAGAGCCAGGCTGGGGGCCCAGGCTTGGAGCCACAGCAGCTAGGTTGAATTCTCAGTTCTGTCACCTGCCAACTCTGTGACTCCTGTGCCTTGATTTTCCAGCTGTAACATGGGTCTGTCGACAGTGCCTGCCTTGTAGGTAAGGGCTTGGAACTGTGCCTATTGCTGGGGACTCTGTTTTTTTTTACAAGAGGCTATAGCATATCCCTTCTCTCTGGGAACAGGAAAGAGCCCTTCAGAAGCGGCCGGGAACTTGGCTCTTGCCTCCATCAGAGTCATTCAGCTTAGGGGCCAGCCGCTAAAGTTTGGGCAGTTGTCTGGGCTGTCCACAGGCATCAGGGGCCTTCTAATAGGATGACCTGGGCTGTGCTCTGCTTCTGCCATAGGGGTCTCCTGATCACCCAGGCTGTGGCACTGGGCACCTCCCTGCCTGTGCCCACTTAACAAAAGGGTTTGTTCGCTCCCTGGATCGCCACAGAGCCCCTGCCTGCCTGTGATCATTGCCTGTGGGGACAGTGCAGGTTAGGCCTGGTGTCTGGTCTGTGTTGGCAGCAACTTTCTTGCCTGCCTCCCTGAAACCCCGAGAGACCCAGCCAGGAAGAGCTCAGTGGAGAGGGCAGGGAGGGGCAGAAAGGCCAGGTGGGTCCCTGGGTCTTGCTCCGCTCCCCCCTCCCCCGCAGGAACCCAGGGGTGCGGTGGTCCGTCCCCCTCCCTGGCCCCCGTCTGCTCTGGGCCTGGTCCGCAGTCACCGCGGATAGCGACAGGAGTGGAGCGGCAGGCTCGTGTATTCCCATGGCGACCGCCGTGCACCATGCGCCCGCCACTGCACTTCCGCCACTCTGCTGTCTGCGTCCCTTGTCTTTCCTGCGCCCCCTCCCACACGTTCACTCAGTGTGGACACGGTCGTGTGGAGAGCGCACAGCACCGCTGGCTATTCCACACTCTGGAGCCTGTGTCAGGCTGTGCTCGGCCTGCGCCTCGCTCCCTTCGCGCAGCCTTGCTGGTGAGGTTGGTCTGTGTGGCTCCGTGACATGCACATGTGGTGCATCGACTCCCGGGTTTGTCTAGACACATCCTCTTCCTTGTGCTTCACTCCAAGAGTAGGTGTGTTTCGCAGACCAGGTGACAGGGACCAGACTTGCCCACCCTCCGTGTCCCCAGGGGTGAAGCAAGGGAAGGCGGCCCATCCTCGGCTCTGCTGGACACAGCCAGCGCTCTCCAGATGTGCTCCGCTGACACACCACCCCTGTCCCTACCCCAGCCGTGCCTGAGTGCCGCACCATTTGGCTTGTGAGGTGTTGCCATTTCTGCCAAACCAGGGAGATCGTCCACTGTGGTCTTAGCACACGTTTCTTTTCCCGTGACAGACGAGATGGGCATCCCCATGTGTGGTTCCTGGCCGCGGAGGTTCCCTCCAGCCGCTCACCTGCTCACGTCTCTGGGCTGTATCTCCCGGGGAGGTGGCTCGTCCCCTTGTGTGTCCTGGTACGAAGTCCTGTGCATGCTGTGCTTGCCGGGCCTGTCCTCCTGACCAGCCTGTGGGTCTGGGCCGTTGGTGTGCTGGTGCCTGGACCCGGAGGGGCCCAGTGGACCAGACATGTCCTTGTCCTCGTGCCGACAGCCCCAAGTACCCCTGCCAGGGAGGGAGGGGCACGTTCCTGCCGACCTCGGAACTCCTCCGGGACCCCTTTGTGGTGGGGACCCAGCCAGAGGCCCGGAAGGGAGTGGGCAGACAGGTGCCCAGCTGACCGGCCGTCCTCCCTGTACCAGGGAGGCCCCAGACCCTCATCTGAGTCTGTCCTCAGCAGCACCCAGAGCAGCTGCGCAAGCCCAGAAAGCCACACAGGCAGTCTTCCATCTCACACCCATCAGCTCTGCTTTGTGAGGGCCCGGTGAGAACAGGCTAGAAGAAGGATCCTGCCACCAGAACCAGAGCTGGAGCCCACTGCTCTGAAGTCGTGGCACCTCCCTTCCCCTCCTGATGGAAATCTGGACAGGGCTTTCCCAGAGGACTGACTTCAGCACCCCCCAGCCTACTATACCTCCAGCCAGGTGCCTGGTCCCCCCATCTGCAGCAGCCACACCCCAGGACTTAACCCCTGCATGACCCTTCTCTAGAACAGAGCTTCCCACATCCTCCTGCAAAGGCACTCGGGGCAGGGCAGCCTTGGCATGCAACCCCCAACTTGGCCACTGCCTGGACCACCTCCCACGCCGTTCATCTAGAGTTAGTTCCAGCCACCGCAGGGCTAACAGAGCCCCTAGAACAAGCACAGCAGGCATTGCGGCCCGTGGGCAGTGGGCGAGCATCTCCCCTCAGAGTTACGCGCTTGAAAGGCTCGCATGTAAATATTTACCTCCCTGGAGCGTTGGTGTCCTTGGAAAAGGAGGACCTGTGCACGTGGATGTTTTGTGTTTGCATCTCCGCTGCAGGAGGTAGGATTGGCTGGCTCACCGTCTTGAAGCTGTGAGAGTTTCCTCCAAGCCCTGGGTGAAGCAGGATCCTCTGGGATGCTGCTCAGCGAGAGGAAGTCCTCCAGCCAGACCGTGGTCGGGGAGGCAGGGGCTTGGGAAAGCCCCGTTCCCTGAGCACCCCGCTTATACAGCGTGCTGTGCTCGTGCCGGGAGCGGGCTGAGCAGGTGTCCTCGCCCAGAGGACACAGTCCGGGCACAAAGAGTGGCTGTGACGACAGGCAGCCTGGGTGCCAGGCCTGCCTCACTCCCACCTCACCATTAGGGCCCTCCCCTCCAGATGAGGAGACCAAGGTACCAAGAGCCTAAATGACTCATCACCCACGTCACACGTCACAGGGCTGGGACTCACACTTGGCCTGTGGCCCCAGGGTTTCCTCTTAACCTCTCCCCAGTGGCAGGGAGAGGGGAGGGTCCCTTTAGAGGGGAGAGCCAGGCATCACCCAGGCAGATAGGGCTCAAACTCCCCGCATTGCCTGCCTGCCATGGAGGGAGACGTGGCTGCTTTGAGGGTGGGCTTTCTCAGCAGCCCGAGAAGGTACAGGGTCCTGGGGGGAGACCTCTGGTGACTTTTGACCCCCCTCCTCTGCCCCAGCCGGGCGAGTAGCCGCCCTCTGGAAGCAGCTGAGCCGTGAGGTTGCTCCCCAAAGGTTGCAGGCAGGTGGAATGGAGGCAGGTGGAACCAGGGCAAGCGGAACACATGGGCTCCAGGGGTTTGGAGGTTTCTGATGTCACCTGTGAGGAGGGGCCCTGCCAGGCAAGTACACAGCCTGGGAGCACAGCTCCCACCTGCTTGGGGCACCACAGCCTCGCCTATCCAGCCTCCCAGCCTTGCCACTCTGGAGTCCTCTTCCCCCTGTTGCTATAGCCCCCCAGCCTCTGTCCCAAAGGAGAGACCACAGGTTGGGCACAGCCACCCACCCCCCATTCCCTTAGCAAGCAGGTCGGCAGACAGGCAGGTCCGGGCAGGGTGCTCCACTCAGACAAGCCTAGACAGAAGGCTGCTCGTTGGCCCGCGGTCTGAACCCTGCAGAAGTTCAAGGCCTACCACGTCCTGCTTTCAGACCATGCCTCAGTCAGGAAGCCCAGGCCTGTAAGGAGAGGTCCGTCCTTTGCTTTCCTGGAAGCCTGGCTGGCAGAGTGCCCAGAGGAAAATACTGATTTTATCAAGTCAAATGCGGTCACATTTCAGACAAGTGGGTCAGAGACAGGCAGTGGGATGGTGGGGGGTGGAAGGGCTGCCCCAGAGCCGAAGTAGACACCCAACCCCAATCACTGGATCAAAAGGGGGCCCAGTGGGCATCAGACAGGACTTGCTACAGGGCCCGGGCTGAACCCCACATGGCAGAGCCGGGCCAGTGTGCCAGCCCCTGTCACCCTCCCCCAGCCAGAGCCCTGCTGTCTTTGGCCACTTGGCCCTCTGCCAGTCAGGCCAGAGGCAGCCTGAGGTGGTACCGGGCATGGAGGGGCAGTCACAGAGCTGCTGGGCGGGGAGGCGGACTGACTGAGCAGCCCCCACCGTGGGCCAGAGCGGGGGTGGCAGGCAGGGGTGGGCCTACTGCAGAGCTGCCGTGTGGAGCCAGTACAGCACCCGAGCAGAGCATCTGCAGAGGAACTGCCCTTCCAAGGGTCAGTGTGTGAGCACGGAGCCCAGGGCGATGGCCCGCGCTGTGTGTGGCACTCGGTCGCTCCCCCCCGCCAGTCCATGCCAGCTCTGACCCCTGACCCAGAGTCAGCTGACACAGGAGTCCCAGATCTGTAGGCCCGCAGCTGTCGCCTCGACCACCTGGGGCTCTGTGCATGGACCTCTTTGAGTCCTTAAATTCGTTTAGGAAGTTCTGACTGAGCGCTCACTCCGTGCAGTCTCCAGAAGGGTGCCGGTGTGGAATCCTGGCCCCCAGCCGTCCCCGGCAGGGCTGCCCAGCTGTGTCTGACAGGCATCCAGAAGTAGGAGGCCCCAGGCTTCACGGCATCCAGCACCACCGTCGGATAGTGCTTGCAGCTCCCCTCGAGTTCCCAGGCAGCACGAGGGCCTTGCCCCTCAGGTGGTGACTGCCAACCTACACTCTGGTTTTCTCCAAGTGACACCCAGTCAGGGTCCCTGCACATGCACACGCTGTACCCCCAGTGGCTCTGCTGGACTCTGGGCACTTGGCCCTGGCCTGCAGGGACCCATGGGCACTGCCCCAGGTGGACCGTGAGATGCCTCCACTGTTCTCCTGTTACCAGTGGGGAAGCGGAGGCACAGAACAGTCAGGGAGCTGCCGAGGGTCCCCAGGCTCAGACCCGAGTGTCCAGATAGGTGTGATCCCATCTTTCCCATCCACACCCATGACTGCATCCCCTTAGCAGCTGTTACTCAGCAGGGGTCGTGCTCAGATGGCCTGCTGGGCCTGCCCAGGTAGCAGTGGCCTAGGGAGAGCCTATCAAAGGGAGGCAGCCGGTGTCCTAGTGGGGTCTGAGGGTGCCTGGAGCCAGTCCACTCTGTCCCATGTACAGCAAAAGGGAAGCTCGTGGTTGTGGAAAATTTTATGTTGGGCCTGAAAACTAGTTTTTTTAATATTTACTTTCCGTTTTTCTCACTAAAACAGCAATATGTATCATAGCTCAGGAATTGCCTGGGAGTCGTGGGGCCCGGACAGGGCCTCCTTCTCACGCTGCCTCTCTGGGGAGGCCTCTGCACTCTGGCCACACTGTACGGTGAGGGGCCAGGCGGGAGTCTTTTCTGACTGACTGGGAATTGACTTTACCCAGGGAGAGGATGGTGGGCACATGGACGGGCTGGCACTCTGCCCTGCCTCCACCCTCAGGCCCAACTGGGACCTCAGTGGGTCTGGCTGGGGAGACGCAGGGAGCCGAATCCCGAGGGCACTCAGCACTGCAGTTTCCACAGGTGCTGAAGGACACGGAGGGGCCAGGCTCTGGTTGGCAGGGCCACAGCCTTGGACCTGCACACTGGTGTTCCTGAGGTCAGAACCAGCACCTCCCCCCTACATCCTGTGCACACACCGGGCAGCTCCTGGACTGATCCTTCTGGGTCTGCACCTGGCTCCCAGCCCCACACCTGCCCTGCACACTTCCAGGGTAAGCGCCGACGGGCACGTCTTTGGGGAGCACGGCATGACCCCTGCTCTAGTTCAGAGGCCCTTTTTGTGATGTCTGCTCCAGCTCGTGGAGCAGTGACCTCGGGCTGGGGCCGGAATTCCTCAGGGACACGCACCCCTCCCCAGGGAGAGGGCAGGCTGAGGGGCTGGGAGCCTCCCAGGACTGACCACAGGCTGTGCAGGGCACCCGAACACGCGCCTGGCCACAGCTTGTGCTGCAGGGCCAGTGGTGACTCAGAAACACCCTGGAACAAGAATTCCTCTTTCCTTCCAAGTGGTTGGCACTTTGAGACATTTCCTCCCGTTTGATTCCTTCCCACTAGCCATGTTTAAGAGCTGAATGGTTTTTCCACTCCGTGGCTGGGCCACCCCTTCATCCCTGCCACCTCAGAACAGGCTGGGACATTAAGGAAATAGTGTGTTCATGGAAAATTCGCTCTTGTCGTAAAAGTAGGGCTGAGCCCTCAGTCCCCTGCCCCCAGAGACCTGGGCCTGGGCTCTGCAGGAGGCCCTCTAGGGGTGAAAGGCCACACTCCTCAACAGCTGGCCCTCTGGGCTCCCTGCCTCTCTCCTGCCTCCCAGGAGTAGGGCCCCTGGCTGATGACATCTGTCCTGGTTTCAGGCAAGTGTGACTGGGGTGAGGGGCCTATGAATTTGTGAGAACTCAGGGTCACAATTCGCTTGAAGGGGCCCTAGAGTCCGTTTGCCAGGCAGAGCTGGGCAGCCCCCACCTGGCTGGGGTCTGATGTCCCTTGCTGCCCTGGCCTGGGTCATGATGAAATGGAAATGTGGTGGTTGGGTGTGGAGGGCATGAAGAGGGCAGCAGGACCCCTGGCCCCAAGGTGGGGTGTGCAGCCCCCTGCAACAGCCCCCAGCCTCTGCCTGGCAGATGGGCAGTGTTTGCAGAGCCGGAGGTCAGGAAGAGGCCCTGAGCTTCTCTCCACCATAGCCCCCTGCCTGTTGGCCTCTGTCCCACTACAGTCGGGGTCCCTCAAGTCAGGCCCAGGCCACCGGAACTCTTCTGTGGGTCTTGGCTAAGGACCTGAGCATAGAGTAGGTTGTGACCTTTAGAGGCACCCTAGCTCAAGGGCTCTGTGTTCCTCACCAGTTGCACTCTTGGGTAAATGTGATGAGTCTGTGCCTCAGTTTCTCCATCTGTCCATTGGGGCCATGGCTACTCTTTGATACCCCTGAGGGCAGGAAGTGTGGCCTGCTGGGGTACCTGGCACCCAGGGAGGGTCCCAGAGGAGAGGGCATTGCCCGCCATCCCTTCTGTCCACCCCTGTGTGAGAGGTTTGAGACCAGGGAACCCTGAAAGGGCTACCAGTTGTCTCCCTGCTGCCCTGGGCTGAGCTTGAGGTCTGTGCCATGTTGGCTTTGAGAGTGCTGGGCCACCCAGCGGGGCAGAGGCCTGGAGCCCCAGTTAGTTTGTCAGGAGGGTGGGACAGCAGAGCCCCACCTCACAGGCAGTCGGGGTTAGGGACCCCATTGCTGGCGTGGTGTGCAGGGGGTGGCTGTGTGCCCCTGTCCCCACCAGACGAGGCAGGTGCTTGCTGCCCCCTCGCTCTGTTCAGCCAAGGAACAGAAGTGGGATTCTCAGCAAGGTCATGCCCTGGGCTCATCTTGGTCCTGTGTCCCCTCTGCCAGGAGAGCTGTGGATGTGCCCCATCAACCATGGTTGGGGGCAGGTTCAGACGGGGCGAGTTCCACTTGTCACCCCGTCGCTGAGGCTCTCTGCAGTGGCTGTACACGGAGCAGGGCTGCTTTCTTTCCTGAGAAGTCTGGTCTGGTTTTGCCTGAAACTTGTTCAGCCAGGACAGGCTGCAGACATTCCACTGGAGAAGAGCTGTGTGTGTGTGTGTGTGTGTGTGTGTGTGTGTGTGTGTGTGTGTGTGGTGATATACACGTCACATAAAATTTACCATTTTAACAGTTGTTAAGTGTGTGACTCAGTGGCATTAAGTGCAGTCACCCTCTTGTACAGCCACCAGCACCCCCATCCGTCTCCAGAACTTGGCTGCCTCCCCCAGCTGAAGCTCTACCCATTAAGCAGACTCCCCGCTCCCGTCCCCCAGCCCTGACGGTCCCCCTTCTGCTCTCTGTTTCTGTGAACTTGGCTCCTCAAGGGTCTTCATGTAAGTGGAGTCAGATGGCATCTGTCCTTTGGGGACTGGCTCGTTTCGCTGAAGATGATGTCCTCAAGGTCCGTCCGTGTGGCAGGTGACAGAATCTCTCTCCTTTTCAGATGGAGCAGCACACCACTGCACGTGTATACCATGCTTTGTTTTTCCACTTACCGTTTGATGGACACTTGGCTTACTTCCACCTCTTGTTCCTGGGAATGGGTGCAGAAGTATCTGTCCGCGTCTCTGCTTTCCATTGTTTCGGTGGAACTGCTGGGCCACGGGATACTTATATGTCTAATATTTTTAGGGAACCGCCATCCTGCCTCACTTTCCCATCAAGAATGCACATACGTAAAGGTTCAGTTTCTCCACATCCTTGCCAACGTGTCTCCTTCTGCTGCTTGGTGACTGGCTGGTCGTGACCTAGGGCAGGACGGTCTAGAATGTGGTGCAGAATGATGGCACGGGAGTTGCTTAGGGTCTCAGGAGGAGTCTGGCAAAGCCAAGTTCAAACTCCATGCGCCTGGAAGTTGGGGAAGGCTGGAGGGTGGGGGACAGTGGTGTGTGGAGTTGGCGGCAGGTGTCTAGCGGAGGGTCTGGGTAGGTGCAGAGAGGAGGAGGCACTTCCCCCCACCCTGGCTCCAGCACTGAGCTGATGACTGGCAGCTGCGTGGTGTGCTTGGCCCTGCAGTGATCTCCGTGTAGACTCACGGCGGGGCCAGGCGCACACCCTGGGAATCCCAGCGTGGCTAGTCCGCTTGTGCCGGGCTCAGCGTGGCCGTCTCGTCGTCTAAGGGCAGCTGGGAGACTAAGCAGGCCCCGCCCTGGCCATGGACCCCTGCCCTGTGTGGCAGGCAGGTCCCTCCCCACTCGCTCGCTTGGTGGTTAGTTCCCCAGCCCCAGCCCACGCCGGGCAGTGGCTCTGTCTTTGCTCCAGTGGGTGGCCTGCCCTCTCCCAGTGACCTGCGGTGGCGCACACATGGGCTTCTTGAGTCAGGCCACCCCAGTGTCCTCTTTGCGTGTGTGTCCCCGGGGCGCCATGCTGGCCAGGCTTGAGGGTGCTGGGGACCATGGACTCACACGGCGTCGCTGCATAGGGCCGTCCGTGGCTCGGGGGTCTCAGGCTGCAGCGCTGTCGCTGCTGCTCTCCCGGGCGCAGGGCTTTGAATGGCAGTCAGAATACTTACAGCGCCCCTGGCACCTCCCGCAGGCTTGTTGCCTTCACATTCCTGCTTCCCGATTCCCACCAGGACTCGCGCCCCATCAGGGCCACGCAGTGGCCTTTGCCTCTGAGGCTGTCGCTCAGCAGCCAAGGCCCTGGGTACACAGAGGCCGGATGGCAGCGCCCTAGAGCCCTGGAGGCCACGGCCCTTTGGCTAACTGTCCAGACGCAGTTCAGGCCATGGTTTTTCCTTCCTTGTGAGACGTTTCCAAAGTGTGCATCCCCACTTCTGAGTCCTCCTGGAGCCTGGCAAGCTTGCCGGGCAGCGAGGCCCCCTAGTGGGTCCCCAGCCCTCCCTCCAGAGCCCCCGTGGGGTCAACTGTGGTGTACAGAAGGCAAGGGCGCCAGAGCCCATGCAGGGGCCATGGTTCTGCCCTTCAGGACACACTCAGACTCCATCTTGCAGCGCCCTCGTTTGGGTCCCAGGGGTGCCGTCCACCCCCAGACCCACCCTGCTTCTCCACGCAGGCTACACACAGCCTGACGTGCTCTTGGCCAGCAGGGAGTCCACCCCCAGGGCCTGGGGGCCCATGGTTTTCCTGCTGCTGACACTCTTCAGCCTCCGGGTCCTTCCTCTCTAGGAGTCGGAGAGCGTGGTTTCTGGCAAGTCCGGGAGCTTGCTCCCGACCGCCTGCTCTGTACACAGAAGCTACCTGATGGGTGAACAATGGTGGCCGAGCCCACCACCATTCACTGCTCTTGTTCGGGGCCTCAGGGAGTGAGCGTCAGGCTCCCTGATCACTTTCATTTCCAGCCTCAGAGCCTGAGTCATTCTCTGAGTCCTTGCTCTGCCCAGGCCCCATGCTGGCCCTGGGGACTAGGGCAGATGGGCCAGGCTAGTGGGAGACAGGCCAGGAGAAGGAAAAAACCACACAATGGCTGAGAGGTAGGCAAGGGCAGAGACGGTCTGAGGGGAAAGGAGGGGAGAAGGAGGGTCCCTCGAACAAGACTGGGGAGCAGCACTTCTTGGCATGGAGATGCACGTGCAGCTGGGGCTGGGTGCCTGGCTCACGCGGGTCCCTGCTGCACAAAGAGGGCTTGCCTCCTGGGGCAGAAGGATGCAGTATGGAGGGTTACTAAGCAGGGGAGCAGTTCAGCCAGGGCCCATGAGACAGAAAACTTCAGGCTGCACATGCACAGCTAGGAACCTGCAGCCACACAGAGGACCCCAGACTTGGGCCTGGATGTCCCCAGAGTCATCTAGGGTAGTCTCCAGGGACCATTTGTGGCAGGAGTGGGGTCAGAGTTAGGAAAGAGAGGCAGGTAGTGTCACAGTGGGTGAAAAGCCTGCACTCAGATCCCTGAGGGAGCCCCCTCCCCAGGGCCCTGGCAGGAAGAAGGCAGCCATCAGCCACGCTCGTTGTGACAGGCGTGTGGGACCTGCCCTCGATCTGTCAGCCCAGCTCTGAGGGTGGTGATGGGCTGAGTGGGCTCCCATGGCACAGGGACCTCGGTCCTAAAAAGGACCTGTGTCTCCAGAGGACTCGCAGGGCCCGAGTCCTTTGGAAGCGCTGGGAAGACCTGGGCTGGGATGGGCCCAGCAATCGACAGCAATGGGGGTGGCTCTGCATAGCCCCGCCTCAAGCGCCCAGCGGGCCAGGCCCACATGGAGTCCGACAGACAGGCCTTGGCCGTGGGCTTTGCCCGCCCTGAACCTGGGGGAGACAGACATGACCAGAGGGGAACGCTGGCGTGACCATGCGTGTCTGGGGGAAGCAGATAAGGTGGCTTGCCCTCCGGCGGGGGGATAACCTGTGCTGCAGCCCTTTGGACTTATCTAGACAGGCCCTGAAGGGGTGGGTGCCCTCCAGTCGGGGCCCCCCAGTGCCCTGATCTCTAGGGCTGGGCTGTGACCTCTCCCTCCTCACGTACCTCGTGCTAGCCGTGCCCTGCCTCTGAGCCGGGAGGGGGCCCCCAGGTCCTGCCTGCTGCCACAGTGCGATGGTGGGCGGACTGTCAGTGCTGGGACATGTCCACTGCTGCAGTGGAGCGGAGCACTGGTGACCAGAGGCGTTGGCGGGACAGGCAGAGCCCTGACCACAGCCCCGCTGCCAGGCTGCCTCCCTCGCACACTCTTTTTTGGGATCTGTGTCTCCACATCGTCCCGCATGAGTCAAGCCTTCCTTTGCAGGTGGAGCCTGTCGACTGACTGTACCCTGCCCACCGCTGCCCCCCACCCCACCCTCATGCCCAGTGAGTCACACCCTATGGCCTGGCCCACAGCCCTTGGAGATCCCTGAACCCGGGGCCCTGCTCACTTACTCAGACGCTGCTCCCTGTGCTGCAGGACAGCCTGGGCCTGTGCCCAGTGCCCACAGCCCAGAGGGACCCATGTGCTGCTACTGCCCATTCACATAGGCGTAATACCAAGGGGTTTCTGGGTAGACTGGCAGTGCCCCCACCAGAGATAGAGTTCTAGATCAGATGCTGGCATCCGCCCTGTCCTGCCCTATCGCCAGACCTGGAGAGCCCTGCTGATGGGCGGTTTGG